>NC_137862.1:11022511-11331629 GCF_963924005.1 Protomyctophum bolini | reverse complement strand
TTAGAGAAAGTAAAAGGTGAGTTTAATTTGTTTTTTCATTTGCTGCTTTCTTTCGTTTTAGGGCATTGAGCATAGGGCTAAATATGTATTTCTTTACAAAATGTTATAGCGATTTCTTTTTTATTATTTACTATAGTCTCCAATTTTGTTTTACATCTGGCCACAAAAGATCACGGGATCTACTGAATGTGTCAAACTGACATATTGAGCCTATGACACACAATGTGTGGCTTCCCCCTGTAGGCTACCTTCACATTCAGTAGATCCTGTGATCTTTTGTGGCCAGATGTAATTTATTGGGGTCTAGTAGGAATCGAAATACAAATTTTGTAAAAAAAATACATATTTAGCCCCATGCTCGAATGCTCCCGCCCCCTGTCAAAAACAGCTCTAACTTTCTCTAATAACAACCTAAAACATGAACCTTGGTTAAAACAAGAATTCATACATTATGAATAATAACCAGCAGCTTCCATATCTATGTGTGTTTAATATATAAGGCGGGTCCCCGCGGAGGTCGGTGCGGTGGTCCGCGGCAATGTTCCCTCTAATTTGTTTTCGGTCTGAGTAAACACTCAAACCTTCTGAGCAGACATCAGCAACTGCTGAGCAAACATACATCACCTTGACACCAACTTCACAGGCTGCCTGCAATACAATACTTTAAAACAGTTGTCATGTTGGCACACATGCTTAAAATAGCTCTTGTTTGCGCCGCCCTCGTTGAAAACAATGTAGTTCCAACTCCAGCTTGGCTCAGTTCAGGCTGCATGAACAGCGCTCGAGCGCTCGGTTTCTGCCCCCTCAATATCGTAACTCTTCTATTAGATGGCTCTGGGTCAAACCACCGCGATCATGGGAAATGGCTGGGAATGTGTGTGGCAGTCAAAATGCCCAATGTGAACTTTATAATCTTAATACTTAGGCACAAACCAACTATTGGCGAAGAACAATATTGATGTAACTAAGAGATTCGATGAGTTCGCTATATTTTATATACATAGATTTAGAAGGAATAAGCAAAATCGTGATGCGACAATTCCTAATCCTCCTCCTCCAGTCCGCGGTGTAGAGCTAGTAGTCGAAATCACACTTTGTGGAGTGGGCAGTGGCTTCCAGGTGTGTGTGTGTGTGTGTGTGTGTGTGTGTGTGTGGTGGCGATGCACAGAGAAGCCACTGGCAGCAGATATATAGGGTCCAGGAAGAGCAAATTGCTGCATGTTATTGTCTCCAAACTTCTAGAACACTTTGTCTTGGGAATTGGCCATTTGGGCCAATCGCAGCTCCACTGACATTTTCAAGGTGTTCAAGCAAGGTGACTATAAGGAGGGCACTTAGGACAGTATTTCGCAAGAGTTTTTTATTGCGTAAATGACTGACCATTTGACACTTGAGTGCAGTGTAAAAAAAATCTCTTTCTTTCTTTCTTTCTTTCTTTCTTTCTTTCTTTCTTTCGCTAGAAAATATTTTCTCATTTGTTCTCACACATTTCTTTACAGGTCTGGGAATTGTGGTCATTCTTCTCAGCTGTGTGGTGACCACTCTCACCGGCCTATCCCTGTCTGCCATCTGCACCAATGGAGTGGTCAGAGGAGGTGAGCCATGGCCAACGCGTCAAACAATGTCACAATAAGGGTGTCTTCACAAACTGCAATCACACAGACCTTAAACTAAAAACTAAAACTTAAAAACTATGATGACATTTTGTAGTATTTCAAGCTCAATGACATTTGTATGATGACATGCCCAAAATAGGGAGCAAAATAGGGTTAATGTGGTTTTGGTTTAAGACAGTTTTATCTGTATGTAACGATGCTTTGCTGTCCATGCATGTTGTAACTGGCTGCTCTCCCACTGTCAAACTGCCCTGGCAGTGTTTATGTCCTTTGTACAAGGTATTCCTGTACTGTACTCATTATGTGGACATTTCGAATGTGTGTGTGTGTGTGTGTGTGTGTGTGTGTGTGTGTGTGTGTGTGTGTGTGTGTGTGTGTGTGTGTGTGTGTGTGTGTGTGTGTGCGTGTGCGTGTGCGTGCGTGTGCGACTTCAGGAGGAGCTTACTACCTGATATCTCGCAGTTTGGGCCCGGAGTTTGGAGGCTCCATTGGTCTAATCTTCGCATTCGCTAATGCTGTTGCTGTGTCCATGTACGTGGTGGGATTCGCAGAGACCGTGGTGGATCTCCTCATAGTATGTGAGCTTTGATCTGTCTGTCTGTCTGTCTGTCTGTCTGTCTGTCTGTCTGTCTGTCTGCATGTACGTGTTGGGATTCGCAGAGACCGTGGTGGATCTCCTCATAGTATGTGAGCTTTGAATTGGTCTGCTATATGGTGGAAAAAACGTCATGTATCAATAATACTGCAATATATAAATACTTGAGTAAAAGTACAAAAGGATTGGCATGGAAATGTACCTAAAGTTCAAAAGTAAAAGTACCACTCATTATGCAGAATGTCCCGTTTCAGGTTTTCAAATGTATACAAATCTTTTGAAAATAGCAGGTCTACAAGCTCACAATTGCGCATTGTGAGCTTGTACATTGGCTATTTTCAAATGGCTGAAATGTATATAGGGTTTATTTGGATCCGAGATGTAGTGGAGTAGAAGTAAAAGGAAATTGGAAATAACCCAAGTAAAGTGCAAATACCTCAAAATTGTACTTAAATACAGTACAACTTTCCACCACTTTATAACCAGAAATGAGACACCTTCAGGATGTGGGCTGATTTATACGTTGCCGCGCTGGCACAACCATGCACTCCACTTCAACAACTGATTCTCCCATATGTCTGACCATCATGCTGCTCTGATCTGATCTGATCTGATGTCTGTCTGTCTGTCTGTCTGTCTGTCTGTCTGTCTGTCTGTCTGTCATGCTGCTCTGATCTGATCTGATCTGCTCTGATCTGATCTGATCTGATCTGCTCTGCTCTGCTCTGCTCTGCTCTGATCTGCTCTGATCTGCTCTGATCTGATCTGGTCTGTCTGTCTGTCTGTCCATCATGCTGTTCTCAGGACAACAACGCCATCATGATAGATCCCTTGAATGACATCAGGATCGTGGGGTGCATCACGGTGGTGTTGCTGCTGGGCATATCACTTGCTGGGATGGAGTGGGAGGCCAAGGTGAGGTGGATGTGCGCACGCACACGCGCACACACACACACACACACTCGAGTAAAAGTACTAACGTATTATTGGCATCAAAATGTACTCAAAGTAAAACAACAAGTAAAAGTACTCATTATGCAGAATGTCCCATTTAAAGTTTTCAAATGCATAGAAATCCTTTGAAAATTGCAAACTACAAGCTCACAATGCGTTGCATCGTGAGCTAGTAAGACGGCTATTTTCAAATCGCCAAATTGTGTATAGGGTAGAAGCGGTTAATGTATGTTTTATAATAACAAGTAAGACGCGCGAAGCAGCTCGTAAATTACAATAACAACAATTTGAAAAGATTACGTACTTTTTAAAGGTTTTTTTTAAGTTACGTTTTTTAAAGTTATTTTTGTGTGTGTGTGTGTGTGTGTGTGCGTGCGCGCGTGTTTTTTGTGTGTGATACAGCTGCGCCCTCTGGTGGCGGGCGGGTGTTACAGCGTGACACACAGACAGACAGACATGTTCTGCTAGGTCTCATAGTTAATGCTCATTGCGTTCGCAATCACTGCGTTCACAATAATAAAAATCTACAGAGTAACTAGTAACTAAAGTTAAAGTAAAAGTACAAATGTGTAAAAAATGTAATTGTTACTTAAGTACAGTATAAGTAAATGTATTTACTTTACACCACTGCATCTGAACAATACCCCCGCCTTCCCTCAACAGGCTCAGATTGTACTACTGATTGTCCTGCTGGTGGCCATAGTCAACGTCTTTGTGGGAACGTTCATCCCTGCAACGGAGGTGAAGAAATCTCAAGGCTTCTTCGGTTATGATTGTAAGGACACTCTATACTATATCCTACATAAACGCAGACACTACTGGACTCTGTTACATTCTCTTACAGTCTATCCCTATGAACGTTCTCTGCCGACTTCTTTTTCACACAGCAAAGGTATTCATGGAAAACTTCACTCCGAACTTCGATGCTACAGAAACGTTTTTCTCAGTTTTTGCCATCTTCTTCCCTGCTGCTACCGGGATTCTGGCCGGAGCAAACATCTCTGGTGATCTGAAGGTATCTTTTTCAACTGGTTAAGAGCGACTGATTCTATATATCTATATGAACCTATATATATATACACACACACACACACACACACACACACACACACACACACACACACACACACACACACACACACACACACACACACACACACACACACACACACACACACACACACACACACACACAGTATAATATATTCACATTCCTTCAGACTCAGAGGACAAAATAAAATGTAGTGCACTCTTGGAGAAATGGAGAAATTGGCAATATTGCAAAAATACTTATTTATTTACATATTATGTCTCTGCTTGCACACTACTTTATCAATACAACATACAGTTGTTCATAACAAGCCACTGTATGAATACGACGGTTGGTACTGTATAAAGACAGCCCAGCAGCGCTAACCCAGATGTGTGTAATTATTTTATAGGATGCCCAGGCAGCCATTCCTAAGGGCACACTACTAGCCATCCTCATCACAGGCGTCACCTACCTGGCTGTGGCGCTCTGTGTTTGTAAGTACAATATGGAAGAGAGATTCAGCTCTGGTCAGCTGGGTAGATAGTAGATACTGTACCATTTGCTTATTCTCGTGTATTGAATATAACTTAGTGTAACTTTTATGAAGCTATACCGATTGTTGTGGTACAACATTGAATGTCATATTTAGATTTTATGTTGAGAAATGAGTCCCATATATGTAATGTGTCTGTCCTCCTCTCTGACTGGGCAGCTGCCGGTGTTGTGCGAGAAGCCACAGGGAACTCCAATGACACCATCACTGGTTCAATGCATTGTAATGGCACTTTGACGGCTGCTTGTGAGCTGGGATATGACTTCTCCTCTTGTCTGGAGCCCGGTGTAAAATGCAAATATGGCTCGATGAACAACTTCCAGGTACCGAACCTAAAAGCCTGAATTGTTTTTTATTCAAATCTAAGTTCTGATGAAAGGCAGCAGCAGAAAAAGTGATCCAGGTTCATCCACAGTTTTTCTTTGTTTGTTTGTTTGTTTGTTTTTCCAGGTGATGACCATGGTGTCAGGGTTCGGCCCCCTCATCATCGCTGGAACCTTCTCTGCCACACTCTCCTCAGCCCTTGCCTCTCTCGTCAGTGCTCCCAAAGTTCTCCAGGTCAGTTTGACGCACCAAGTATCACTGTGGAGGAAACTTAAAGGCGATCTATATTCTATACAACTGCTGCCACAGGTCAAAGAGCAAAATATACGAATGATGTTCCGCTACTAACCCATGCTCCTTCCTCTTTCAGGCACTGTGCAAAGACAACATCTACACGGCCCTCCACTTCTTTGCCAAGGGTCATGGCAAGAACAACGAGCCAATCCGTGGCTATATCCTCACTTTCGTAATTTCTATAGCCTTCATCATCGTTGGTTAGTATAATTACTTTTTGCTGTCTGAGACTTCATTTGTAGGGTGTCGGTTCAGTGCCGTCCTTTCTGACACCTGTCTGTGTGTGTGCGTATTGCAGCTGATCTGAACACCATTGCTCCCATCATTTCCAATTTCTTCCTGGCGTCGTATGCCCTCATCAATTTCTCCTGCTTCCACGCATCCTATGCCAAGTCTCCAGGTAGGGCTAAAGAGTCACGGTCGCTCTCAAAATACCCTTTTCAGCAGTCGACGGTTTCTGACTACCTTCTCTCTTCTGTGATGCATTCACTAGGATGGAGACCGGGGTACAAGTACTACAACATGTGGTTGTCTTTAATTGGGGCAGTGCTCTGCTGTGGAGTTATGTTTGTCATCAACTGGTGGGCCGCTCTCCTCACATACGGCATCGAAATCCTTCTTTATATCTACGTTACTGTCAAGAAACCAAGTGAGTTGAGCATGCAAGTCCAAAGCCATACACAGGTCTGCGTATTTCTGCATTTGCATTCATGTGTTTCACTCTCTACCTCCAGATGTGAACTGGGGCTCATCCACGCAAGCGGTGACATTTGTGAGCGCAGTGGGCAATACTCTGGCTCTTTCTGGAATAGACGACCATGTTAAGAATTTCAGGTAATTTCACATATTATGTGAAGCTGAATTGCCTCGTTATGGGTACAGCACAACAAATATATTTGAAGTCCTGCGTGACCTTGTAGAACACTGCTATTTCTTTTTTAAGGCCTCAGATCATGGTACTGGCAGGTGCTCCCAAGATCAGACCAGCTCTCATAGACCTGGCTACCTCCTTCTCAAAGGAGTTCGGACTATGTATCACTGCTGAAGTGTTTGTGGTAAGGCCATTCATGTGATTTTGGAGATACAAATGTTACACGGTACCTAACAGCTCCAGTATATTATCACTGTTATCATCTGTTTGTTTTTTTTATCAAATACTTGGTGTAGCTTCTGTGTGGGAACTTGGGAAGTGAACGTGATATTGTTTATTTATGTTGTTTGTTGTCTTATAATCCCGTAAGGGATGGGTCTTAACAACAAGACACGAAAATAAAGAGTCATTCATTCATTCATTCATTCATTCACACTGTGACCTCTACAGGGCCCGAGATCAGAAGTCCTTCAGGAGATGAATGAAGGCATGGAGAATAATCAGTTATGGCTGAACAAGAACAAACGCAAAGCATTCTATGCTGCCGTTTCCTGTGACCAGTTCAGAGAGGGAGCGAATACTCTTCTTCAGGTTAGTAGAATCATTTTATATCATCACATTTATATAATAGTGATATAATGCAATTGTTGTTGATTTATTGGTTTTATTTTTTTCTTGTTGCAATATCAAGGAGCCGAAACCAAAGTATATGACTCTCTTATATTTGATAGACAGAAACATCATGATCTAAGTCTAAAACACCGCTATGGTACTGCAACTTACAACTTAAATGGTATACTACAAAAGAAGTACAAATATTTAGAATTAATTTGACATTACATTCTGCCAGCTTTGCTGCAAGAGAGATGTTTGACTTGAACACCGTTTTATTGGCACAATTTTAATAACTTCCTAGTGCCAACACAGAAAAATGCTATGAAAACCTGCATCTCCCTTTAGTCACGCCTCCATATATGGTCACGCCTCCATATATGGTCACGCCTTGTGACATCACGCCTCCATATGGCCATCTCCATATATGAAGATCATGACACTGACCTCATCTAACCCTGGATAAACATACATGGAGAAGACTGGATCATCACCTAGATCTGCATACTGTATATGGAGCCAGCCATCAACTCTACATCTCACCTCAAACCCTTAGATCTCCATATACAGTACGGAGTTGACCTGTTCTGACATTCCAAATGTTGATCCACCCCCACCCGTCCTTCCTGTTCTGACCTCATCAAACCCTGTACACACAGGACACGCTCCATATATGGCCAGTACATAATTCATTCCATATGTTGATCTGACCCCCCATGCCAAAGCGCTCGCCCAGCAGTCTGCCGTCTGCTGTCACCCAGGCGGATGCGTGCACGCGGCCTCGCCCTTTAGGGCGAGAAGCGACCTCGCCCTCAGGGCGAGGTCGCTTCTCGCTCTCAGGGCGAGGTCGCTTCTCGCTCTCAGGGCGTCTTACTGGTATATATTATATTTTATTGCAGTGTGACAATGCGGCAATAGGAAGATGAGAAGAGAGTTAATTAGGAAGAAGTGGAGAACAGTCTTATGGCCCTGGCAATCACACTCTGTAGATAAGGCCTTGGTTCATTGTCAGGATAGCTTACTTCAAACACGGCGGAAGATTAAACGCTATAATTGATTAACACTGCATTAGGCCCTTGGAAACAGACAGAGACAGAGAAACACATCTGCCGAGTGATCTGAAGAAACATCACGCAGTAAAACAGATTTGAGGCTCATTCTTGTCTTGGGCATCAACTCTTTTTTCTTTTTTTTGTTAATGAATGCATTATATATATGGGGTCTGTGTTGCTTTGGTTAAATTAGTCTAGGTTGATGTTGATCTTTATGCTCTCTTTCCTTATAGGCTTCTGGCCTGGGTCGTTTGAAGCCTAACATCTTAATGACAGGATTCAAGAGAGATTGGAGGACAGTTGATGCCAAGGCAGTGCAGTCCTATGTGGGAGTGCTACAGTAAGCGCACACACAAAACACACACACACACACACACACACACACACACACACACACACACACAGGCTTGCACTTTAATGACAGACAGGTAATTTACTGCAGAATGTACAGTACAGTGCGCTTGTTGCTGTGCTGAGCTATAACGTGTTTGCCTCTTCCCTCTCTGCCAGCGATGCCTTTGACTACGAGTATGGAACGGTCGTGCTACGGATGAGCCAGGGACTTGATATGTCTCACATTGTAGAGGCAGAAGGTAGGCATGAACTATGACTTCTTCCCTTATGCATACTGCAAAATGTTCTATATACTGTACATATTTAATTACATTTTCATACAGTTTAGATGTTTTACTGTTGGGGGTTTACAGTTGGTGGAAAATAATTAGCGATCAACTTTATCTTGCTATCACGTGTGTAAAGTAAGACTGCGATGCATTGTGTGACTGTAGATCCGCTATTTTGGGAGCGTGATAATCCATGCACAACTAAGTATGACTCAAGCTTTAGATATCATTCAAGATGACGTTCTTTGGGATACACCAAATCTTCCTCCTCATGGCAAATAAATTAACAAAAAAAGACAAATAAGTATTGATAGTGCCAGTGCATATTTGTTAATAAATATGTAGCTATATGATTATATTATGATTATTAATTGTATACATAGGACCACAATGGAAACTAGCCATCAAGGCTTTTTGCGTTATCAACTTATCACTTTAGCATTTCTTGCTAAGTATTCAATCTAAACTATTAAATGATGCACATGATCTCTGCAATGTATGTTTTGTAATAATTATCAAAATCTGCAAAGTAACTAATGTTTTCAAATAGTTCTCTCTCTCTACGTCGTCCTCAGACGTTCTAGTGGAGTAAAAGTACAATATTCGCCTCTGAGATGTAGTGGAGAAGTAGTAAAAGTACGATATTCGCCTCTGAGATGTAGTGGAGAAGTAGTAAAAGTACAATATTCGCCTCTGAGATGTAGTGGAGAAGTAGTAAAAGTACAATATTCGCCTCTGAGATGTAGTGGAGAAGTAGTAAAAGTACAATATTCGCCTCTGAGATGTAGTGGAGAAGTAGTAAAAGTACAATATTCGCCTCTGAGATGTAGTGGAGAAGTAGTAAACGTACAATATTCGCCTCTGAGATGTAGTGGAGAAGTAGTAAACGTACAATATTCGCCTCTGAGATGTAGTGGAGAAGTAGTAAACGTACAATATTCCCCTCTGAGATGTAGTGGAGAAGTAGTAAAAGTACAATATTCGCCTCTGAGATGTAGTGGAGAAGTAGTAAACGTACAATATTCGCCTCTGAGATGTAGTGGAAATATGCCACATGTGACAGTGATTTTACTCATCCTCAACTGACTTCTTTCAACATAACGTTAATATTAACAAAGAACATCTTATCTAAGAAAAACAGAAGTCATCTAATCAACCCTCAGCTTAACATATGCTTTCTTGTTGACTACGCAAGTCAATTGACAAAGATAACATTGATAAGGCAGGGCTCTTTGATACTTAGATTATACATAAACAGTCAGATAACGGTCAAGCACGTGTGAGATAAGCTCATGCTAAAATTACTACTGAATTGGAGTATTTGAACTTAGTTAAACTTTGGTTGAAACCACCATAAGCATTCTGACTAACTTTACCAGCTTAATAGAGGTAGCATGTAGCTTTATACGCTGCATTAACTGCTTTTGATTTTACTGAATGATAGCTAGAGAACTACCACGGAGCCAGAAGAGAGCAAGACAGGTCATTTAATTAATTAATTATTCCAAACTACTTTTTGTCACCCCGTAGAGGAGATGCTGAAAGCTGCACAGGAGAGTGAGGCTTTGGAGAATGAGTTAAGCCCTAAAAAAAAGGGAATATTCCGGAAGTCCAGGAACCAATCTACACAAGTGCTCACTACCAGAGGTATCATCCACCATACACCTATGTTTAAATATTAATTGCTTTACAATTAACAGAAGCTTTAATCTGGCGACATTAGTAAATTAAATATACCTTCCAGGAAGACATAATCGATCCCAACACAGTTTGTAAATGCAATGTGCATGCATATACGCATATACACACACTCACACAGACACATTCAGAGATTAAAATAGGGTGCATTTTGCATCCCATAATGCAGTTTATAGTCAATAAAATAACGACCTCTGCATCTACGGGATGCACTACTGTACTGTTTTTTATTCTAGTTTATTTTGATAGCTTTAGTTATAATAATAATTTATTCTTCTGTTTTCTACATGAATATAACCACATTATAACCATATAAAATGAAATGGGAGTTAAATGCTGCAATTTGTAAAAATGGCAAAATATGACTCCTAACGTCGTTAAAGTGGGACTCATAAAATGTCCCTGGGACTCATCTAAAAGACCCTCCCTGCATTACATTACTCATTACATTGAAAACCTATTTACATCACTGCACATAGAGAGAGAGAGAGAGAGAGAGAGAGGAGAGGAGAATTTTCAAATACACAAATTCGATTTAACAAATGAAACTTTACCAGCAACACACACATATTTGGATACCTCTTCATCTTGAATCACAATTTGAGTTGTAATCAAATCTAGTAGCCCATACAAAGATGAGGATGCAATTGAATAATGGTTCTGCTTCTGCTAGTGCCCTATGAGCAGAGCAGGCCCTGACAACAGTGGGAGCACGTTGCGCACACGCACACGCACACGCACACACACACACACACACACACACACACACACACACACACACACACACACACACACACACACACACACACACACACACATTAGGAAATGGCTCTTCCAGATTATGTAGTTATGCTTAATGTAATGTATGCTGTAGCAGGACAAAGTATAAATTATGCATCAGTTCTAAATGCTTTTGTCTGCTTGTTGTTCTATTGTACTCTCTGTCCTCTGCATTAAACTCCCTCCAACCACCCTGTCCGTCTCCAACAGT
This sequence comes from Protomyctophum bolini, assembly GCF_963924005.1. Classification (NCBI taxonomy): domain Eukaryota; kingdom Metazoa; phylum Chordata; class Actinopteri; order Myctophiformes; family Myctophidae; genus Protomyctophum; species Protomyctophum bolini. Next base: position 11,320,413 of record NC_137862.1, on the reverse strand, counting down.
GTCAGTGTGCAGTCCTCCAACACCACAGGCGACTAAGTTGAACGAGAAGATGACGGAGCAGAGTACTCAGTTTAAGACGAAACAGCCCAAAGGCACCATTGATGTGTGGTGGCTGTTTGATGATGGAGGTAGGCTTTGGTATACCATTTCAGGCACACCTACAGTATGTCATTTAACACACCACTGCAGATAGAGCGTCGCAGTCCCTCCCCCTTTCAGAACGACGAGTGGCCCAGGAAACGAAATGCATAGGATTTTCTTTAAGTATTTATTTAAAGACGGTTACGCCGCGGACAAAGCCAACTCGGATCGTGACAAATCATGACAATGAACACAATATTTTGGGCCGATCAAATCATTAGAAAGAAGAAAATAAAGGCAGGAGACAACACTATTTGTTTTGTTTTTCTTCTTATAAATTATTTGATCGGCCCAAAACATTGTGTTCATTGTCATGATTTGTCACGATCCGAGTTGGCTTTGTCCGCGGCGTAACCGTCTTTAAATAAATACTTAAAGAAAATCCTATGGGAGAAATGCATTGCATTTCATTTCCTGGGCCACTCGTCGTTCTGAAAGGGGGAGGGACTGCGACGCTCTATTGCCATCCAATATTAAAGCTACAGGCACTGCTAATGATTTCAAAAGAGCAGTCAAGGGGGCGTGGTTATGCCGAGTTGCCCTACCAGCTGCTCAGTCAGAAAAGATCAGGGTTTATTATGCATTATTATGGTTTTCTTTCTACTGTAGGCTATACTTAAAGGTGCAATCTGGAATTCGTTTTAAGGAATTAACGTTATTCTAACCAAACTGTTTGGTACAATATGTTAATACCATATCTGCAGTGGTGGGAGGTGGTCTCCCTATACTTCCATTGAGAAATGTAGACCTTGGAATTGGGCAGGACATGAGACATCTAGCTCATGATTGCAAATTTGCAATATCTCCAATGGCCAAGCAGGGACTGTCTCTTGAATGAGCGTTAGAAATGGTGTCTCTCATTCGGGATAAGAAGACACACAGTTCATACAATTTGGATAGTTCATAAAATGTACAGATTTCAGCTTGAATTGACTTGGTCTTAATGATTTATTTCCATTGTGGGGATCACAATGGAAATAAATCATTAAGACTATTGTGTTTGAAATGTATGTATATTGCAGTGTGGTTAAAGCTAGAAGGCAATAAACCCTATGTGAATTTTAAGATCTGAAGCCCAGAGTGTTCATTTATCTCTGAGAGTATCAAAATGTACAGTAGGCAATCCCTGTAGGATAAGCAAAATGTATTGTGTACGCTATAAGAGTTAAATTAACACAAGGAATCCAAATCTGTCTCATCCTTGTTGTCTCCTCCTTACCTCACAGTTCTTCTAATGGCGTCCTGATGAATACAAAAAAGGACTATACTTGATAAATGCGAATGGAGAAAAGAAAGGTTTATTCTACAACCTTATCAACGTGTTATTGATAGGAAACAATTTGTCTCTGTCGTTCTCAGGCCTGACACTGCTGATGCCCTACATTCTCACCACCAGGAAGAAGTGGAAGGACTGTAAATTGAGAATCTTCATCGCAGGGCAGCCTGGAAGTAGTGAGGAAGACAAATTGGAGTGAGTGCAAGAACAAATCACTTTAATTCCCTACACTGTCAAATCTTTAACTGTGGGGCGGTACAAATAGATAAATGAACACTGGGGAGGTCAAATTGGAAAATAAATTAGTATAGGCATGCTTCATGAAGCAGAGCCCATAAACTACCAAAACCATGTCATAGGAACTGTTCACATTTAACAATGAATTATGTACGAACGTAATTTACACCCGTATGTGTGTGATTCTTTGTTCCTTCAGGATGAAGTTACTGCTGAAGAAGTTTAGAATTAAGTGTGATGACATCAACGTTATTGATGACATCCATGTCAAACCACGCTCTGAAAGGTAGGGTTTTCTTCTTTCTTTCAGTGTGGTGCTGACGAGAAGCGGCCAATAACAATAGCCTAACCTAACCTAACAGGGTACAACACTGCCTAACCTCATCACATGATGTTACCACATCACACGGATCAATCTAGTCCTATGAAGTACTCCTCCTCACACACTCTGTGAGGAGGGAGACACTTAAAAGTTGTAGATCAACACAGCTAATATATTGATCCTGGTTGAAAATAACAATAGGCCTATACTAGACATGATTACCGTAAAAAGAAAAAACTGTTAATATTTCCCAGCGTCAGCTCAAATATTGATCTCCTTTTACCAGCTCTAAAGTCTTGGAGGACATGATTGAGCCCTTCCGTTTGCGTGAGGGGTCTAAAGCTAACGCTGAGGCCTTGAGGCAAGAATACCCGTGGAAGATCTCTGATGAAGAGCTGAACACCTTTGACGAGAAGGTAAACACTTACAAAGATGATGCATAAACTACAATGGTGGGCAATTTTGAGAAAGAAATAATTGTAAATTGAGAAATGAAAAAACAACGTACTGTTCCTACTTTACAGACTGACCTCCAGCTGAGACTGAATGAATTGCTTCAGGAAAACTCCAGATCGGCCAACCTAATTATTGTGTAAGTACAGCATAATGCAAACGCAGAAACATGGAATGGACATGGGCAGTACCAGGCACACTCTGATCTAAGAACTCAGAAAACTAAGAGCATTGTGATTTTTATTTACAAAAATGCTCATTCTTTTTGCCCTTAATATTTATCATATATAGTTTTCTGGTACAACTGAGAATTATTAAATTACTTATTGCCTATTGTTCTCTCTCTCTCTCTCTCTCTCTCTCTCTCTCTCTCTCTCTCTCTCTCTCTCTCAATCTCTGCAGGAGCATGCCCATCGCTCGTAAGGAATCTGTTTCTGACTACCTCTACATGGCTTGGCTGGACATTCTGACCAAAAACCTTCCACCCACGTTGCTCATTAGAGGCAATCACAAGAGTGTGCTTACCTTCTACTCCTGAGCATTTCATAAGCTGAACAGCAAACTATTGGCACTCAAGCTGAGCTTGCTGGATATGACATATCGGCTCATATCACACAACAGCCCATATCATAACAATGGACTATGGTCATTGATGATGTTGTCTATCCAGATGATGTAATCTACCATACTGAAACACACAATATTTGTGGTTAGGTGTTTTTGAGTGTGTTTCTAAACATAATCGTAGGTTCCCTTTGATAAGAAAATAATGCAGTCTCATAGAGAAAAAAAAGTTAAAATGTTTTACTCACAACCACAGTGCCTTTTTGACTGTATAGTTTAGTATAAGTAGGATTACAAGTCTATTCAATACATTTGTAATGGCTTCAGATGGCATATTGTATATAAAAAAGTAATGTTTTTTTTTGTTGGTATACCTTATATTCCGTCTATTCATAAACTCATGTCTGACATCTAAATTAAAACTTGTTTGCGTAAAAGCACTCCACAATTTGACTATTGCCAATGTTGCGACACGGACATTGTGGGCAAGACACTCTTTCTCAGCATTTGTAATGGGCTATTATATAAAAGAAAGGGTGTGTAAAATTGTCATTGCACACGATGAGGAATGGCGTCTTGTCCAAAAAACCTGTATGGCAATAATAGTCCATTTGGAGTGCTGTCCTTCTTTATCATTATTAACAACTACACAAGCACACAGTTTTCAAGTTAGAATGAAGTTGAGTGTGTTGTATATAATTATTTGTTTGCATAACTTTTCTAAACCGTCAGGTTTCACTCTGAATACCCTGGGAGGATGTCAATAAATATACAACCCAATTCAGAGTTGATACTAATGCCATCATAGATCATACTGTACTACTACTTAGAATGTGTCTGTACATAGAATGTGTCTGTCAGTCAGTCTGTTGAGGTGCCAATAAATCACTTGTCTTTTTAACCCATTAAGACATGAGGCCGATTCTACAAATGCCTTCTAAATCAGGAGGTCTCCAACTTTTTCATGCCAAGGACCCTGAAACACATAAATAAAATAGAAAATAGCAGGTGTACAAGCTTGTATATCTGCTATTTTTATTTTTATTTGGAGGATGTGATAGTCCACGGTAGGGACACTCTGTATGCAGATTAAAACACTAGTGTCTCCAAAAGATCTCAGTTACATTGCCAGTCACTATGTGTTGCTACATGTGTTGACATTGAGATACACAAGAAAGAAGAAAAAGAAGCTTGCACAAAATAATGATTTGCCCATATAGGCATTGTCTAAACGACTTCTTCTGCTTCAATAGTGGTGGCTTCATTGTTTGAAGAAAGATTCATGTGATATTTCAGGGTATGATATAATACTGTATTACAAATGTGTTTATCTATTTCATACTATCCTGTTTATATTTTTTTAAGAACATTTTACTCAACACACCCCTTTGTGCTCAAGGGTCAAACACATCGATCCTCTGTATATTTTATTTTTGTCTTTCTTCCTATTTAAATAAAATGTGCGATTTTCTGAAACAATTTAGAGTTTGTCTGTTCTCATATGGTACCTCTAACACATTTGTCTGTAAAATATTACATTAGACTAGTAGCCTACATAATGTATGTAATAGGTTTTGCCACAAAGCCAATCATGAACGAGCCATCTTGTCACAACTCCTAAGCTTCCACAACACCCGCGACAGACACACTGTATAAATCCACATCATCGTCTTCAATTCCATTTCCAAGTGAGTATGTGTTCCTTGTTACAACTCACTACCTTCAGTGGCAGATACAACTCAACATACACACAGTAGATTCACTTCAGCCTTCAATTCCAAGGCCAGGAACAGTCACTGAACAATAACAGTATAACATCAGCCACCCAGTCATTGTGGTCCCAAAATAACAGCAATAGTGCAACACCTTGAATCACATTAATATACACACACAGCTTACAAGCACCAGCAGGAAAAAATAAAGAACATATAAAACAAGGTTCCTACTTTGAGCAGTCTTCTACTTGACATTGTCAGTTTTGTATGTGATGGCCAGGGTAGACTCGGACACGCCCTCCAACTCGGGTCACCAGGCTTTCTCTCCAGTCGATCTCCATCCTCCATACATCTGGCATAGGCCTACTGTATCCTGTCAAAACATACAGTACACAACTTCACTCACTGAACAATGAACATGTTTAATTTCCAGCCAGTCAATAGGGTAATTATAGGTCATGTTTGTTTTATTTTGGATAAATTCAACAACAAACACTCAACTTGATCTGTAATTTGTATAACGATATGGCTCAACAAACTACATTGGGATTAAACGGTTTTAAATGTCTTGATGAATTGAATACACAGGACCACAATGGAAGCAAGGCTTTTTGCTATACTTTTAGCACCATTGTCATACCTGTTGTAGGCTTTACTAAAACAGCCGGACAGCGCCCTCTGGAGTCACTCAATACACTGGGTCACTGATATTCGGTGCAACATATTTGTATATTTTTTAGCTCTTGTCTTTAGTGAGTATGGCGTTAAGCCATGGCTGACTGTAGCATTTAGCTACAGACAACAGAAGGCAGTATGGCGCTCTTGTTTTACAGGCAAATGCGGTTGTCATGGCGTGCTTCGTCTGTACTTGCTGCTCAAAGGTGTTCACGAAGGATGTTTCATGTCCAGATGCTCGCCCAGCGCAAAGGCAAACGTCAGTGAGGCTAGCATGGCTACATTGTAAATGTTGACCGTTTAGATGTGGACTGGCCAGAGCCATAGTAAGACATGTGGCTTAGTTCTTAAGACTCTGACTCGGCGTGAATGTGTACGTAATGCGTGTGTTTTAGACTGGCCTTAGTTATAGAGGAGATAAACATTGTTTGGTAAAAGACATTTCGATTGATGTGACGTGTTCTGTTTATCTGTCACGAAGGCAGCTATTGTCTCGCGAGAGCTCAGAGCTGCCGTGGCGCTTGGCAACCGGCAAGCGGAAGTGTTGCCATAGATACCGTACAAAGTGTACTTTTCTGAATTAATACTTATTATTTGTAATAAGTAGTATAATTATTTGTCTATACTATAAGACAACATTCTAGTCAAAGTAAGTGTAATTGGATAAAGGGCTAAATAGTATACGTAGTGAAATGTACACGCAAAGTAATAAGATTCGTGTTACTGTTTCGGGGAGGAGCAAATAGCTTTGGCGCAACTTTTAACCCGGGAAATTCACATCATTCACAATCATTCATAAAGAAGACAGGGGAGCACCGAGCACAGCAGAGAGACATTAGTCCTTCTTCGGAATTATCTGTTCTTTATTCATTCAGAATACCACTGATACAAAAACCTTGCCGATATGCCTTCTGTAGAAGTTGATGTATCTCCACTGAAGAGGAGCAGGACTGAAGCGACGACTCAGAGTGAAGAAAATGTGAAACCAGCTGTTCTGAAATTCGCCAAGCTCTCTGAGCACGCCATTACACCAACCAGAGGGTCCCCCAAAGCAGCGGGCTATGACCTGTACAGGTTGGTAACGATTCAGATGAGTGCAACTGCAACAGCAGCATGTGTTTATTGTCTGTCCACCCAAACATTAATTGAATTAATTCAAAAGTGTCATTTTATTTGCTATATCTTCGTCCTGTATTATGAGCTGTGCCCATTTGTAACATGCTGACAGGGTCCCTCAGTGTTCCTCTTATATAGGAATAGGACACATGACATTAATAATACACTCAGAGTTACAAAACAATTGCATTTACTGATGTAAACACAGCCAAACCCTTTGTTGTAACTAGCATGAAAACTATAGTAGGTTTAGTTTTTTGCTAGTTCTTGGAAATGCATGATTTGTCTAATATTTTCTTTTCAATATAGTGCATATGATTACTCAATTGGACCTATGGACAAGGCCATTGTGAAGACAGACATTCAGATAGCAGTTCCATCTGGGTGCTATGGCAGAGTGGGTGAGTGCTACTTGATAGACTGAAGTTGGGTAAACATAATGCCTCACTCACCAATAGCTCTAAAATTACATTATTGTGTAATGTGCATACCGGTACATCATTTTTAACCACAGCAAATAGTTTGGATTATTTGGGTGAGACCATTATTTTATTACACATTCTGTCTCACCTTGAATGTATTTGAAGACAATTTGTGGCTATTATAAATTAAATCAAATGTTTCAAGTCGCAAGTAAAAAATGTTATGGCTTACAACGAGTTAAAATAGTTTTTCTATCATTCCCTCCCAGCACCCAGATCTGGCCTGGCTGTAAAGAACTTCATTGACGTTGGCGGTAAGTTGCGAACAGTTCACATTAAGTACTGTACTTGCAATGTTATGAATTGGTTTATTTCAGCATGTTGTACAGTTGTACTCATTTTTGTGTTTTATTATTGTGTAATTCTCCTTAGCTGGAGTTGTAGACGAGGACTACAGAGGGAATGTTGGTGTTGTTCTCTTCAACTTTAGCAAGGAGACCTTTGAAGGTGAGCTTGCCTTGAACATCAGTGACTAAAGCTTTCCTCACTATATTGTAGTATGCAAGTAGTATGCAATATACTGCAATGTAGTGCAATGGTTCTCAACCAAATTCCAGGCCGTGATCCCTTAACATTATCATAAGATCATCCAAACTTTAACCTTGAATTAGGGGTGCTCTGAATCAGGCTTTTTGGGACCGATGATCTCGGTCGCCTTTAGTTTTTTTCTGGATCGGCCAATACCGATCTTGTGCGGAAGGGGATAATTTGAATATTTCCCAAATTATTATATGTCTGATTTATTATAATTATTAGCTGTTCCTGTGTGTGGGGAGGAAGGGGATAATGTTTAGGCCTGTCACAAAGATGCAAAGTGATATTATACTAAATATCTGAGTTTTATAACACTTAAATGGTATAAAAGATCGGTTTCTCCAGATAGGGTAAATCACGATCGAGTGTTTTGGAGTGAGTGATCGATCGGAGCACCTCTACCTCAAATACAAGAACCGCTGCTGGGGAGAGCGGTCTGCAAAACAAAAGTGGGAAAAGAACACGGAAATAAGCCTTTCACAATGTACTGTATACTGACTGGTAGCTTATTGATGTGACTACTACACATCGAAACATTCATGGTGTAGTGAAGTCATAGTCCAAAAGGTATTGATATAGTACTGCTTCTCATTCCATGTTGTACTGTCTGTCATCAGCACTGTAACATTTATGACAATAATTAAGTCTGTGTTGCCTTTGTCTATTCTTGTCTACCAGTGAAAAAAGGTGACCGAGTGGCTCAGCTGGTATGTGAGAAGATCTGCTACCCAGAGCTTGTGGAACTAGAGGTAATCTGTCATTGATTTATAAATTGTAAAACATTTTAATGAGGTTACTTCCATTCTGCAGTTTTGTTGCATACTTTTCAGAAATGTAATTCTCATGCTATCGAGATCTCATGGTGCCACGATTCTATTTGTTTCAGACTTTGGATGAGACGGAGCGTGGAGCCGGGGGTTTTGGCTCTACTGGACGTAACTGAGGTTTCAAATGTTACATACCGTAGCTGTTGTACAAAGTACACTTTTCTTTCCACCATGTACGATCCCTGTTTGAACTGTTACTGCCACTTTAATTGTGTTAATTCAAGACTACTGTCTGGTTAACTGCTTTCCTGTCTGAAATCCATAATGTACCAGGAGCAAATTGTGAAGCCTGCATTTCCACCAGGGGGCATTGTAGGACAAGGATTGCATCTTTGCAGTCTTGAGTGTCGTTAGTGTGTCTAGTCTGGTGTGATCTCATCTCACAGCCTGTATTATGAACTCAGTCGGTTTAACTGCATAGTCAGTTTTACCAGTTAAGAAGACATTGGGATATGTATTATGATGCACTTGACTTGCATGTTAAATCCGAGTGGCTCTACAGGGCATAAGTTACATAGCTGTTGTACAAATAAACTTTATTTTTCAATTACGGTTCCTGTTTTTTATTAATGTTATATCAAAAAATTCCTACCTTTTGCTGTTGTCTTCAAGGCTGTTGTCTCGTGTATCTGTATTCTGTATGTATCTTGTTGTCAACTCTAGTGTGATCTCACAGCCTGTATTATAAACTCTCACCTTTTAAAACTTGTTTTAGAGGTGGAGTAAGGCCATTTCTTTATTTTATACATTTGTTAAAATAAGTAAACAGAAATAGGTTGGGATACCAATTTCATCTCATCAGGACTCGTACAGGATAATGATGTGGAAGGGACACAATTGGAACTTTTAAGCTAATAAGTGGGTACTCTCTCCTGATTGGTTGAAATTGGCACCAATCTAAAAAAAGTTCTGTTCATTAAAGAGATGGGGAGACACTGCCAAAGACATCAAGAGCTGCCAGCCGGCAAATTAGTGCTGTGGGAACTAGCCTCGGAGACCACATTAATTTTCCTTTTCAAAAGGAAACAAACACATGGGCACCAGTCACGAGGACATAACATACGTGGATGTATCCGGGATGACTGGAAACGGCGAGGTAGGGCTCGTCTGAGAACGACCTGCATGGAGACACGTTACTGAACACTAACAATGATCACTATCAGAATATAGAGCTTTAACAATAAACGGTTTTTTAACAAAAAAAACATCACGTACACTACCTGTAATATAGTACGTTTGACCAACTAAGGCAATGGGATGGATTATGATGCACTTAAGACTGTAGGCCTACACCACTGTTTGCCACCAAACTGATATAGTGTGGACAAAGTTAAGCGAAAGTACAGCAGTGAATACATTTACACCAAAATATGTTTTTTATTGTGAATTTACAACTAAACCCTCACTGATGTGAACAGAGAACACAGACGGGTGTCTTAAGGTTGGTCCGTGGCGATGCAGCACTGATTGGATTTGTGAGAGAATGTGTGGCCATGACGGCCTCAGTGCATAATCATGAAGGCCCAGGTTCGGCATCATCACAATGTGTGTGCAGGTGTGTGTGTGTGTGTGTGTGTGTGTGTGTGTGTGTGTGTGTATACACAGTTTACAAAGGAAGTAGTTGGTCATTATAAGCACCATTACAAACCCCTCCAATTCAAGGGGCTTCCTATAGTTTACAAATGCTTCATAGATTAAAAGTGGCATTGATTATTACAGTATAAACACACTTAATTTACATGTAGTATAAAGGAGAGCAGACAGGCTATGAAGCAAACTTTTGTTTTGGTTGCAAAGACAAATTAAATCTTTAAAGATTGACGGGATTGCATATCTTTTCTTTTTTGACTACTGAGTGTTTTTTCTGTTTTCTCTTGAGTAGTACAGTGCATTCAGAAGTCTATGTGGTTGTGTTGCTAGCACCAGTAAATATGAATAATTCTAGTCAGTAGGAAAGATGGAAAAGCATGGTTTAAATATGCTGAAGGAGTCATTCAAGCTTAGATATGTCTACGTCTTAATAGTAAAAGTGGATTCCTCTCTTTTCCCATTTTATTTTCTTCATATTCACTGCAAAGGAACAGTCACAACTGATGGATGGATGTCCAGTGGATATCTTGGTTAAGTCGTCATTTAGTGTATGGGGAGAGGAAAGGAAGCCACGTAAGACTATTAGGACTCACCCCTTTTCTCTACCTACGCAGAGTGGTGTAACCTTGGCATTGGAAACCTTCTGCAGTCCATGTGCCCTACAAAGTGGTGCCTGATTCCACATATCATCGTACAAATTCAACACCTACTCTCACAATCCTTCCACTCAGCACAGAGCACTCTACACACAGCTGAAGTTGTCGACTCTTTCTTACTGCCAGGTTCAGCTGGCATTTTTAAACAAAAAAAGCCACGAGAGATTGCATCTATGATATGTAGAATCATCTTTGGGAATCAAATGATACAGTCCCCCCATTCCTCCCGTTGTCTCTTTGGCGGCGAGCTCCTCTCTACTAGAGCGGGTAGAAGTTGTCCCGAGCCAATGACCCAGATTCAAAGATTCCTCTTTCATCCCATTGACGTGGACGCAGCGTTGAGGGGAATTGGAGCCTGGCCTTGGATCAGTGGCTGTGGGCGACATCCGCCTGTCTCAGTCCTGTGGTGGTTAATGCAGGATGATCTGCACCCTCATCTTCAGTACGTCTCCCAGCTGTCCTGTGAGGTAGTCTTTATCATGTTCGTCCTCTAGCTCAGCCAGCTCCTGTTTCCTGTAGAGGGGCATGCTGCTGATCTGTAGGACGTAGGCCCCTGGGGGCAGGGCTTTCTTCTTGGCCATGTGCAGGTAGCTCACACCCTCTCTCTGGTTGATCTTGAAGTAGCCATCATCGTTGCCAAAGTCAATTGCATAGCGCACATGGTCGTTGAGGGTGGACAGTGCAGGCGTGAGCTCCAGGATGCGGTCACGGCTGCTCAGGTCGCTGATGTTCAGGTGGATCTGCAAGGTGTCCTCGATGTCAACACTGGCCAGGCTGACCTCCTGCTCGGTCTGCCACAGAGACACAATGATTTGTGAAAAGTCATACTTGATCTAAGCAGGTATTTATCCTGACAGGTGGGCAGACAAATTCAACATGAGGATAGTACTGTGTACATACAAGCAGGTAATAAGTAATAGTATTACCTGTGTATCTCCCTCAAGTGTTGAGTTGGTGCTTCGACGTTTACGTCCTTTCTTAGGGTACCCATTGATCTTGCACTCGTAGCATGCTTCAGGTGATAGGGAGTTCTCATCTGTCAATGGTGAGTCTTCTCCTTCTCCAATACTGGAGCCAGGACCAGAAAAGCCCATACCGGTGATGCAGTGACTGAAACATAGACATGGCCATCAATTATAACTATGTATTTAGCACTGTTTGATGACTGTACATGAAGACTGATAAGAGTAGGAGAATTCTCATTATTGTACACAGTGATTAACTGTCATTTATAGCCTTTCTAGTGAGGCCACAGAGCTCTATCAAATAACTTTGGTCAGCTTGTGTTTACCTCTAGGAGCCGCTAGAGGGACATTTAGACTAGTCTTGTTGACGGTTGACTAGTGTTTTTTTTATATGCAGTTATATAGTCTTGGCTAATGTGATGCTTGGATTTCCTCATTGGGATCAGTGTTAGTTTACCCATTAACACTGATTATTTTACAGCGTGCACAGGCTCACTCGCATACCCTTGTCCCGCACGGAAGTATCCAGGTGGGCATCCACACAGGTATCCCCCGTCCGTGTTTGAGCAGCCGTGGTTGCAAGGGTTGGAACTTGAAGAACACTCGTTGACGTCTGCGCACCCGCTACCGCCCTGCTCATAGTTGAAACCAGTAGGGCAAAGGCAGCGGAAGCTCCCCAGGGTGTTATGACACGACGCACCCCCACAAATATGGCTGTTCTGACACTCATTCTCATCTAGAACAGAGGAGGTCAAACGGAAGTAAACACATAGACAGACGTGACGTCATCCCAGCCAGGGGAGCGGATACAATACTGGGAAACGCTGGAGTAAATGTCATAAACATGTGAATACATAAAGGCAGAACTGTAGCTGTGCTTTCAAAGGGCTATTTCCGCACGCATAGTGAGGAGTATTTCTGTTTGGTGGCACCTAAGAGGAATGATTCTCAGCCTTTTTCCATTGAAAGGAACCCAGTTTGAAACATTAGGCCACCACATTTGATATGATTTTGTCTCTGCATGGGTACTCCATTCTATTGTCCATTCTGAGATATGATTCCATAACTGTCATTGAAGTACATGAAGAGTAACAATAAAACTCAAAATAGCCATTCTTGTAAAGTATGTTCTATAATTGTACTTACAAACATAATAATGGTGAACTTGAACTATTAATCAATCAATTAATTAATGTTGCTGAGGGCTCCACTGGAACCACCTGGAGGACCCCTATTTTCATAGGTGGGATATAACTTCTAGAGGAGGGGAGAATATTTTATGAGATGTGAGAGAAAGTGTGTGGTAGCACTCACCCACACACTGGTTCCACTGGTAGTGCTGCAAGTACCCTTGTGGGCAGCTGCACCGGTAACCTCCTACCAGGTTCTGGCAGCCATGTTGGCATCTGTGGCTGCCATCACACTCGTCCATATCTGTCAAAGGAACATACGCACATTAGTAACTAACTATTCCTTATAGTTGTGATATATATAGTCGTGATAGCAGTGGGATACTGACCTTCACAGGACTGTCCATTAGGGTCCAGTGAGAAACCTCGCTGGCAGTCACAGTTGAAACTTCCTGGACTGTTCTGGCAGACACCGTTGGAGCCACAGAGGTTGGGGTCACTAGAACACTCATTGTTGTCTACAAAGAGAGGAAGAAATGCTGATTTGAGGCCAACTAATCTACAGTGTGCCTCAGAGATCCCAAACCAGCACTGGAGTTGCTTTCTTATGCCTTACATGGCAGAGCTAGTCTTTATTCCAAATAATATTGTAAAGTCAGTATGTGTTAGATTTGGAATGTGAGTAAAAAAAAATAATATATATATTACATCTTTTGAAGCTGACAAAGAACAAATTGTTAGTTACAGAAACAGGGTAAGGAAAGGGGTAGTCCTGAAAACATACCCTACTTTATCATCCATTGTAAAATTAATGGGACCATAATTTACAAAAACGCTTAAATCATGCAGTGGGAAGACGGCTTGAAACTAGCAAATGAAAACATACATTACATTCTTTATACTTGGTTTTATATAGCTTATTAGCTTAGTAAACCTTTGAGCTTAGTAAAGCATTGACTCCAAATAGGGGAATGCCGGAATAGGGGAATCAGCGACACAAACATTAATTGGAACTGCAGCGCTTTCATGACTTCCATATTGGCTTCATATCCAAGAGTGAATAAATGACGCTTGATTACGTCTTTTTTGTTTGTTTTGGGGGTAAACAGTAATTGTGAAACTATATGTGTTAATTTTAGTTAACCCAAAAATGTCTCTGCATATGTGACTATTTCTAGGTATTTGAATGAGTGACGTCCAGGTCAAGCGTTTGTAACCCTCCACAATGCAATCTGCCAGATCACCTATTAGTACTCCACAAGCGGGCAAAGCATTCCTCTCTACTGGTTCGATATGAGGTCATGGGAGTTGCCTTCTGGTGTGTAATAAAAGCTTTTGGTAGCCATGGCGATCCATTCCAGCGTTCCACAACAAGGCCTTGCTAAACCACCATGACTACGAAACGGTCAAGCCTAATAAGATCAGTGTGATATCAGCCCGAGTCCATTAACTCTGAGAAAGGTTTAGTAAGGGTTAGATGGAGGCCTTTAAGCGTCTTTTATGGGCTGGCTGAGATGATGAAAGATACAACAATAATTTAGATTATAAAGGATATTGCCGAATTCTTTGTGTATTAGGCAGGGGAAGCAGGATGTGTGGGGGTGAGTTGGGTTCACATTATTTTTGTAATGTCAGGCCGCCCCTAAATAGAACTTTTGTTTAGGATATAATCATAAAGAATATTATTGATACACTGGGAATCGCTAACAAAGAATAATTTTGGTTTCAATTTAATTGAGTTTTATTGTATGTTTGCTTTCCTTGTTACTGTTTTGTGTTTTGTCTTTTGTATTGCGATATTTTGCCTTGTTTTGTGAGTGGATTTGTGGTTGGTATGTTTATTGATTACAAGAAGTATTGTGTGAGGTGTGTGCGCGCGCCGTGCGCGCGCGTGTGCGCTGTAGCTTACCAATGCAGGCCGTGTGGTGCTGGGTGAAGCCAGGGGGACATTTGCAAGTAAACCCTCCAATGGTATTGACACACAAGAACTGACAGTTGTGTTGCTTGGTGGAACATTCATCCAGATCTGGAAAAGAGATTATAATAAACAATATAGCTAAGGAACTAAGTACCAGAAAAAAAGGACTGTTTATTTTGCAACAGAGCACGTAGGAATGGATATGGTGGTCAGAGCCGTCCCGTACAGTACGTACTACAGCTCTCTGTGAGTCAAATTCCAGTCCTTCTACAGTCAGTGACCTACAAATGAACTTCCAATGAACCAGACAACGGAAACGTGGGTGGTGTGTGTGTGTGTGTGTGTGTGTGTGTGTGTGTGTGTGTGTGTGTGTGTGTGTGTGTGTGTGTGTGTGTGTGTGTGTGTGTGTGTGTGTGTGTGTGTGTGTGTGTGTGTGGAGGAGGGGGGGGGGGGGGGTGGGGCAACTCAATTTTTGATGAATAAAGATGAGAGAGGCTATAAAAAATAATGAACATTGCTTGTTTAGACTCAAAAACAAGTCTGATAAACAGTGACACAGCCAAATGCACGCGGTGGACATGGGTCCCACATTAATTAGCACGCACACAGTGAGGAAGAGGCCTGGCTCTGCCCCCACCACTAACATCACACAGTGAGGAAGAGGCCTGGCTCTGCCCTCACCACTAACATCTCCACACAGTGAGGAAGAGGCCTGGCTCTGCCCCCACCACTAACATCACACAGTGAGGAAGAGGCCTGGCTCTGCTCCCACAGTGAGGAAGAGGCCTGGCTCTGCTCCCACAGTGAGGAAGAGGCCTGGCTCTGCTCCCACAGTGAGGAAGAGGCCTGGCTCTGCCCCCACAGTGAGGAAGAGGCCTGGCTCTGCCCCCACCACTAACATCACACAGTGAGGAAGAGGCCTGGCTCTGCCCCCACCACTAACATCACACAGTGAGGAAGAGGCCTGGCTCTGCTCCCACAGTGAGGAAGAGGCCTGGCTCTGCCCCCACAGTGAGGAAGAGGCCTGGCTCTGCCCCCACCACTAACATCACACAGTGAGGAAGAGGCCTGGCTCTGCTCCCACAGTGAGGAAGAGGCCTGGCTCTGCCCCCACAGTGAGGAAGAGGCCTGGCTCTGCCCCCACAGTGAGGAAGAGGCCTGGCTCTGCCCCCACAGTGAGGAAGAGGCCTGGCTCTGCCCCCCCACCACTAACATCTCCACACAGTGAAGAAGAGGCCTGGCTCTGCCCCCACCACTAACATCTCCACACAGTGAGGAAGAGGCCTGGCTCTTCCCCCACAGTGAGGAAGAGGCCTGGCTCTGCTCCCACAGTGAGGAAGAGGCCTGGCTCTGCCCCCACAGTGAGGAAGAGGCCTGGCTCTGCCCCCACCACTAACATCTCCACACAGTGAGGAAGAGGCCTGGCTCTTCCCCCACAGTGAGGAAGAGGCCTGGCTCTGCCCCCACAGTGAGGAAGAGGCCTGGCTCTGCCCCCCCACCACTAACATCTCCACACAGTGAGGAAGAGGCCTGGCCCTGCCCCCACCATTAACATCTCCAAGCTGGATCTTAAAGGGACAGCTAGTTCACGTTTTACATTTGGGTTTGATATTGCAGCTCCCAAGGTTCTTTGATAAACTTTTTTACCAATCATTATCAGCACTACGGTTGCTCTTAGTGAGAATGTGGGCGTGGGCGTGTGCATGGGTGTGTATGTGTGTGTGTGTGTGTGTGTGTGTGTGTGTGTGTGTGTGTGTGTGTGTGTGCGTGCGTGCGGGTCTAACCTCTGCAGCTCTTGCCATCTTCCTGTAGGATGTATCCGCGTGGGCAGGAGCAGAGGTAGCCTCCCTCCGTGTTCTTACAGATGAAGTTGCAAGGCTTCGGCGCCTGAATGCACTCATCTACATCTAAGGAGAAGGACATAGAGTGTGAGGTGAACGGACGGAGACAGAGATAAACGGAGAGAGAGAGAGACCTGAGAGTGCCTTTGATCTCATTGCCAAGAAATTCCACAGGGGCAAGTGATGAGACAGACAGACATAGGTTGTATTTCTCAGACGAGAGCTCGGGCCAGTCTGCACATAGGCCAGTCTGCACATAGGCCAGTCTGCACATAGTTTCAACACTTTACTAGACTGTAGGAATGAGAGAGGAGGGAGCGTTGGGGCTTGGTGGAGGAGGAGGACGACTCTGTAACGTTACAGTAGGTGACGGTTAATGAGACTGAGCCTTACCCACACACTGCGAGCCGGTGATGTCATTGGTGTAGCCAGGCTTGCAGATGCAGTTGTAGGAGCCCAGGGTGTTGATGCACTGGCCGTTCTTACACAGGTTGCCCATCACACGGCACTCATCAATGTCTGAATGCAGAGAACGTATTAGTAAATGAAATGGAACGGCATAACTGCCTGGATGGAAACAATCATGTATAATAGGGTTTAATTGGACATCTACATTGACATTTAAATATCTGATTCTTAAGCCATTTAGAAAAACCCAGTTTTCTATGTCAGTCGTCAGTCCTCGATTAAAAAAAAATAGCAGACCTACAAGCTCGTAGCGTGCCACTCGGTGGCGCGCTATGAGCTTGTAGATCTGCTATTTTTTCAATAGCTAAATCATAACATAATGCTAACACCATAAGGGGTTCCCGCCCAAAATGGGTTAAGATATCCAGTATCACATCATTGAAAAACCTTAAAGTACGTCTTATTCTGACATTTAATTATTAATGAACTGTCTTTGCGTGCAATGAGAAGACAATAATTCCATTGTTAACACAGACTCCTTTGCTCCTATAGATACCTCTGCCATCGGTGGTGTATCCAGGGCCCAGGGGACACATCTTCTTGTAGTGCGTGGTTCCACGGAGGGGGCAGAGCTCACAGTTTGTGCCCCAGCCCCTGCCTCCGTCGCAGCAACACTCCGACTTGGTCACCAAGTTCCTGTTGCTTGAGGTCATCTGGCACAAGGTGGTCAGCACTTCCGTGAAGCAGAAGCCCTCGCGGTTATCTAGAGGAAGGAGAGAGCGAGGCGGACAGGAGGTAGGGTGTGTGAGATGGAGTAAGAGAGAGACAATGAGACAACAAACACAGAGTGAAAAGGAAGGGGAGGAAAACGAGACCACACAAAGGGTTGGGGAGAGTCACAGGGACAGGATGAGGGAGTCCATGAAGGAGTTAACATTGATGACATCCACTAAGTGCTTCTCATACTTTTCCCATCCTTGTTGACCTTTCCATCCTCCCACAAAGGATCTGACCTCAGAAGCAGCCAGACTGGAGCAGATAAACCGAATGGTTCTATCGCCACTGTCTGTGTCCTGGCAGCTCAGAATATTATGTCACCCTGGTCTTTTGTGTTTACTTAGTACATCACGTCTAGTCTACGCCAGAAGTATACATTCAGATTAGAGAGCCAGTCCTCTGCAGGGAGGTCCTAGCCCCCTTATCCTTGTATACACTCAGAGAAAATAGTTCCTAACTGTGCCATGATGAAAAGAACTGCTATGAAATGGTTGGCCTTGAGCATTACATAAAAGAAAAACCCATTTCCCAAAGTCTGCTGTAGCAGGAAACCCCTCCTGATAATGCAGGGGTCAGTCAAAGAAGTTGTGAAACAGACCTTGATATACCGTATACAAAGAGTTAGTGGTTCTCAACCTGTGGGTCGAGACCCCCAGGGGAGTCACCTCACGATTTACTGCATGTAAAGTAATCAACAAACTATACTATAAAAACTGGTCAAACATTGGCCAAATTGTCAAATAAAATAAGCATTTTGAAAATAGCTGATCACCCAGCTCAGCTACCACCTATTTTCAGTTTCACAATGTTTATCTGTGGAAATGAGTCCAACTAAATCTAACGCCTCAAACCCTACAATTCCAAGTGCTTGTCAGGAGAGGATCCCCAGTGAAAATACGATTATTTTGGTAGAGGACCTCTGACATACAGTAGAGGACCATGCATAGAGGCTACGGAACTAGTATCAGTGATGGAGACAGACAGAGAGCAGTGTACTTACCTATACACTCGGTCTGTGTGGGGTTAGCGAGGTATCCCTGGTCACATCTACAGCGGAAGCTTCCTACAGTGTTCTCACAGCGGCCGTTCTTACATACGCCTGGTTTGGCGGAGCACTCGTTCAGATCTGACACACGCACACACGCGCACACGCACACACGCACACACACACACACACACACACACACACACACACACACACAGCATAAAGATACAATGGATATGTTTGCCGTAGTATAACTTCTGTTATATGTCAGAGCCTAGATAATAACTATCAATTACTATTACCAGCAGGCATGGGATAATATTAACAACAGCTTAAAGTGTGAAGCATGTTTATGGTCATGCTAGATGTTTATCTAATACATCATACATACTGTATAGTAGAGGTGCTTTCCAGAGCTGGCAGCCAACACCATTAACGGTGCCAACATATTCATGTATACAGTAGCAGGCTCTCCAGCACTCATACTGTACATACAGTACTATGGGAGGCATATTAGCCACTCATATACATACTGTACTATGGGAGGCATATTAGCCACTAGTATACAGTACTATGGGAGGCACATTAGCCAATGTGTTGACCACCATGATGAGAATGTGACTACTGATCTGATCTGTGTTGTTTCCGTCCACTAAGGGCCGATTCATACTCCTATTTTAGAGCCGAATAAAAGTCGGTTCGGTGCTGTAGAGCCTACAATTTGACGTCATTTTAGGTTTGACGAGCCGAAATCATTTCGGCACTACAGCGCCGAAACAGCGGTAAAATAGGAGTATGAATCGGCCCTTAGACTATGACGGAAAATGTTCGTCGACTACCTTTTTTCACTGACGAAAAACTAAATAAAAACTAAGCTATGATGACTAAAACTAAGACAAAATATATTGACAATTTCGTCAACAAATAAAAACTAGACTAAGATGTTAGGGTGGGACTAGTGGAGAACATATTGTTCTTGGTTGTTGGGCTCGGAAAATAGTAGATCTATGAGCTCACGATGTGACACGTTGTGAGCTTGTAGATCGGCTATTGTCAGCATGCAACCAAGTGTAAAGTCAGGCGTTTCGTAATGCCTGACTGATTGAATGGCCATCGAGGCCCGCCAAAATACATTTTACTGGACATAATGAATGATGAAGCGTTACCAATGCAGCCCTCTCCGTTGGGTGGGCGAGTGTATCCGGGGGCACAGATGCACATATATGTGCCAATGAGGTTCTTGCAGGTCATCCCTCGGCTGGCGCAGTCATCTATACCGTCCTCACATTCATTCTGGTCTGTTAAACAAGACAATATTGTACACTTAGAATAGTGAAGGCAACTCGGGCAACCCAATCATTCACCCAAAGGGTTCACTAATGGTGATACTTTACTGACGCAATGTAGTGTAAGTCTTACACCTGAGGACACAAAGAATAATGTTAATTTCTAAGGGATAAAACTGCTGTGCAGTAATAGAATGATAATACACTGTAAACCCTTAATATGGATTATCTTTCAATAACCCCACTGATAAGAGTGAATTATCCCTCACTTGTTTTGGGGCAATCTTTGAATATAACATTTGCATTGGCACTATCAACCTACTGTAGGAACAAACGTCACTCCAGCAGGTGTGAGAATCCATAGGAACAACCTAAAACTGAGTAGACTTACCAGCTGTGTCAGTCAGCTGATAATCGTCGGATCCTTTACCACAATTAACATGTGATGACAGATGCTTGTCAGGAATATACACGCGCTACACCGCCATGTATTCTGAACATCCCCCCTCCCACCGTGAGCTCTCTAGTGTTATAGCTCTGAAATGAGATAGCCGGTGGTCTGTTTGGAGCTGAAATGTAAACAATGATGCTATAGACTCTGAGACGTTCCTCCTGCCTCGGCCCCATCCTTCCAAACACCACTGGTAGCCATGGTTTCTCTGGCTATCAGGGCGTTCTGCTGGTGTAAACAATCACTTAGCAAATGACAGTTGCCATGGTTTCATCATCGCTAAAAGAGTGTTTAAGTCGAGCCGAGACAAGCATCCGAGGAGTGTCTCGCAGATATAGTGCATTATGTAACTTTATGGAGGGGCCAGTCAGTCGTCTTTCAAGTGCTCTGTCTGTAGTATGCCAACACGTCTTCCCAGTAAAAGTCAGACCCTGGCTGATACAGGGGAATGAGTGGGGCTCTCGTACCTTTGCACATCCTCTTGTCATCTCGCAGCACGTAGCCCGTGGGACATTTACACTCGTAGGAGCCCACCACGTTGATGCAGCGGAAGGCACACAGCAGGGGATTCTGGGAGCACTCGTTTACATCTGAGTGGGAGACAGTGGAGAAGTCAAAGCTGTGACCTCTGACAGCTAATACGCACGCACACGCTGCATGGTCCGTCTGAGAGAGCCCACAGAACATTACGTACCTTCGCAGGTCATCATTGGGCCAGGTTCAAATCCGTCATCGCATGCACACTCAAACGATCCGACCACATTAGTGCATGTGCCATTGCCGCACGGGTTTCCAATGTCACACTCGTCGGTGTCTACAGTGGAAGAGAGGCATATTTAGCATGTTTGCCTCATTAGAGGAAAGCTTTGTACAGAGAAATGAGAATTTCGTGTCTGTGTGTGTCTGTGTGTCTGACAGACATGACAGATATGTTATGGAGGAATCAGTGTAAAAAAAGAGAGAAATTTGTGAGAGATGGAAAGACAGGAAGAGAGTAAACTGACCTTCACAGTTTATGAAATCTGTCAGTCGATAACCCAAAGGACATTCACAGCGGAAAGAGCCATCTGTGTTGATACACTGGCCATTGACACAAGGGCTGTTGACACACTCGTCGATATCTACAATTAGAGAAATGCACAAAAATAAGCAACAAGCATACACATACGGTGACATAGCACAAAGTGTCGTTTTGTTATGGTGTATAGTCTACAAATGCGTCTGTGAGTCTGTCAGGGGAAAATATCGCAAATCGCTGGACCCATCAGCAGCAGATATTTGTGCATGCTGCCAGTATGCCAAGGGAGTACCTGCACAGTACATGTGAAGTGAAATACATGTGACGTCGCCAGTCCACTTCTTTTCACTTGACAGTGAAACGTTTCACAGAGAGGAGGCAATGCAGAGGAACACAAGATCCCTCCCAGTTCTCCTCACTAAACTGGCAGCTTGACCAACTTGCAGGAGTTGCAACTTGTGCAGCAACAGAGAGTGCCCTACCCACCCGGCTTCCCACCCTCCAACCTTGTGTTCGCTTCACGCAGATGCCCACAAAGTGTCGTCTTTTTTAAAGATAAACAACATATAGTGCAAATCAATAAACATACCTATAGGATTGTCATCTATCCCTGTTCGATAGCCCTCATTAGGACAGAGAATACGATAGGCCTCTGGAACACAACACATGAAAACATTAAGAGATCAATAATACATAATGACAACAAAAAAGTAAAAAGACATGCAGGATGTTATGAAGCTGTGTGCTTTTGTGCGCCTGAAATTGCACACATTGACCCCAGAGTGTCTCTGAGAGTGTACGAATGTGACCCTGTGCTCCTCCACCCACCTTGATCCTTGCTGGGGCAGATCTCACAGGGATCCCCCCAGCCCTGGCCCGGCATGGCCGTGCAGCAGCACTGGTCCTTGGTGGTGTTGAGGGGCTTCGGGGCCTGGCAGCGACCGTTCTCAAACTTGGTGTAGCAATAATTCTCGCGGACGTCTAGGGGTCGAATTGTAGGGTGTAGGAGAAGCCGAGAAAAGAGAGAGAGAGAGAGAGAAGGAATCAGAGAAAGCGTTGTAAAGCAAATGAACCCTAGCGTCCCTAATTATTCTGGACAAGTAATAATAGGCAAACATTCGGCAAAGAAATAGGCTAAAGTAGCCTAAATCCACAGTTGATTAGCTATTTTAGCTATTTAGCATAAAAGGAAGTATATATATATCTTAAGAGTTTATGATAGGGCTGTATTTTGCATGTCTTAAGTACTAGGTCTTATTACTTAACTTAAGACCTGGAGGCGTGGTCAATGCTCTTTGGGCACTCAGCATAGCCAAATGGCATTGATCACGCCTCCAGGTCTTAAGTTAAGTAATAAGGCCTGGTACTTAAGACACGCAAAATACAGCCCTTTAGTCTCCCTGCAGCCAGTGCTTGGCGTTTGCCAATCTCTCTCTCTGTTTCTGTGGGTTGTTTTTCGTCCTAGTCGGGCACTATCTTGTAATGAGAAGCATATGGCTGCACACTCTAACTCTGGCCTTCCCTTAACTCAATACAAATAATCTGTCTGACCCCCATGGATCTCTCTCTCTCTCACGCACGTGAGCGCACACACACACACACACACACACACACACACACACACACACACACACACACACACACACACACACACACACACACCTGGCCGAGGCACAAAGATCACATGCATGAACACCTGGTGCTGTGCAAAGAATGTCAAGGAGTGTCATATTACTTTCCCCCATGAAACTGATTTGTCAGCCTTTCCGAAATAGAGATTTATGTGTTCTCTGCACAGCTGTTGTGCAAGTGTGTGTGTTTGTGTGTGTGTGTGTGTGTGTGTGTGTGTGTGTGTGTGTCAGTATAACTTAAAGGGTGAATATAATTTGAGATGTATATGAATCTGTCAATGACCTTACAGTTCTAAGGTTTATTCAGAGAATCTCGACAAAAGATATTTCAGATGTTCAGAACAAGGAGGGTAACAATCTAAGGAAACACAAATGAAGGTGTTTTCATTTCAAATCCGCTGCTGAGTCAACTTACACATTAAAATAGATGAAGTCATTAGTAAGTAGCTAAGTACTAATATCGTTAAATATGTGTATGGTAGAGTTGTAAATCCTTAACCAACTATTTACAAATATTTAACAAGACATTAATAATTCATTAACTGACAGTTTGTGCATCTAATTAACGGATAGCTATTCTAATGTGTTAAATGTAATGGCAAGAAAGGTGTGAGTGTGTAAATAATATCACTATGTTTTTGGGGGGTTTCACGATGTTATCACTATGTTTTTCTAGGATTAGTAGAAAATTACTATGTTCCTACTCCAGTCAGACTGTACCAAGAATAAACTATTGTGCATTGTTTTCATAATGCAAAATAAAGATATTATTTATATTTATGCAATGTAGAAAACCATACACCACAATGCCCCTAGCCAGGAACTGTTTGAGCCTGCAATGCCATCTAAAGCCTGCATGGCATCTGTGGCACGCGTCTTTCGCTGTTTCTGAGGACAATTCAAAATACTTGACTCAGGAAAAGTAGTTTTACACATTATCTAAAACAAAAGATATAGAGTTAAAAATCTTAAAATTCAATGATTGATTGAAAGATTTGCTCAAAGTGAATCACAGACTTCCGACAGAATTCTGCAGTGGAACTATAAGCTCTTCAGCTGTTCAGTTCCTCTTTTGTCACCTCAACAATCCCCCCCCCCCCCCTTTAATCCAGCTGCAGGAGAGAAAAGAAAAGCAGGAATTGTAAACTGCCTCACTAAACTGATGATGTCATCATCTCGGTGTTTGGAGGGGGAACTCCCTAACATGGGTCTCTGACTGTTCCCCCACCCACCCGCCCCAAACACACGCACGCACGCACGCACGCACGCACACGCACGCACACGCACACACACACACACACACACACACACACACACACACACACACACACACACACACACACACACACACACACACACACACACACACACAGAGAGAGAGAGAGAGAGAGACTGAGGAAATGGAAAAGTGATCTGTTCAGAGCCACCCTTGGCCTCAGTGAGCCAAGCAGCAGCAGCAGCAGAACCAGCTGGAACAGAACAGTATGTGCCGTGTAGAGAGAGCAGAGCAGGCCTGTGTGCTCACTGACTGACTGACTGACTCCTCATTCTCCACTATAAAGACACACAGACGTAAGGAGAGGTACAGTAGAGCAGCGCTGATGTACTTCCAGGCTGTTTGACCTATAATGGTCCATAACGTGGAGTACGAGATATGCACTCCATGCAACGTTGCCATACACGGCACGGCACTGTACCAGTTGCATCGTTGCAGTAAATCACATACTGCAAATGCATACAGTATGTACAGTAGCAGTGTAGCTGTCTGTCTGTCTCTCAGTCTGTCTCTCTCGCACGCACGCACGCACGCATGCACACACTTACCCAGACATCTGCGTCCTGAGGATGAGAGCTGGAACCCCTCTGGACACAAACAGGTGAAGCTTCCTTCAGTGTTGGAGCACGTTCCGAACGTACAGATCTCGGCTAAACTGGAGCACTCGTCGACATCTGACGCACAGAGGGAACAGAGCCAGTCAGCACTTTAATCGTCCCCTTATGACATCAACTACTAGCAGGACACTGTACTAACTGCTAAGCAAATTTGACATACTGTGGGCTGTCATCCGTTTTCCAGCTCTGAGCGACTGATCTCACAAAACACAGAAGGCTTTTCACAACATAACGGTAGAATTGACTTGAACTATCCCCAAAGTTCTCCTTTAATCATACTGCAGCTTTCTGTTCACCAGTGTAACCATTAGGGGAGAAAAGGATACTTTCTCTAACACCAACTTAAATATTGCAATGGTCCAGTGAAATATAGTCTGGCTTTTCACATGAACCCCCCTCAGTGAGTCAGCATCTGTGAGTCAGCATCTGTGAGTCAGCATCTGTGATGGTGGCATTATGCAAGTGATGACCTCACAACAATATATTATGAGCCTAAGTGAGTTTGATTAAACAGAACATAATCCCTCTACTGGATGGAGGGATGAGGCACCATCTTGTGAAGGGTCTCATTGCGTGGGTGGAATCTGGTCTCAATCAGAAATGTAGTCTGTAGGGTTTGTGCTAAATGCTTTCATTTTACACTGCGATATGTAATAAAAATGACCGATGCTTTGTGACGCACATAGGTCATCATCAGGGTGGGGATGACAATTATGTGGAATTTGGACTCCATGTCACCAGTCCACCCATCACACGGACCAGCTGCTACGGGTACCGCTAAGCCTGTTCCTCGCCCTGCTTCCAGGAACAGAGCGTGGAGTGGGAACGTGATGAAGTCTGTCGAATATCTCTTCATCAGCCCCCACTGTGTAAACAACCCAAGTGCTCTGGCCTGGCTTCTCTCCCACGTGCTAAAGGGGAGAAATGGGGCATTCTGTAGTGGCGCTGGTGGTGTGAGGCGAGGAGGAGGAGGAGGAGGAGGAGGAAGGAGTTGGAATGGAGTGCCTTAAACTCCTCTGGTGAACCTCAGCAGAGCTGGTCATGGCTGTCATTTGCGTTATGTTTCACATGCATGGTTGCGTGTGTGTGTGTGTGTGTGTGTGTGTGTGTGTGTGTGTGTGTGTGAGTGCATGCGTGCGTGCGTGTGTGCGCGTGCGTGTTTTTTGGTGTGTGTGTGTGTGCGTGTGTGTGTGTGCATGCACGCATGAGTGTGTGCATGTGTGTGTGTGTGTGTGTGTGTGTGTGTGTGTGTGTGTGTGAACAACTGCGCGCAAAGTGGTGTTGGGTGAAATCAGCCCTCAGCTATATCTCCGAGAAATATGGGAGGGGATGAGGGAGGGAAGCCTCCCCCAACCGCTCCCCTACTGTGCGGGGTTTTTCCTTACTGGGCAGGGTTTTTCCTTTTCTTTTACATGACTTGGGCGTGTTATAATGAAGTAGACTCTAGAAAAGCATTCCAGCAGCCAGCTTGTAGCATGCCTCGTTAGGCAATAGACTTTCAATCCATACCTCCTGGGTTGAGTGGGTTCAAATCCTTTGCGGATAAAGTGAAGTTTGCTTTGGTCCGACATGTGTTGCGACGTGCGGTTATGTTTAGGTTTGGGGTTTTGGGGTAGGGTTAGTAATAGTAATGTCCCACATACAGTACATGTTCACCCACATGCGTTGTGACGTGCTTGCGGTTATGGTTAGGTTTGGGGTTTTGGGTCGGGTTAGTAATAGTAATGTCTGACATACAGTACATGTTCACTCGTGGCTTTGTGTGGTGCCACTCAAAGTGACTACTGGGTTGGGCTTGCTGGATGCATGTTCCAACCCCTAGTATGTCTGTCAGAAGACGTTGAGGGGTGATTTCACCGACATGCACTCGAAGTGACCTGGGTTAAGAAAGGCCAATATCCGGACTGTTTGCATTTGTCACGTTATCTCTGACAGAAATGTTCTTTTTTTAAGAAACATTTCACAACGATACAAGACATATAGCTTAAAGTATGTCTGGCTATGTATGCCAAAAAAACCTTTTTAGCAAAAGGCCGATGCACACCTCAAAAGTCTAGTGACAGGTGCGTAGGGCAATAAAGCATACTTAAAAAGGTTATCTTTGAAGAACAAAGAAGGGTCCCGCACACTGCCAGAAACTTGCCAAAAAATGTTGCTCTTTTACAAAGAGCAACATTTTTTGGCAAGTTTCTGCCAAAAAAACCTGACATTTTTAAGACTAATTTGTCTGAAGCGATAAAGAGAGCGGTACGTTTCAATTTGTCATGATGTCACCAGGAAGACGTGTACCATGTAGTGTTAAATATACCTCAGTAAAAGTGTGTGAACATTTAAAAATAGAGCCTAGCCGCTGGGGTATAAAGCTGTCAAACTATAGTCACTTAGCGAAACAAATTCATATACCATTGATTTCAAACTCAATACGTTGAAATCTCTAGAAAATATTCTACATGTTGTACCTAGTGGAATTCCTCTCATGAACTAGTTACAACGAGGACTGATCAGATATACTTCTGGCTACACATACGTCCTAGAACGAGTGAAGAGGGGAGGGATTGACCCCGCAAAAACTGATAGTACGTTTTAACAGCGGGAGACCTTAGAGACCAACGGCGAGCGTCGCTTGAATTTCATTGGCTATCGCCCAATCGTCTACTATCGCCGGGCGACGTTGCCCAAAAGATGAATTATTTCATCTACATCTGTGGTTGTCGCAACAATACTTATACGCCCCGAAATACCCGTATGTGTGTCTCAAAGAATTATGTATGCCTTACCTTCACAGGTCTCTTCATGGAGATAGTAGCCAGGAGGACAGATGCACCGATAAGAACCGTCCAGGTTCACACACGTCCCAGCACCACAAGTTCCAGGATTCACAGAACACTCGTTGATATCTGAGAGGACAAACACAGCAGGGAAATATCCATGAATTGCACCAACAATTAAAGATCAGAGGGGGGAATGTACACAGGACAGGATTAGTGAAACCTTCATGTGATGTCCCTTTATACCTGCACACATTCTGCCGTCAGCTGTGAGCTCATAGCCGTCGCGGCACACACAGAAGAAGGTGCCCAGGGTGTTGACGCAGTTTCCGTTCCGACATAAGCCTCTCTGGGTGGCACACTCATCAGTGTCTGAATAAGAAAGAAGATGTCACAGAATACCACAGGACACACTGCTGTTCAACACCAGCACTCTGTCTCTTTCTCCCTCTCTCTGTGTGTCACAGAGACACGCACACACATACACATACACATACACGTACACGTACACACGTACACA
This sequence comes from Protomyctophum bolini, assembly GCF_963924005.1. NCBI lineage: Eukaryota > Metazoa > Chordata > Actinopteri > Myctophiformes > Myctophidae > Protomyctophum > Protomyctophum bolini. Next base: position 11,292,234 of record NC_137862.1, on the reverse strand, counting down.
CGTACACACACACACACACACACACACACACACACACACACACACACACACACACACACACACACACACACACACACACACACACACACACACACACACACACACACACACACACACACACACACACACACACACACACACACACACACACACACACACACACACACACACACACACACACACACACACACACACACCTATGCAATCGTTGTTGTGTGAGTTGTGGTAGCCAGGATAGCAGAGGCAGTTGTAGGAGCCCACTGTATTCTTGCAGGTCCCATTGCCACATGGATGTCTCTCACATTCATCCACATCTGAAACCACAAAGATGACGTTACAGTTTCAATACCCAGTTGAGTGCAACGTCATAATTAATACAGCAATTACTCTTTGGCATCATATAATATTCATACAGTACATGTGAAACTTTAAAGATAAATTACAAATGGGATCTGTGCCTTTTGGATATCTGCATTTACACTAAGTGTAAAATGTCCTTACCGATACACATGGACAGATCCGTGGTGGTTTTGAAGCCGTTAGGACAGAGACAGCGGTAGCTCCCCAGTGTGTCAATGCACTGGCCGGGGTTACACACGCCAGGGTTCTCTACGCACTCATTACGGTCTGCAAAGACACAGCAAAACAACAAAGTTAATTACACATTAACTGCCAAACAGTGTTGATTTCGTCGATACCATGGTGAAAAATGTTCGTCGACTATCTTTTTTCACTGATGAAAACGAAATAAAAAGGAAATAAAAACTAGGCTAAAACTAAGACTAAATATACTGACAATTTTGTCAACAAATAAAAAATAGACTATAATGTTAGGGAGAAAATTAAAAGACAAGCCGTATGTTTGATTGCACTCTGGTCTTGCGCTCTGCGAATAGCCGATCTACAACCTCACAACGCGTCACGCTGCAACGTGTTGTGAGCTTGTAGATCGGCTATTTTCAGCATGCAACCAACAAACTGTAAAATCAAGTCATTACGATGCCATCAAGGCCTGCCAAAATAGATTTTTGTCAACAAAATCAACAGTAGATTTTAGTAGCATTTAGTAGGCCTACTACTAAAATCGTAAGATATTTAGTCGACTTAAACTAGACACAAAAAAAAAATCAGATGACTAAAATATGACAAAAACTACCGGTAAATGAAATGTTATTCAAAAGACTATGACTAATATAAAACTAAATCAAGTTTTGCTGTCAAAATCAACACTGAAAGACAGAGCAAAGAGGTTGTTGTTACACAATTAATTGCAGTTAATTCCACATTAACGTCAACACAGTGATTCGTACACACTGCTGTCCCTCTGTAAATCTGATAGTGTTATGTTGTTACTGGCCTGGCACACTCTGCCATGGGGGGATTTAACGCTCATAATAGCAGGAAGCAAAACAGGATGTTGGTTTGAAAACCTGCGGGTCAATATCAGACAGCGCTTTCTCCAGACTGTTCTAATAATGGACGAAGAACTTACCAAGAGCATGGCAACCGACAAGAATGTTTGGATCAACAATTTTTTATTCAATTTGTGGCTGAGCGTGACAGCGCGAGGAGGCGGCATTGGAGGAAGACAGAGGAACAGCCTGTTACAGGCCTCTCACACGTCTGGAACGGTGGAACCACAGGATGCATCCAGAGGAACAGCCTCTCACACGTCTGGAACGGTGGAACCACAGGATGCATCCTTGTTCTCCACACTATTCTCACCTACCCCATACTTTAAGTATCTCCAGAATACTGTTCTGTTCTCAGACAGAACTACTGCGCACTGGTGTGCCATCCAGGCATGCCTTGGGATTTTATAACTATATAAAACGTTGTGAATCTATCTTTTACATTTATTTTATCAGTACTTTATATGCATTATGCACTCATTTCCCAATATAGAGGCACATTCTATCATGTCAGTATCATGGTCAGTGTCATGGTCAGTATCATGGTCAGTGTCGTGGTGTTGTCTCCCACGTGGGCCATGTAAGAAAAGTAGTAGAGTATTTATAAGGCTGCCTTACCCAAACATTGTCCAGTTGGCGTGAACCGGTAGCCTGGTTTACACTCGCAGCGGTAGCTCCCTGGTACGTTCACACAGGCGGCGTTCTGTTGGCACACGGGCCCATTCTGACACTCATCGATGTCTAACAGAGGGACAGACAAAGAGGCGTTTGTGGACAGCCAGCATTTGTGATACATTTCTCACAGCATCTGGGGCGCATGGAACAGCTGACTTGATCTAATTTGTTTGACTGGCCTGATTTATTATGAACCAAAATAAAAAGTTGTGTCATCATAGCATACTGTGAACCATTGTCAGTGCGCTCATACGTACCTTCACAGATCAGCAGCTTGTCATTGTAGATGAAGCCTATTGGACACTCGCACCTGAAGCTGCCAATCATGTTGATGCACACTCCGTTTTCACACACCCCGGGAATCTCCCTGCACTCATCGATATCTAGCACACGGTGACAAACACATAAGACAACTTCCTGAGCTTTTAAACACCTAAGCTCTATTTCAAAAATAGCAAAAGCAGCCAATCTACAAACTCATAGATCTGATATTTTCACTATTGTTTTTAATTTGGGAAAATCTTAGATTTTTTTTCTTGCCCATTATGAAATGCCCAAGATAGGGACGCCAGGGTTTAAGTGTTTAAATAAGATCTTACCGATGACCTGTCCTGTGTAGATGTCAATGGAGAAGCCAGGTGTCCCACTGCCACACAGTGTGGCAAACTCATCTGAGAGGAGACAACACATTGATTTCATTTGTCAGAGTTACTTTACTTATAGAAGTCCAAATCAGAATCGGGCAGAATCTGCCAGTTAGTGCCCTTCAAATCTCCCTCCTGTGTGAATAGGATGGGATAGGTTAGGTGTACGCTACTGTATTTTACCGTCATAGTGGTGGTACGAGGAGAGTCAAATATTTTCTGAGGTGGTACTTGGTGAAAAAAGGTTGAGAACCACTGCTATAGACTGTAGGTACAGTACAGTACAGAAGGGGCTCTCAACCTTTTTGGCTGGGGACCCCCGGAAATGCTTTGGCCATGTCTCGCGACCCCCGCACCGCACCGCCCCCCTCCTCACCACCAATACAAACTGACTGCAAAAATAACCTTAATAATAGAGAAAATATATCATAAATGAATACTGAAACCAGATATAATCATCAAGTTTATGCATGCACCAAGTACTATGTAAACTCTTAATTTCCATTTTCCAGCCATTTAGTTGCAAAAAAGTCAGTATCATGGTCAGTGTCATTTTTTTTTAATTAATAATTTAGGGAGTAGGACCCCCCCAAAATATTTTGACGACCACACACACACACAGTGTGTGTGTGTGTGTGCGTGCGTGCGTGCGTGCGTGCGTGCGTGCGTGCGTGCGTGCGTGCGTGCGTGCGTGCGTACTCACTGGTGCTAGGTACAGGACACTTTTCACATGGCTTATTCCAGGCACGGCCAATGTTGTAGGCACAGCAGCACATCTTCTTGGTCATGTTGAAGTTCAGCTCTCCGTCACACGTTCTGTTGTCTGAGTAGAAGTTCCTGTAACAGTGGCTCTTCCTCATGTCTGTGAACGTTTGTTTGTGTGTATCGCAGAAACACGGAGGAGAAAATCAGAAGAGCTTATTATGGAGAAGTGTCAGTGTAACATGGTAGCAGTGCCATTTGATGTCCTCCTTACTGTGTGGGTGTAGTAGGGTGGAGACGTACCCATGCAGTTGTTTCCACCATTGACCTGCATGTAGTCCACAGGACAGATACAGGTGTAGTTCCCTATGGTGTTGTAGCACTGGCCAGGACCACAGATCCCCAGCTGCTCGCACTCATTCACATCTGCACACAAAGGGAGTGGACGCAAGGAAAGGCAAGGCAAAAAGGAAAGGCAATTTTATTTATATAGCACCTTTCGCAATTCAAATTCAATGCTTTACATTACACGATACAAACAAATGATGACATTCTTCTTTTGGAGGGGGCCAGGCCGTCGGAATTATGTCATATGGCATAATCAAACTTTATTCATAAGCACGTTTAAAACAACCAAGATTGACCAAAGTGCTGTACAGATCAGTGGCAAAACAAAAACAAGCAAGAAACACAATATACAAGCAAAAAAAACACAATAAGAATGATGATAAGAGTGCCCCTCACTTCACACAAGTATAAATATATATAAATATATTAGCGCCCCTCACTTCACACAGGTGTGATTTTTTTAATGCCACACAGCCTGGTGAGCTGAGTGGAGAGAGAAGGGGAATGTAGAGCTACAAAAGTACAAAAGTATTGGCACAAAAGTGTACTTAAAGAACCAAAATTAAAAGTACTCAGTGTGTCTCATTTCAAGTTCTCAAATGTATAAAAGATCCTTCGAGAATAGCAGATCTACGAGCTCACTGCTTGGCATTGTGATGCATTGTGAGCTTGTAGATCGGCTATATTCTACTGACCAAATTGGATAGGGCTGAAGTGGTTAATGTATGCATTATAATATCTATCAAAATCTACAAAGTAACTATAGTAACTAAAGATTTAAAAAAAAAATTAGTGGAGTAAAAGTACAATATTTCGATCCGAGATGTAGTGGAAGTAAAAGTAATACTCAAGTAAAGTACAAATACCTCAAACTTGTACTTAAATACAGTACTTGTGTACATAATATACTTAGTTACTTCCCACCACTGCTGTGCACGGCCATGGAGCTTCCACTGCAGACATCAGCTTTTGTTCTCCCGGCCAACAAACACCCCCCCAATCAAAATGGGCCACATGTCATTGTTCTGTCCCCCCCCACACACACACCCTCTCTGTCTTCTCCCTCATCATCCTCCCTAAACAGTAAATGTTTTCTTTCACCCTTGTCCTCTCTTCATTTTTTCCTCATTTATCTCGCCCTAATTCTCTCGTACCGTCACTCCCCCTTCGTCGCTCCAGTTCTTTCCCATTCCACCCCACCATGCCTGTCTCCTCCCTGGCCTGTCTTCAGGGGACTCAGTGTTCTTGCCCTTGGGGAGAGGCTCTTTGACCACATCACAGCCACGCATCTCTGGACACAGTTAGGAGACTCAGCTGTCTCATTGTCCCGACTGAGCTGTGTTGGGTTAGCAACAGACAGGGAACCGGAGAAGAAGATATATACTGAGCTACAATGAGCTGCAGCAGGGGCCACAGGACAACAGAGCCCAATATCTCTCCCTCTCCCTCTCTCTCTCTCTCTCCTCATTGCTTTTTCCTCATTCTCCATCTGTCCTAACTGAACACAGGCCTTAGCGGCTGGACTCAATTTCCTCTCCTAAATGGCCTGGGGCAAGAGCTAGTGAGGGAGAAGTCACCTGTATATGTTTGTGTGGTAGTGTGAGAGTATGTGTACAGTACACGTGTGCGTGTGTATGTCGTACCTTCACACACTCGGGTTTCGCCATTGAGTGCGTAGCCCTTTGGACATTCACACTGGAAGCTGCCAAAGGTGTTGATGCAATGTCCTCCCTGACACAAACCTGGCAGTTCCTGACACTCGTTGATGTCTGCATTGGGAGGAAAAAGGAACACTTAATAGTGTGTGTGTGTGTGTGTGTGTGTGTGTGTGTGTGTGTGTGTGTGTGTGTGTGTGTGTGTGTGTGTGTGTGTGTGTGTGTGTGTGTGTGTGTGATATGCCACAGAATAAACATCCTAGTCAGGGTTGTCGTCACTACAACCCAGTGAACCCACACAAACACGCACGCACGCATGCACGCACTCACGCACGCACGCACAGGGCAGTGTCATGAGGACAGGCGTGCTGACCTTCCAGGATGACGGTGATGGGGTTGGGCCTGAAGCCTTCTCCTCCAGGACACAGAGTCCTGTACTCCGCTGGAAGACAAAACACAACACATCTTCACATGAACACATCTTCACATCAACACATCTTCACATGAACACATCTTCACATCAACACATCTTCACATCAACACATCTTCACATCAACACATCAACACAAATGCATTATGATGAACAACAGACAGACTCCCTCCATGCACAGTGAAGGTGGAGAGATAACAGCAGGCAAACGTTAATTAACAATTAACACATAAACATAAAATATGGAGGTTTCTGCCCAACAGCGACGATTATGCAAATTCTGTGACACACAGAATCAGCAAAATTCTATATTATAAGTGGATTATGTTTGTTGTGTGTGTGTGTGTGTGTGTGTGTGTGTGTGTGAGGCCAACTCACTGGAGTTGACATAGGGGCAGGCTTCACACGGTGTTCCCCAGCCCAGGCCCAGAGAGCAGCAGCACGAGGCCTTGGCCACGCCCACGCCGATCTCATTGGAACAGTCCAAGCTCTCTGACGCGTCTCCACGGGAACGCACGTCCAGGTAGCAGCTTCCAGAGCGAGTGTCTGTACAAACGCACGCACGCAGGCACAATTTACAATTTACAATTTACAATTTACAATTTTACAATTTAGGCATTTAGCAGACGCTCTTAATCCAGAGCGACTTACATTAAGCAAGAACAAAAGCATGGGAATACATCACATAAAGACATTTATCATGAAACATGCGTAGCTAAGAAAGTAACAGTGGAATATCTATAATGAAACTATACATATAAGCTATACATCTATACTACTATGCTACACATATGTACTATGACGTGCTATGACTACTCACACACACACACACACACACACACACACACACACACACACACGCGCACGCACACACACAATTTAGAGCACACTGCCAAGATGTGTTTTCTTCATCTTTAGTAACTTACAGTATGTCCATGCTCAGCTCTACCAAAAGTATAGAATCATTGTTGTGTCTCACCCACACAGCCCACGCGGGTGGGGTTGAGCTCAAAGTCTGGTGGGCAGTTGCAGTCGTAACTACCAGGGAGGTTGACACACACTCCATTTATACAGATGGTAGGATCTGCACACTCGTTTACATCTAAAAGAGAAAGAAACCCCAGGTTATGATTATTATTGATGGCATAACCACAACATGTATGAGCCAGGGACTACAATTCAGAGCAACTGAAATGATTTATTTGCCACATCAGCAATGGGTGAGAAGGAAGATCTCCTCTCCTTCAGGTCAGTGAAGATGAGTCGAATATGAAATACTGTTCCATACTCTTTAACTACTCTTTTATTATATCTTTTTTTATTTATTAAATTATTTTTGGAAAAATCTTGATTTATTTTTTGTTGTTTTTTTGTTTTGAAAAACTACAAAAAAAGAACTACAAAAGACCCACTGCTTGGGGAGCATTGTAACTGCAGCACCAGTGCTGGTGTTACCTGTGCAGTTGCCTCCACTCCTGTCCAGCTCGTAGCCACTGTTGCATTCACATCTGAACAGCCCTGGAATGTTCTGGCACCGTCCGTTGACACAGATATCCGAAAATGTACACTCATCTATGTCTGTGAGAGAGAAACGAGACAGAGAGAGTGAGAGAGAGAGAGAGAGAGAATCCCAGCTGTGACGGATTAGTGGATCATGAGACAGAGGTGGAAAGTTGGCAGAGAGCAATAGGAAGTGAAAGCTGCTCACCTCTGCAAAGGACTGACAGTTCTGGGGCAAGAAAAATGCCCAGACTTAGACCCAGACCCGCGCGCGCGCGCGCGCGCAGCGCGCGCGCGCGCACGCGCACGCACGCACACACACACACACACACACACACACACACACACACACACACACACACACACACACACACACACACACACACACACACACACACACACACACACACACACACACACACACACACACACACACACACACACACACACACACACACACACACACACACACACACACACACACACACACACACACACACACACACACACACACACACACACACACACACACACACACACACACACACACACACACACACACACACACACACACACACACACACACACACACACACACACACACACACACACACACACACACACACACACACACACACACACACACACACACACACACACACACACACACACACACACACACACACACACACACACACACACACACACACACACACACACACACACACACACACACACACACACACACACACACACACACACACACACACACACACACACACACACACACACACACACACACACACACACACACACACACACACACACACACACACACACACACACACACACACACACACACACACACACACACACACACACACACACACACACACACACACACACACACACACACACACACACACACACACACACACACACACACACACACACACACACACACACACGCTATATACACACTTATACTGGATGGAGCTGCCAAGGTTATGAAATTGTGCTCTTCCACATCTAGACTCTGCACAAGTCATTACTCTCCCAGTTAAGGCATGCAGGCACTCCTCGGAGTAGAGCGCGTTATTTCAGGAGGTAAGACATCAGTCTTCAGTGCTGATTGGTTGGATTCCAGTCAGCGTTGTGACTGGAAGGAGAGTGCGTGGCATTGATCCGTGACCAATCAGGGGAGTGAGTAAACGTGTTCATAACACACACTCCTCATCATCATCATCAGTAAAACCGCAGCACGACTGGTCTCATTATGAAAAACATAGCCATTGTTGGTTTCTGGACGGGTCAAGGTTTTCAGCGCAATTTTCGCACTGCTCTCCTGTCTTTACTCGTTGCATATTAAAGGGGGCTTTAGTCCCTGCATTTTTGACCGTTGGAGAAAAGTGCCCTCTCCGTTCTGAACTGGAATGTAGCATTTTATGTTCAAAGAATTCCCCTCTCTCGCCCCTCTGAGGCTCTGAACCTGGCTGCGTCATCAGCGCAATGAGCGCATCTGCACCAAATCTTTCTAAATTGAGCGCGTTCCGTGCAGGCGTGCACAGTGCTCACACACAGAATTATAGCAGATCTACAAGCTCAGAACACGTCGCAGGCGACGTGCTGTGAGCTTGTAGTGCGGCTATTTTGGGTGTGAGGTACCGCCTACGCGCAACGAAGTCGAAGAATACACAATCAAAACTAAAATGAGCACATGACATTCATTCATCTCGAGTGGAGAGCTACACTGCTGCAGTGCGCACACAAACCAAACCAGTGAAGTGTGAACCGGACCGAGACAGATATTTCATGTCACGCATGTGTATAAGTGTTATACTGTTCATCATTCAAATAATTTGTTAGGACTCACACAGTAACGAGGGACGTCTCTGTTTCTCAGTCCAGTGTCAATTCACAATTTTCGACCACACAAACTTTCTGACTGACAGGCACTGACAAGCAAATGTGATTATGCGATACTTAATATCAATAACAGGAGATAGGTTCCTGCCCTATGGGCCTCATGGCTCGGCAACCTGCTAATCGGGAGCAATTAGATCGAACCTCGCGGTTCCCATCCGGCTCTACCCCATAGCCCCCATTACTGTTCTATAAGACACTGGATCCTTGTGTCCATAGTCCAATCAATGGCCGATGCCCAATGGCGGAGTCAGGATTGAGGAGCGTTGAATATGACTTACCCTCGCAGGCCTTGCCATCGATGTTGGGGATGAATCCCATGTCGCACTCACAGCGGTAGCCGCCGGGCATGTTCAGGCAGTGACCGCTCTCACACAGCGTGGGGTTGTCTGCACACTCATCGCTGTCTGTGGGGGAAAACACACACACACACACACACACACACATACATGATGCATACCACACATATACACCTGTGTTTATCTTATTTACCAGTTCGTGCGCGTGTGTGTGAGTGTGTGTGTGTGTGTGGGGGGGGGGGAGGGGTGTGAGACCTGAGCAGTAAAATCCATCTCCAGAGAATCCATCCTTGCAGAGACAGCGGTAGGAGCCCAGGGTGTTCATGCAGTTGGCATTGTTGCTGCACATGTGGGTGCCGTTGGAACACTCATCCAGGTCTGAAAACCCACACACAAGGATCAGCGATAGAATGGCTAGCTGCTACCATTAAAAAAAATCTGTTATTTTCATCAAACAACGTTGTTGCTTGACAAAGTAAAATACATAATATATATATATAAAAACAATTGTCTGATTATTTGATTCTTACTGTACATACAGTACCTGTGCATTTGATACCGTCACCAATCCACCCTGGAGCACAGCTGCATTTGAAGCTGCCCGCCGTGTTGGTGCAGGTGGCCTGTCTGTCACAGTTGTGAGCTCCAATCTCACACTCATTGATATCTGGAGGAGAAGGAACAGTGTTCTGTACGACAAACAACAACATCTCCATTCTGACGGTCTGGTGGTTTGGATGCACGGGCCCTCTCTTGGCATTGTGGAGTGAAAAGACAAGAGAACACTGAGCTAATCTTTCTGGTAAGCTGTCAAGGAACCGCAGGGAACATTATTTTGGTTAAATAGCCTTGCTGTGGGGATTTAGATAGCTTGCAGTCTCTGTTTTTTTGTTTTTATTGTAAGGGTGTCCAAACCAAAGATTTATAGAAGACAGAGTGCGATAGAAACATCCCACAGTGCACATGCTTTGTTGGAAATCTTAATCTTTCCCCTAAGTACAATTTCAATAAAAGCATGTGGTTATGGCACACTGAAACCAACCCTACAAACAAACAACCATCCTTTCAGTACAAAGTCATTTTAAATTCTACTTTCACTCTTCTAAGGGAATAGGGACACTTATTAGATGCAATTAGCCCTCTGTGATATAGTTCTGGACATTATAAATGAGGACAATTAACGGACTCCATTAAGTTGGCTTCCATTAAAATCTCCTCAGCTTTCTTCGAGTCTAAGTGTTTACATCCTGCAGGGTGTAACCAAAAAGGCTCTGCTATATATTTATATTGTATGGTTTGAGCCGTCTCATACAGTAGATGGTATGAGCCGTCTCATACAGTAGATGGTATGAGCCGTCTCATACAGTAGATGGTATGAGCCGTCTCATACAGTAGATGGCTTCATGGCTCTTGTTCCACAGGCAGCTAATCTGATTATGGGTGATGACTTGCTTTGACATGATCAAGGCTACGCTGCACAATAGAAAAACGCCCGTGTGAGGCAGGAACAATGACGCCTATTGATTTGCACAAAAACAAGCCTCTGGAAACTTCTGACCAACACAATACCTGGCCCTGGGCCTGAGGACTGGCTGATTCAATCCCGAAAGGGGCTTGCACAAATATGTGTGCGAGTGCATGTGTACACAATCACACATCCAAGAAAACCCATGTCATGAGGGGAATAGAGATGTTGGGTTTTATATCAGTCAATGAGACGCATTCCTTCCTGCCTTTGTGTCTGTTCTCCTGAAGGTAGTAATTGGCGACACTTTCAATTAGAGATGCAGCGCTTCTGGTATACAGTCCTTCTGAAGGAAAAGGGTACGGTATATTTACATCACATTTGATGGCAGGGTTAATGTGAGGGCTGCAAAGCACACGCATCTCTCCAATTACAGACAGAATTAAAGATAATTTCCCCAAGACTTTGATGCCAGAGAGCGCAGAGCAAACACACACACACGCTCATATGGAGAGCAAGAGCATGTTGCATGCGAGGCATATGTCAGGGCAGCACTCACAGCTGATAGAGCAAACACACGCACACACACACACACACACACACACACACACACACACACACACACACACACACACACACACACACACACACACACACACACACACACACACACACACACACACACACACACACACACACACACACACACACACACACACACACACACACACACACACACACACACACACACACAGCTCATCAAAGAAGATGGTTGATTTAACCAGGCTAGTGTTTGACAACCGAAGGACAAAGCAGGGTGTGGACGGATAGGGAAATGTTACATAGATTGACTCTGCCTGTCATGACTGTTTATCCCGGTGCCTGACTGTCGAAGCCTCCCTGGTCGTTTTGTGTCCTTCCCAGCACCAGCCCATGTGTCAGCCCCACTGTCTAGTCTCAGTCTGCCTATGTGGAGAATCAGCTGAACCATCTATTCAGTAATAACTGTTTAGCAAAAGACCATATAAGAGCCCTGAAAACCATTTCTTGGCTCGACGTGTCACTGGCAAACACGCAATCTACAACCTCTGGCCTGATGTGCTGAGTGCCGGGGTCTCTTTGGGAGTTTACAGCTACAGATAGACACTCCCAGGGATTGTAAACCTCATGCTCCACCGATGCATGTACCCCCACCCGATTATAACAATTCAACGCATGCACGCACACGCACACACACACACACACACACACACACACACACACACACACACACACACACACACACACACATAAAAACAAACACTCACAGTCACATGTATGCATGCACATATTCACGCCCTGTCTTTAAGTGCTCAGCATTGGGGAATAAAAGAGAGAAATGATTCCCCGGGGAGCTTTGTCAACAGCTGGAGCAAATCTGGGCATGAGAGCATGAGAGCGCTCACTCACACACCGTAACACACACACACACACACACACACACACACACACACACACACACACACACAGCACACTGCTCTAGAACGTCTTCATCTCAACAAGGCCCATTATCAACCCAATCCACATACCGTACCACAAATCAATAACAGCCTGTTAAGCATACATTTCCCATAGCATGTGGCTATAGGAATACTTGAGAGTGAGCCCAATTGGAATAGCAGTAGGTCTGTTCACAGCTAAGACACTGTGTGTGCCTGAACAGAATCGCAGACCCGTCCCATTCCGAGGTTGGAATTCCAAACCTGTGAATCAGAACAGGCTGCTGCGTGATTCCGGCCCTCTCCAAACAACCGAAATACAATATTAACATCTGCATGGTATTAGAATGGGAATAGGTGTGTGTGTGTGTGTGTGTGTGTGTGTGTGTGTGTGTGTGTGTGTGTGTGTGTGTGTGTGTGTGTGTGTGTGTGTGTGTGTGTGTGTATGGGTGCGTGCTGAGGGACACTTAAGGGGGCTGAATCACACTTAAGACAGATGTGTTTGTTTGTGACTTAGGGAAAACACAGTGCTGCTGCCGACAGCATGGCTGACTCATGGAGAGCATTGTGCTGGAGCCCGGAGCGGAGCAAAACGCCAGATATGGATCAGCAGCCAAATTCTCCACCAGCCTCCTTAGTCATCCCCCCCCCCCCCCCCCTCAACTTGTATAAAAGGTTCCTTATAAATCTTCAGAGACTGGACGCGCGCGAAGCGGGGAGCAGGGCCCGACTACCGGACATTTGTATTTATGTGTTCTGGAGCCGCTGCAGGTGGTTACGTGTTGCGGCGGTGCTCTTCCAACCATCACGTAATGTTTAAACCCGGTCCTAATGAAAGGACGACCACGTAACAAACAAAGGTGTAATCTGAAGCATGCGTCTGACAGGAGACAGTGATCTCACTGGTGCCGGCGTGGGCGCACGCGCGCGCGTGTGTGTGTGTGTGTGTGTGTGTGTGTGTGTGTGTGTGATACATCCAGACGGGAGCACCCTGAATGTTTGGCTAAGTGTGTGTAACGTTAGAGCATCTCCTTGTTGACCAAACAGGGTTCAGTCAGTCCTCACCTCCCTCCCTGTCCTCCCTAAAGCACCTCCGACTTCACTTTCACTTTTGGTGACTGACTCACCAACCTCTCACTTTCACTCCCCCGTCCACAGCTATTTTTGCGTGTGCGTATATCTGACATCTTTTGACAAGACTAATTACACAGTGTTCTGTGCGCGTGCGTGCGTGCGTGCGTGCGTGCGTGCGTGCGTGCGTGCGTGCGTGTGTGTGTGTCAGTGTGCGTGCGTGACCTCACCTGTGCAGCCTGTGGTTCCCTTGCGTACCGAGTATCCCAAGTCACAGTGGCAGATGAAGGAGCCCCTCGTGTTTTCACAGTTTCCGCTCAAACAGATGTTCGGGTTCAACTCGCACTCGTCCACGTCTACACACGCAGGACAAAACGAGAGCATGAGAAAGGCAGAAAGAGAGGACAATAAATAGTCACTATGTTCATGTGATTAAAAACATCAAACATCAAAATTGCTTAAGAATTAAGCAATTTTGACCTGAGACTGATTCTACAAATGTCACACGATCAGTGGTGCTCAAACCTTATCCCACAATATGTTGTTCCAGGGACCCACAGAAGTATATTATTATTAATATTTTGTTCCAGGGACCCATAGAAGTATATTATTATTAATATTTTGTTCCAGGGACCCACAGAAGCAACGATTTGAGTTCAAAATGCTCACTATAAAAGAATATATTATTCAAAGATTTGCACACATTTTCAAGAATTTTTAAAAATACAGTAGCAGATCTACAAAATCGTAGTGTGGCACAAAGTGACACGCTGTGAGCTTGTAGACTTTTGAATAGCCAAATTATAAAAGAATGCTTTTTAGCTAAACTCTAGAATGACACCGAACCGATGCTTTCCCACCCCTAATGGGTTAAAGCAGAACAATTCATTACATTTTACTGATCAATTCTGTAACAACATTTGATGATATAAAATGAAGCTTTTGTGGGCAAAAAATGTAATAAACATAATAAAAATGTGAAAATCACATGGCTTCCTGTGAAGCCTAAAGTAGTTGTGTTTACTCTGACCAAATAAGGAAACTTGTGCAGCAATACACTGTATGTCAGTGTGTGTGTGTGTGTGTGTGTGTGTGTGTGTGTGTGTGTGTGTGTGTGTGTGTGTGTGTGTGTGTGCGTGCTTGTGCATGTGCGTGCGTTAGTTGTGTGTGCAGGTGTACAGCCCTCGTATCGGTGCCGTCAGGTTCTCATTCCTTCCAGTGAAACCAGAATATTTCTCACTCCGTCTCAATTACATTTGCACACTGGATCTGACACTTGTACTGTATGTCTGATGGCCTTCAAGCTCATTGTCGCAGTGTTTTGTTTAGAGTTGTTTCTTTTAAACTGTGGTGATAAACATGCGGCCATTACCCAGGCAGGTCTTCATATCCTCAGACGACATGAAGCCGTCGAAGCAGAGACACTGGTATGTTCCCGGTGTGTTGGTGCACTGGCCCCCATCGCAGATGTCCGGGCTCTCCTCACACTCATCAATGTCTGGGGGTGGGAGGGAGGGTAGCATGGGAGGAAGGGACACATTACTAAAGTTAGCATTTGGCTATCAAATACAGGATGTACATTCCACTACAAAATATGAATAGAGGGGAAAAATGGTTGCTGCCATTCCAGGGTCGTCTGGCTGATAGAACACAATGCTGTGTGACGCAATGCAGCGCAACAGAACTTAAATGCTCTAGACGGTGGGTTCCCAACCTCTGTCAGCTTGAGAACCAAAAAGAAGAGAAATTTGGTGTCACCCGGGAACACATTCTTAAAAAGAAAAATACATTATGAATGAATCTCTTAAAAACCTATTTAAAAAATAGTGAAAACAACATACAACGCTGTGACGCTGTGAGCTTGTACTGTAGATGTACTATTTCCGTTCTTTTTTTTATGTAGGAAAGGTAAAACAAAACACATAAAACATAAAGAGCATTTTGGGTCACAACTATAATTTGGGAACCACAGCTCTGTTAGAGGGTGAGGTTCACATCAGGACAGGGTCATAGTTTTCTAACTGATGTTTTGTAACTTCCAGTGCAGTCGGAGGAAGAGCGTGTGTGTGTTCTCAAAACCTTGCCACTGTTGCAAATTAAAAATCCTTTTTAAACGGGAGCTATTTGGTGTGCGAATTCTTCCGTTTTTATGGTGCCAGCAACACCCAATAGAAGGAGAATTACACTGTGCCAAGGCGAGATAAAGAGCAATAATGTGGTGGATAAAACAATCCCACAGAGGCTGAAGATGCTGTCAATCTGTCTCGTATTCTCGTTTTGGTTCTTGATATTTATCAGGTTAAAAGTCACTACAGCTTGATAGAATAAAAATCAAATATTGTCTCGGTCATGAATAAACCTTGTATATCCATATTATATATTGTATATATATATATTTAATGGGTTATAAATGTTTTTACAAGCTCACACACGCATCATGATGTGACACGTGGAGTGTCACATCATGATGCGTGTGTGAGCTTGTAAAACTATAAAAACATGCCCAAAATAGGTTGAAAGTTGTTAGATCTGTCTGAGGTTTCTTGTATGGCAACAAGGAATACGAAGGACAGTGAAGATATAGGATAAGCAGTATATATACAGTACATACAGTACATACATGTATTTAGTAAAGGTTTTGGTCATATTACAGTTCCTTGATGTTAAATTAATGTCTGCTTGAGTGCCCACTGCCTGCAATAGCAGGCAAATTAGTGCAGAACTGTACTAATTTGATTTAACTACAAAGCTGTGATATCGGGCTTGATTATAGTGACTGACAGATTGACCGACAACAAGAACAGAACAGAATGCTAACCCGTGCAGCTCCTCAGGTCAGGCATGAGGGCATATCCACTGTGGCAGCTGCACTCATAGCTGCCCTCTGAGTTGGTACAGAACGTTTCACAGCCTCCGTTCTCAATGGTGCACTCGTCGATGTCTGGAAGAAGGGAAGAGAGAGTCACAAAACAGTCAGTGGGATATACGTTACAAATGGCGGGAACCATAAAAGTCGGTCAACATGTTGCCAATGACACGATGAGTGATGAGGTCATATATTTACCAACACATTCCAGTCTGTTCTCGGTTGATTTGTATCCCGTGTCACACACACACTGGTAGCGGCCAATCATGTTGATGCATTGGCCGTTCCGACACAGTCTGTCGCTCAAGTCACACTCGTTGATGTCTGTGAAAGAGAAGATAAATGGAAGAAATAAATGCACAATGCAATGCGATTAAAGTATAAGCTAAAGCAGAGCTGTATAGACAAATCCATGGAGCGGTGCCCTGTAGGCCAGGTGTATGCAATCAATGCTGTGATGTCACATTTACTGCCAGCATTGATTCAGTCTGTAGTACCTCCCCTGCCACCGGATTCAGCCGGTGGCAGGGAGGTACCGCGAGGTAGCGACGATATAGTAATGAGCCCCATACTACTGTATGTAATACTGTACATACTACTGTATGTAAAGCGCCTTGGATAAATGCACCATTTACCATATATGGCCAGTGCACACGACCTCGCCCCTTTCGCTACTCGCCCCCATGCGTCTTACTGGTAGTCGACTGCGACCTTCGGTTACAACAACATGACGTCACACTGCTGTGATAAGCGACTCACTGGTCACCCGAAACACATCTCTCTGTTTTTACTAACCACCGTTCATTTAACCACCTGAAACTGGAGTATGAATAGGCCTTTAGGCTAGTCGCTCGATGGAGTCATGTCATGCAAAGGTTTTCCAATCTTTGAAAAATGTTCGCCTACAATGTTACATTTGATAAAAATGGTGCATTTATATATTATGTTTAGATCATTCTAACACTTGGAATCAGAGGTGTTTTCAACAATATTATGACGATTAGTACCATTTCTTTGCTTTTATTTCGAGAACAAGTGATGAAGAAAATAAATGGTCTGGAATGGGTAGTTGATCCACATGAGGTCATGGACGCCCACTTCTGCATGTTTTGTTAGATCATGGCAATGAAATGAAGAGAATAACCACCAATTATATCATTACCGTAAACCAATCACAGAAGTACTGAACCTTATAAAGATCTGGGCCTCATCTTCTTCTGTTATCATGACTCTGTCAGACTATTCTTAGGTTACACATAAACACACTAGCCCGGACACACACACACACTGCGTGCGTGCATGTGCGCCCGTAGACGCACATGCACGCACGCAGCCATGCAGCCATGCAGCCATGCACGCACACACACACACGCACAGTCGCACACACGTCTACAATCACTATCAGCCCATCTATCAAAGAGTATACATCCCAAACACAAGAACCCACAACAACACACACACACACACACACACACACACACACACACACACACACACACACACACACACACACACACACACACACTCTCTCTAATACTGTACAGAGTCCAAACTAGGCCACACACAGAGACCAAACCATACACAGACAGAGGGGGAAGATCCTCAGCTGTCCTGCCAAGGAACAGGCCTGCAGGCCCTCTGCCCAGTGACAGAATAACACCACTTTCCAATTCCCGCCCATTTCCTTGTTCTTTGTAACTTTCGGGGGTAACAGAGTGATGAGCGGAAACTTTCCCTGTACGTTATTCAATACAGATTCCTAGTGAAACGGGGGGGGAGGGGAGACACATCTTGAAGAGGGGCCAACCGTCCAAAATGTATCTCCTCTCCTGGTGATGTCGTCACTCACCCAGACACGCTGAACCGTCGGGAGCGATCGAGTGGCCATCGGGACACAAGCACTGGAAACTGCCCTCCGTGTTGAAGCACTCTCCTCCACGACACAGCAGGGGGTTCCGCTCACACTCGTCAATGTCTGGGAGGGGAGGGTGACGGCATGCGCACAGCCGCACACACACACACACACACACACATACGGTACATACGCACACACGCACGCATGTACGTGTGCCGCCACACACATACACACACGCACACGCACACGCACACACACACACACACACACACACACACACACACACACACACACACACACACACACACACGCACACGCACGCACGCACAAACGGAAATTAATAACCAAATTAATGACATTGCATTTGGTTTGAGTTTAATCCGGAATTCAACCAAAGGCAGACCTGGATCATTACACAGTACAGGGAAAAAACAACAACAAAAAATACTTCAAACAGATGGCAGAACATTCAGAATCATAATTGCATGTCAAGCTAATTTCACAGGGCAGCTGAATGGGCTCTGTTGTATATGTGAGTCAAGTATGTAATAAAGAACAGTTATCTTTAAAACGTCATCGAGTGTTTCTGCGGCGCTGAGGGGTTCGCTCTGCAAAGGCTCAATGCCCCACAGGGCTTCTAATAAAGACAGTTAGCCTATTCACAATGAAACTGTGAAACTCTCTCTTTCTCTGTGTCTCACATCTAAATCTCAGTTGTTCTTTTATACATTCTCTCGCACGAGCATGCGCGCGCGCGCGTGTGTGTGTGTGTGTGTGTGTGTGTGTGTGTGTGTGTGTGTGTGTGTGTGTGTGTGTGTGTGTGTGTTGTGCATGTGTGCATGCGTGCGTCTCTTTTTTACTTTTCCCTCTCTCTCACTTTGTCTCTCATATATACACAAAGCCCACAGATTTCAGATTACATCAGTCTTCCAAACAGTGTGTTACAGGCATGGTGCTGTTGGCCTCGGTACTTCAACCAGAGCCACCGGCCCCCAGACGGAGGGGTGAGATGGCTGGGCTGGGACCTTGGGGCTGGGACCTTGTGGCAAAGCTCCCCTACACTTAGAGAATCTTTTATAGGGTTGGCACACTCCTCCGTGCTCAGATGCTGCCCCTTTAAACAGGGTGTGAGAGAGAGAGTTGTTATGCAGATCAAGTTTCCCCCCTTCAGTTCCTC
The DNA here is from genome assembly GCF_963924005.1 of Protomyctophum bolini. Lineage (NCBI taxonomy): Eukaryota > Metazoa > Chordata > Actinopteri > Myctophiformes > Myctophidae > Protomyctophum > Protomyctophum bolini. The sequence continues at coordinate 11,272,734 of NC_137862.1, read as the reverse complement.
GCAGACTAAATATGATTTCATGTGAGCCGTTCCATCTCTGGTTAAGCGTCATAGCGGAGCGACCTGGTAGAATCGGTGACAGGACTTGTTGTGTACCTGCAGCGTGTGTGTATATCGGAGTGTCTTGAAAGCGTGTGAGGATTCAGCGCTCTTACCCATACAGTTCTTCATCATCATGAAGCCACTCTCATATCCTTCGAAGCACTCGCACCCGAAGTCTCCCGCCGTGTTGACACACAGGCCTTGTCCACACAGGTCCGGGGAGATGCGACACTCATCGATATCTGCCAGGGGGAAAAGTAACAATGTGATGGAATGCTTCTCATCTGACCTATACTGCTACCATTTTCGTTAGGAGGTTAAGTCTGTGTGTGTGTGTGTGTGTGTGTGTGAGTGTACAGTGTGTGTGTGTGTGTGTGTGTGTGTGTGTGTGTGTGTGTGTGTGTGTGCTTACAGTATATATACTTAAACACAACAGCGATGTATTTAACCAGCCTACAGGGACCAGCTCCAACAAGCCCCCTGTAGCCAGACTGCCATTAGAGCGAATGAGTTGAATGCAGGAAAAGGCTTTACACCACTTTACTGTAATTAGCGTTGGCAGTGGGATTCAGGGTGAGGGATTGATGGGGAAACGGCTAGACTTGTAGAGATACAGTGGAGCTCTCTGTGATATGATATCTATGTTCGTTGAGCTTTGCTGGCAGGAGCTAGTGACTACATTTCAGCAGGTCTGCAACATATCAGTAATAGATAAAGTTCTGACCCCTTAACCGTTCTAGATTCAAGTTCAGTGTCTGAGCCTTTGCGGTATTTCACCTACATCTACCCTATGGCACGGGCCACAGCTAAACCGTCAATTAAAAGTACTGTAGTGTATGGATCCTTTATGTCGAGCACTGGTGCTTTGAATGTTATATTTATGTTGGGAGGGTCAAGGTTCACGCGCTGCACTCACCAGTGCAGTTCCTCTCGTCCGAGTCCAGAGCGTAGCCGTTGTCGCAGCGGCAACGGAAGCTTCCGATGGTGTTCCTGCACCTCCCATTGGAGCACAGGCTGTTGATCATCCTACACTCATTTATATCTGGAGAGAGAGAGAGAGAGACCACAGAAGACCATTTATAGCATCATCTTATACAGTAGAACTTACCTTATAGTGCTTCTATGGAGTAGCAGTAGTAGCACTGTGTATAATGAAGAGAGTTTTCTTCAAATTGATTTTCATATTGTACTGAACTGAAGAGAATTCAGTGGCTTCCTTAACCATCAAACAAACTAAGCTATGCTTTTGAAAATGACTGTCAGTAATGTCGAGTGCACCACCGTGGCATGACCGTGACTGACTCGCCGGGACTTCCGAGTTGTCCTATATACCTTTGAGGAAGGGCCTGCCGTTGATGAAGTCTCCTCGGTGTGAGAAGCCGGGGCCTCTGGGACACAGCTGGGAATAGTCCTGAGAACCCTTCTCTGGACACTCATCACATTCTGGCCCCCAGGCCACCCCCACTGAGCAGCAGCAGGCGTCCACACGGTGCTTCCCTGGGATGGGAGCCCCGCAACGCTCGTCCTCGTGGGTCAAGTAACAGTGCTCTGTGCGCAGGTCTGCAGGTCACACGCACACACACACACACACACACACACACACACACACACACACACACACACACACAGTACAGACAGAGACGTGTTGTCAATTTTCATACCAGTGTCACACATTGTTTTCATTTTGTAGAACTTTTTTAGATTTTCTTCTCTGTTTTGTTTTGTCTGTAACTTAGTTTCTCTTAAATAAGCGTAGGTATAATACGCTTCGGCTTCAGCCTACACCTTTTTGCTGTCACCTCTGTTTATGCAAAGTATTTAACCAAATATTTAACCATGTTATTGTAACAAATTAAAACCCTTTCAATTCGATTCAACCCACACACAAATACATACACAAAAACATAAGTAATACACACACAAAAACACAAGTAATACACACACAATACACACCAATGCATGTCCTGCCACTGGCATCGACGGTCATGCCAGGAGGGCACTGGCAGATGAAGGATCCTTGTGTGTTGACGCACTTCCCGTTGACACACACCATAGGGAACACCTCACACTCATCCACATCTAATGGTAGGAAGCACAAACATTTCCCCATCAATCCCACATAGGCTTCAATACAGGATTTCACTTAATCACAGAGACGCTACAGAGTCGTGCGAAATTTGAATAATTTACTAGTTAACATCCGGCTAATAAAAAATAAATCCTCTTTTATGATTTTCCAGATATATCTATTGATATGATAGTGTCACTCTCAGTGTATATGAAAGTAAAAAAAGAAAAAGAAGAAGCTTTTGCAATGTTTTATATTCCTGTAGCGTATAAATTATGTAATGAATTGTAAATTAATGCAATTTACCATTTATTTATGTAACGGGTTATGTACTGTATGTAGTAGGTTTGGACCCGAGGAAGACTGTCATGGGGATCCTTTTAAATAAACAAATTACAATAATTTTAGTCAACAATATGGCAGGCCTTACCTTCACACACGTTCCCTTTGACTCGGGCATATCCCTTACCGCAGAATGGATCTGGAAAGGAAAGCATGCAGTCAGTACTGAGTCAGACCCGAAAGTGTACTCTCCAAAACGGCTTTTCAGGATTTAAATTCAAAATGCCATATTTCGAGCTTGTAGATCTGCTACTTTTGATGCTTTTGTTTGACGCTGTAGTGTAGTTGATCAAGCAGGGCGTTCATTTTGGAAAAAACACAAAAAGTTAAAATATGGAGATGAGAGGTTTCCGCCCAGCAGAGATGATGGGCTCCATCTTATGCCATGCTTTATCCTCAAGTAATAAACATTTTCTGTGAATTACACATTTAGTAGCTTACCCTATGCGTAAACGTTATCTTGCGGCCACACAACCCACTATTCATTTTGCCGACTCCTATATGTGCGGGGGGAGGTGAGTCTGTAGGCGTGTTGATGCGCTTTCCCTATTATTTGCTATCTTATGCACACAGGTTTAGGACAATGGAAACGTTGGAAAGTGCCTCTTCAAACCACCCCTAATGCGAATTCTGTTTGATAAAAGAATGCGCTCCTGACTCTGAGACGGTGAGACCTGAGTTGGAGCTGCCTCGGCTTGAGTCATGTTGCACAACATTCACAGCTCAGAGGTCTCGTTCTCGTTCTTAATCCTCCACAAATCTCTGTGATTGGAATTTCACTATAATCAGCAGTGTCAATTCCTTGTGCTTATTGTGTTTAATTGTCTAGTCAAAGAAGTTATTAGATTTGCACGAGTGAGGGCTGTGTTGGAGCTACTGGACACAAAACAACCCGACCGCTGTATCAAATATAAATAGGCTATATTTCAAGGCAGCAACGTGTGTCGCTCTTAGTGTAAATCACTGGGCATAATGTTAAATGGATAATGGATCTCGCCCAAACCACACCTATGCATAATGTAAGGGGTAATGGAGGTTTTTAGGGACTTAGGCTGTGGCACAAGATAACACATTTTACGGGGCCACACCTCTCACACAATACTAAATCCCCAAATTAAGGAAAAAGGGCCCGTGCCACAAAATGTGTAATACGTAATATCGTATTGGAAAATGCTTGACTCACCTCGTTCGCATCGGGAACACGGACTGCCCCAGGCCTCGCCCAGAGTAGAGCAGCAGTGAGACTTTAAGGTGGCGCCATTGATGTTGACCTCACAGCGGTCATTCACTATCTTCAGCCAACAGGTACCCTTACTGGTCTCTGTTGTTTTGTTTTTTAAATGGATGAAGAGAAGTCAAATTCTATTATAGCCTTATATTACAAAACAAGTCCCAAAGGGCTGTACAAACAAAGCATTAATAAATAAAAAAAACGTAGTGGAATATACAGTGCATATCACACACACACACACACACACACACACACACACACACACACACACACACACACACACACACACACACACACACACACACACACACACACACACACACACACACACACACACACACACACACACACACACACACACACACACACACACACACACACACACACACACACACACACACACACACACACACACACACACACACACACACACTATCAGCTAGACCCTGATGACTCAGGGTAGGGGTAGAGTACAGCAACTTGAAATGGGCCTGGTTTTCTGTGTGCCCATGTACCTGTCAAACTACCGGTACTTCAAAATAATGAGAAACGCCCTCAGGCACTGAGGCACAACACCAGAGTGAGCTGATCTCATTCCTCCCAGATTCGTCACAAACATGGGGATGAATTCATTATGCCACCAAAACTTTGAATGCCCTACCACCAACCATCAGAAACTGCGACTCCCTATCCTCCTTCAAAACCACCATAAAAGTGAAATTGTCTGCAATTTGCAACTGGACCTCGACAAGTCTTCTACAGTAGCTTGCCAAAAGAAATATGTAAATATACTGTTACTGCCCCTAGTATTGGTTATTTTTGTATAGTATTGTATGTCTTGATGAATTGAATACATAGACCCACAATGGAAACAAGCCCTCGTGACTTTTTGTGTTGTGCTTATAATGTATAACTGTACATTTTGCAATCAATCAAAAACTCTGCTACCTACTGCTGTTTGTGTGTACTGTATAAGGAGCCATGTGTAACACAGGGGTGATATGATCAGATTTTCTTGTCATGGGTAATATTAGTTGGTGATCAATTTAGGGATTCTAGAGAGAAGAGTGTCACAGTGCAGAGATGAGACAAAAGCAGTCTCTGTAATGTCGTTGATGTGGTTCTTAAAAGAGAGATTTGGGTTGAATAGGACACTGAGATTTAGAACAGTATAGGGCTTTGTGAAATCGTGGAACCAGCTAGATTTAGAGTAAGATTACTGATTGGTCTCTTATCCGCTCTGATCCAAGAACTAACATTATATTTTTTTCAGAATTTAACAGTAAAAGGTTTTATGACATCCATTGATTCATTTTCACCGTGTCAGTAGTCTGGCGCATTATTCCAATGGCGCGTTGGTCCGACTCACGGCATTAACCCTATACTAACTGAACTGCACACAGAGCCACGTAGACAGTTTAATTCTGAAAGACATTGTTCCAGCTCCACCAGCTGATGACACGTGTATCGGGGTTAATGGATATTTAAATCTCAGTATCATCTGCATAGAAATGGAAACCTAGTTTATAACGCCTGAGTAAAAAAAACAATAACATGTAAAGCCCTAACCACACCAAAGGGTCAAGAGACGGTTTTAGCGTTGTCCCTGCGGTGTGATACGTATGTCTTGTTGCACGTTGACCCACGGTGACCCACGTTGACCCTAGTGATTCAACGCATGGAATTCAATGGCCCAAACCACACCAAAGGGTCAAGACCATTTTAGCGTTAACTCCTTGCAACCGTTTGGACCCAAGGAGTTGTATGGTGACCCTTTGGTGTAGTTAGGGCTTTAACATGCAAATTGAAAACTGATGAACAGTCATTATGGAGAACAAAGTGAGACCAGTCAGTTAAAATATATTCTGAACCAAAATAGAGCACTGCCATTGAGGCCAATATAGTTTAAATCTAGTGAGTTGCAGAACCAGCAGGTAAGAGGTTCAAAATAAATCTGACTGTACGCAAACAATCAATACTTGCTTACCTATACACTGCAGCCCTGAAGCGTCCAGCGTACTGCCCGTCGAACAAAGACACACATATGACCCGGCACTGTTCCTGCACTCCCCGTTCAAACACGGACTCGACTCGCACTCGTTGATGTCTGCGGAAGACGACAGACGGATTACAGCATTCATATAAGTTACCAGGCATCTAATGCATAATAAAACAAGCAGGTATTGTTGGCTTAATCATAACAGAATGTGAAGCAATAATGTTACAGTGAGACGGAGCGTATCTGTGACCCTCAGACCTTCACAGACGTTGGTCTCGGAGTCGAAGCGGAACCCGGTGCCACAGTGGCAGGTGAAGCTTCCCGGCGTGTTCCGGCAGTGGCCGTTGTCACACAGCAGCCTGTTGACCAGGCATTCATCAATGTCTGATGGAAGAAGACGTATGTGAGGACTTTCAGTACAGTGGCTTTGTGTTATCAAGCCTGCATAACACATTCGTGATGGAGGTGAATACAGTGGCTTTGTGTTATCAAGCCTGCATACAGTAACACATTCGTGACGGAGGTGAATCCGGCAGTGGTTCCCTAACTGATTAGCTCATGACCCAGAAAGAGAAATTAGACGTTTGCCCGGGACCCAAACTACTGGAAATCTACATGAAGCACGTATACACAATGTGTCGCTTTGCGCCGCGTTGCGAGTTTGTAGATATTGCTATTTTCACAACTTCTCATACATCTTATTCAGGGAATCTCTTTGATTTCTCCATGAAATTACTGAAAAAACTAATAATTGATTTTTGTTTTTAAATCATGAAAGTTGATTTTTGCTTTTTTTGGGGATGTTTTTTGAAAATGTTTTGAAATAATAAAAATTTAAAACAAAATGAAGGAAACCAAAAAAAAGGTACCCATAATAAGTTTCTGGGTAACGTACCTTCACAGTTCTTGCCAGAGGTGTCGACCTCGAAGCCTTCGTTGCAATTGCATTTATACGTCCTCAGCATGTTCTCACACTGTCCATTCTGGCAGATGTCAGGGTCCAAGGCGCACTCGTTAATGTCTGAGGAGAAAGAACACAAGGCTTATAGATATCAGAGTAAATCTATCACCACACCCTGGAAAACCGCATAAAAAAGCTCACGCTGGCACACAACCATATACAGTGTTCATGTGCATTCACGGTAAAATCCTATAACATTAATATTAGTTTAACTTTCACACACACACACACACACACACACACACACACACACACACACACACACACACACACACACACACACACACACACACACACACACACACACACACACACACACACACACGGTACCTCTGTTGTCACTAGTTGTGCCAAGGTCATTAGGGCACAGGCCCAGGAACTCAGCTGTAAGACAAACACACACACACACACACAGCAGGGTTAATAAAAAACCAAAATGAAATAATAGTGTTTGAGAAAATATCACATTTGCCAAAATCCAAAGAAATCTCAAAGCAAGACATTTAATACCATGTTATTATCCATTTCCGTGCTTTCTCATTTAGCCTGGATGTATATAAACTGGTCGCCTTAATGTGGTGAGAGTACCAGAGTCTTTTGATATGGAGACTTTAATTGGTAGGACTAATGAGAAGTGACTGGCTAATGTCTGTCTGTGTGTGTGCGCGCGCGCGCGCGCGCGCGCGTGTGTGTGTGCGTGCATGTGTGTACGTACATAGGTCTTACTATACGAGAACTATACGAGTTAATCTTGACAAATTGTGAGGAACTTCTGTTCTTCCAAGAGAAAAAGCCTATTTTTATGGTTAAGAAATATATATTTTTATTTAGGGTTATAATTTGGGAAGAAATTCGGTTTTGGAGTTAGAGTTAGGAATAGCTATTTAAGGGTTAGGTTTAGGGTTAGGGTGAGGGGTTAAGGTTATGTATATTGTCTGGTCTGGCTGCGATTAAGGTTATGATTAGGGTTTGGATTGGGATAGGATGTGGTTAGGTTTAGGTTTGGGGTAAGGTTGGGCAGTTTAAATAAAAATGTCATTTTTAATAAAAGGTTGGTCCTTAGACATCTTCACAAGTGTAGTAGGAAACCGCTATGTGCGAGTGTGCATATGTGCGTGCGTGTGTGTGTGTGTGTGTGTGTGTGTGTCTGTGTGTGTGTGTGTGTATTAGGGGTGATTTACACAACTGCCAAGGGTGGAGTGATATACCGTACCAGAAGTTTTCATGGGGCAGGGCTGGCAGGGTTCTCCGAAGGCATATTCCGTACTGGCACAGCAGCACTCGGACTTGGTCACGGCGCCAAATAAAGGTCTCACACACTGTCCCCGCTTGTACCCACCATAACAAGAGCTGCGCATATGTGTGTCTGTTTTCAGACGGGGCAGAGAGAAAAGAGAGAACAGGGGAGAAGGGAGAAAGACAGACAGAGAGAGAGAGAGAGAGAGAGAGAGAGAGAAAGGCATGAGTCACTGTCTCCAAACAAACAACAACACTGGGGGAAAAGGGGGGAAAAAACAGTTGTTCTCTCTCCAGAAAATCCAGGGAGTTGGAGCATTCTCCTGCGCTGATATCACCATGAACAAAACTCACCCAAACACAAGAGGGGAACAGAGTTTCAACACTTCCTGCACAATGCACAAAGAAATGTCATGGGGGAACACGAGAATGTTGGAAATAATGGGTATAAACAAATCTCAGGGCCTGTCTGGGGGTCTGGAAACGGCCTGAACATCATTATATCTAAGCCACGCTCATTGGCGTTTCGTCTGGCATATTTTATTGGTGAATGTGTGATTTGCTCTTCTCCCGAAATGTGACGTGCTCAAGTTAACAAATCATCGGTTGAGTGCTTTGCGCGCATGGGACCGTTACTCACCAACACAGACGCGACCGTCCAGCCCCACGGCCAGTCCAGGCATACACTCACAGCGGAAGGAGCCCTCTGTGTTGACGCAGCGGCCGTTCATACACATGCCGGCGGTCTCGCATTCATCAATGTCTGGTAGAAATGGAGACAAAAGACAACATTAGGAGCCTGGGGTGACGGAGCAGCGCAACACCGCTTAGCAACATGTCTCCAATATGCTAATTGCTGTTGCACAATAACTATAAGTCTGTTGAGTAAGTCTAGTGAAATCGTGTTAATTTGTAGAAAATTGGAATTGCTATATCCTCGCTATTAATCGATTTCCAGTACTTGCTAATGTGGTGGTTGGTGATGTGCTGAGAGATATTTAGAAAGTACAGCCAAGACTGCAATAGCGAATCCCTCAATGACCTCAGTTAAGAAAACAGGGTTTGTGTGTTACAACAACTATTGTAATGAGAGGTATCAAGACATGGTGTGTGTGTGTGTGTGTGTGTGTGTGTGTGTGTGTGTGTGTGTGTGTGTGTGTGTGTGTGTGTGTGTGTGTGTGTGTGTGTGTGTGTGTGTGCGTGCGTGTGTGCGTGCGTGTGTGTGTGTTATGTCTGGGTGCGTTGGAAGGCAATAAGAGATTTATCTCAGCTGTAGAAGGAGAAGAAGTCAGGGCCTCTGTAGACTACACATGTCATTAATGACTGCCTATGTCAGCACCATGTGTGCCCAGTCAATTTCCTTCTATTTATTTATTCAGTCGTGATTTAGCCAGGTCAGTCTTATTTTTTAGGTCTGATGTCTGAATCTATGAATTCACATGGTACAAAATGATCATTGGGGCTACATGTTACTTTATTGTACCGTCACCATAATGCAACCAAGTGGTTTATCGGTGGCTAGTGTACGTGGTTCATGAGTGGTTCAGACGATTACACAAATTACAGTAGTTTTCTGTTGTTCTACATTTGCAGTTTCTACAGTATATGGGACCAAAAGGGTAGAGGCTGAAAAATTCCATATGGCCCCTAAAATAGTTCCATATTTGGTACAATAAAGTCCATATAAAAACTTTCCATTAAACATTTTGGTTGTTAGTGTGTGTATGTGTGTGTGTGTGTGTGTGTGTGTGTGTGTGTGTGTGTGTGTGCGTGCGTGCGTGCAAGTGTGCGTGCGCACATGCGTGCCTGCGTGTGCGTACGTAAAAGAGAGATTTGTCTTGGGGAATCGTTGTGTCTTGCGATACGCTAGTCAGTTAATATGCTGCTTTAACTTCAAGGGCAGGGCAAATCCTCGTTAGTTTCTATACCGACAAGGAGGTTCAGGGCGGGGTGTCTGGTGGTGCCTCTCAGAGAAGCTGGGCCCCCATTCCCCACATGTCCAGCTGGCCTGCCAGGATGCTTGGGGATTTTTCCAGGGCTTTTAGGGGGATTTTTGCTCCGTGCGCTAAGGAGCACATAATAGAAACACAAACACGCCAGCAAAGTAGCCGCCTCCCAGCCTGGTTTAACACATTTTCGGCGGGAACCCCTTTTGGTGTTAGCATCATGCTATGCTTTAGCTATTGAAAAATAGCAGATCTACAAGCTCATAGCGCGCCACAGAGTGGCACGCTACGAGCTTGTAGGTCTGCTATTTTTGAAAAATCAAAGAACGACTGACATAGAAACATAGCTTTTTCAGAAAACTGTCAGGATGTGGAAGACATTTTTAGAATCTGATCTCAGGTCAGAATGGTTTAACACGCTGGTCAAAACAATCTGACTTGCAAACATTTTGCCCGTGTCACGTTTAATGAATGCAGATAATACAGTGTATGCTATAAAGTATACAACAAACGTATACTGCAATCAGTGGAATGTTTGTGGCTGTGGCACCACTAACACAAACTCACCTACACACATGCGTCCACTGGCGTCCAACAGGAAGCCAGGTTTACATATGCATTTGAAGCTCCCATCTTCGTTGATGCACAACCCGTTCAGGCACATGTTCCTGATCAGACATTCGTCCAGGTCTGAACGGGGATGAACAGAAACAGATTGATCAATTTTCATTTGGCTCAAATACAGTACTTCACTCGTTCCACTTCTGCAATGAAACATGCCTCGTGTTGGCATGGATTTCTAACCAACATCTCTCCAGTGTTAACTTATTAAAGGCCTCATTTCTTAGCCAACTTACGGTAACCATCCTAGAAATGCGACTCTGCACTACGTCATTACTTGACACACAGATTAAACAGACCTTGACAATTCTTGCCATCTGTGGAGATCTCGAACCCAGCGTTGCAGACACAGTGGAAGCTGCCCTCGGTATTCACACAGCGGCCATTGTTGCAGATGCGACCATTAGCGACACACTCGTCCAGATCTGAGTAGCACACATGAGAAGTACCGTCTAACATCCGCTTTCTTTGAGTGTGTGTGTGTGTGTGTGTGTGTGTGTGTGTGTGTAAATGGTAAATTTATATAGCGACTTTATCCAAGGCGCTTTACATAGATTGTGCATTACATTCACCCATTCACACACACATTCATACAGCGATGGCGGAAGAAACCATGCAAGGCATGTACTGACCTCGGCACTCTGTTCTTGTGGCAGTGGTTTGAAATCCAGGCGGACACTGACAGATGTATGACCCAGGTGTGTTGATGCACTCTCCGTGAGCACACGGGTTCCTGCCACACTCATCATCGTCTGTAAGAGGAAACACAGTACAGTACATAATTCCTCCTCGTGCATCGTTCATTTGAGAATGACATTTGTTAAATAATTAGCTCCTCCACTCACCGATGCACTCGCCCCTGACGTCAACCTTAAAGCCCATGTTGCACTCGCAGATGTAGCCACTCCCAGGCGTAGGGACACACCTCCCGTTCAGGCACAGATTGCGGTAGGCCTGGCACATGTTGGTGATGTTCTGGGTCTGAATTATACTAGGTCCTGGCAAAGATATGGACGGACATGAAGTGCTTGGATCAGAAACAAAGCAATACTTAAATATGCACACAATATCAGACAGACAGACAGACAGACAGACAGACAGACAGACAGACAGACAGACAGACAGACAGACAGACAGACAGACAGACAGACAGACAGACAGACAGACAGACTGTATAAGGCATCATGATTGTATTAGAAGAGTATTAGAAGAGCTCATAATATGTGTAGTATTATAAGCTTCATGATTGCGCCATAATATATATATTTTTGTCATAAGACATTTAAACCAAAAGATGATATCTTGAACCTGGAATAATTATGGTAATGAGGTTATTACAAGTCATGTATTTATGGACCATTGTTTTATTTTTGTTTCCGTGTGTATTGTGTATGTGTATTTATAATAGCATTATTTGTAACTTGTCAAGAACTCTGGAAGTAATTCTACTACAGTATGTGTAACATAATATCTCATAAATATGATTATTTTAAATTGGCCTGACTTAGTAGCATGTTGACAAGGGTTCTGATCTCGCTCTGGATAAGAGCATCTGCTAAATGCCTAAATTGTAACTATAATAGAAGACAATGAAATATATATATTTTTAAAGTAGCTATAGCCCTTAGAATCTGTACTACTCACGCTCATTAGTGTTGGGCTTGTTACTCCGAGAAAGTTATGCATTACTCAACTGGAAATGGTGCCTCAACGTTGTGCTAAACTTCTAAAGGAAAAGCAATGGGGTCAGAAGATATGTAGGAGGATGACGCATTAAGCGTTGAGTTTCATGGTAATCTTCCCATTACATTTTGAAATAACTTAGTTTCATGGTAATCTTCCCATTAGAGTTTAAGATAACGCCGTTTCATGGTAAATCTGCCAATTAGATTTTGAGAGTGAGTGGGACATTTGACCTAAGGGCTAAAGGAAGCAGGGTTAATCTTTGCAGAGTGAATTTTGTTTCATGACAATCTACCCATTAGATATTGAGATTTACTGTGCAACTGGAAGATTTTGTCTATGGGTTGTGCAGTTCAGTTGTGCTAGATTAGAGGAAAGGCCATGAGGGTCAGCAATATTGGGTTCACCGTTCATCCTCCAGGGAACATAATATGCACTCAATGCCATTCAGCCAGAGCCCAAAGTGCATGACAGACAGTCTGACCGACTGCCATTGAGCACCACTAGCTGGCAAAAATGTCGGACATGCGCTGCTCCCGTGCTTGCGGTTACGGTTAGGTTACAATGCACAGGTGGGTTTGAGGTGGTTTGTCGTTTGTCGGACCAATGACTATTCTGAACTACGTACTGCACCCATGTCACACACGTATGTGTGTAAAGAAATCTATAAGACCACAACATTTGAATATTCTCAACATGCGCTTCAATGTTTAGCTCAATATTCTAACAAGGTGCAAATGTGAAACATCTAATCGTTCTTCTGAACACATTTTGGCAAGCTGGACACTCGATTTAAATTAAATGTTTTAGATTTGATTGACATTAAACCTCTGTCTGTTAACTAATCTAACATTTCTTATAATGACAGCGTCAAGACCCACATACTGGTCTCATAATATTTCATTAAGACATCACGTTATGCTTTAGCTATTGAAAAATAGCTTGTAGGTCTGCTATTTTTGAAGAATCGTGAAAAGTGACATGAAAGTGTTTGAGAACGACTGACATAGAAAAACTGCTTTTTCAAGAAAACAGTCAGGTTTTAGAAGACATTTGCAGAATCGTTCCCAGGTCAAAATGGGTAGTACTGTGCTTATAATACAATCTGATGCTTAATAATGAACTATTGAAGTAAAGTGTTTAAATGTTTTTGCAGACATGAGACAACATGGTGAAGCAACATACCTGGTCCAGGAAGCGGCTGTATTGGCCACGGGTACTGGCCATGACCTTGGCCGGGACCTTGGCCGTTCCCTTGGCCCGGGTAGGGTCCGGGACCTTGTCCGGGGGTCTGACCAGGATATACACCTGGGTAGATCCCAGGAAACTGAGGGCCCACGCCCCCAGGGCCCACGCCCCCATGAGGGCCCACGCCCCCATGAGGGCCCACACCCCCAGGCCCAACGCCCCCAGGCCCAACGCCCCCAGGGCCCTGACCAGGAATCTGGAGACATATCTTCTGGTACTCCTCTGCAGACAGAGTGGAAAGTGGCAGAGTTGATTTCCATTAAAACTACGATGAAAAATGTTTCGTCGTTTGTTTTTTTTTTTTCCACAGATGAAAACGAGATAAAAACCAAGTCACTAATTCTGCGTTCACACGAGTAGATACAACAAAAATACAAAGATTCACAGCACATTTTTGTAGCACCTACAAACGTCGGATTTGCTTTGTAGCTTCACATTGCTGGCTTCCATTGAAAATGAAAGGAACTGTAATGTTTGAATCTTCCTGTGAGAACACAGCATTGGACTAAGACTAAATATATTGACACTTGGTTGTTCTAGGTTGAAAATACGCTGCGACACGTTGTGACATTGTAGATCGACTATTTTCAGCATGCATGTAAAGTCAGGCATTACGACGCCACCAACGCCCGACTAAAAGACTAAATCTAAAATGTTTCAGATGACCAAAGTGTGACTAAAACTAAATCAAAATGTACTGTCAAAATCAACACTGGTGTTTGGGAAACACACTCACGCGCATGTGTATACTGTACAGTACATGAGAAACCTATACAGACTTGATCTGTGCCGTGTGGGTGTGACTTCACTTCTCCCACCTGTTCCGCGGATGGGGCACATCTCAGGGGTGCCGCCGTCTGACCAGCAGCGGCCGCTGTCACAGCAGCACTGCATCTTGGACAGCAGCTGGGAGTTCTGGTTGGCACAGCGTCCGTTCAGCAGGCTGGAATAGCAGTAACCACCACGGGCATCTGGGAGGCACAATATATGTTATTATTATTATTATTATTATTATTATGGTTGGCACAGCGTCCGTTCAGCAGGCTGGCATAGCAGTAACCGCCACGGGCATCTGGGAGGCACAATATATGTTATTATTATTATGGTTGGCACAGCGTCCGTTCAGCAGGCTGGCATAGCAGTAACCACCACGGGCATCTGGGAGGCACAATATATGTTATTATTATTATTATTATTATTATTATGGTTGGCACAGCGTCCGTTCAGCAGGCTGGCATAGCAGTAACCACCACGGGCATCTGGGAGGCACAATATATGTTATTATTATTATGGTTGGCACAGCGTCCGTTCAGCAGGCTGGCATAGCAGTAACCACCACGGGCATCTGGGAGGCACAATATATGGTAGAATGTCACATGACGTGTACTAGCAATGGTATAGAACAGTGATTTTCAACCAGTGGTCCGGGGACCACCAGTGGTCCTTGAGAAGGTTCCAAGTGGTCCCCAGCTAAATGATGGAGAGTTGATAACCAAATGGACCCTTATCTTTAACTCTTGAGAGCGTAAAATGAAACCAAATGGATTTGGTTTCATTTTTCGCTCTCAAGAGTTAAATCATTGTTAAACGTCTGCATTACTTAATTTACAAGAAGTCTACACAATTAGAGATTGATCACCATATCAATACGGCATGGAATTGTGGACACAATCTTATCCGACGACAACAAAATATTCTACATTTTGGGTCTGAGAGGATAAATCTCATCAAATGGTGGTCCTGCATAAATAATGGTCCTTGATATGAAAAGGGTTGAAAACCACTGGTATAAAATAACGGTCATGATCATGATACTCTGATGAATTGAAAATGGAAGACCCTGATGTAAATAAGTCTTATAGTGCTTCGTCCTCAAAGTAGCAGTTTTTGTATTGACTTGTGCTCAATCAATCAATCAATCAATCAATCAATCAAAAACACCAGTATTTGAGGCACAATACTAAAGGTAGATCCTCAATTGACCCTTCGCTAAACCAAAAGAGATTGTCCAATGCCAATCCACCTAGGTTAGCAATCGTTGCTAAACTGGGCAAGCTTCCGTCATCTCATAGCTGTCAATGTTATTTTGCATGGCTGTGTTGTTGAACACATACACAGCTTAACGTTGGGAAAGTTAGACCCAGGTGATGGCAATAATATTAATCACAGTAGTCTTACCATGCATTACATGAAAATGTAAAACTCCTGTCGGATGGTGGTTAAAGAAGTTGATTGAGTTGGATACAGTTTCTCTTGAAATAATGTCATGCACATTTTTCCAGTGGATAGCCTACTGCAGGCCTTGTTGACTAGAGAAGACATTTTGAAGCTCTTGCTACTGAAATGATGATTTATATGGAGAAATCCCATCATTTAACTAGCATCTCAAAGCTTACCCAAGAGTGGGTGGGGCTTAGCGAAGGGTCAATTTAGAAGTAAAATTGTCAAATGAGTTAAAGATGTGGTGCAGTGATTGTTGTACTTTTGTGTCTATGGAGTTAACATTACTCTAATATTGAAATATGTCTTCCCTGTCTATTTTTGGTTTCTTCCTGAAAGCTGAAAGCCTTTGAGTCAAAAGGCCCAATCGAAATACACCACTTGAGTTGAAAAAACTAAAGTTGTCCTTTAAGTTCAGGTGGGTGGTGCTAATGTGGAAACTAGGTGTGGCCACATAAATAATAAAAAAAAAATCCTCCTCCTAGTATAATCATAGTAACTCATGATCATGTTTTAGTGGGGGGGGGGGGGGGGGGCTTTTAAAAATGCTTTATGTAGGCCTATTCAAAAGTACAAAGTACATTTTATTTTTATCAACGCATTGTTGTATTGCAATCTTTCCCAATATTCTTTGAAAAATATCAAAATTTGTGAAAATAGCAGACCTACAAGCTCACAATGCATCACAATGTGATGAAATAGGGCTGAAGTCAATGTTTCTCAAAGTGCACGGTATGAAAATTACAGATCTACAAGCTCACAACGTGTTACATCGCTTGAGCCTGTAGATATTCTTACATTTTTTATCTTTTTTAAATCCTTTCAGATGGGGTCTGCGATCAAATACATATCTATTTTGGCGTCCTCAACATTGTGAAAGGAGGGGCATCCGGCGTCCTCGACATGAAAAGGTTTTTAGAATGGTTCATTCATAATGTATTTCCCTTACTAGAAATGGAGTGGAGTGAAAGTCAAATGTATATCCAAAAACACAATACTCAAGCAAAGTACACATAGGCCTACTACTTAATGTTTTTACTGTCCACCACTGCTTGATACACATGTTCAGTATGCGTGTCAAAAAGTGATCCATATTTCATCTTTCTGTCCCTTGGGAAGGTACAGTCAAGGTCATGACTCATGTCAAATGGTTATGCGAACGTACTGACTTTCTGGTCACATGACCATTGTGCAGCCACATCAGGGGCTCCAGTAACGTCTGCTTGATTCAGTGGCAGAAGATGTCAAACCAGGTTGGGGTTAGTGGGAGGCAAGAGGCTGCCTGGGAAACGGGCTGACATGTTTGGTCCAACAGCCTCTCTGGAGCGGAAGAGGCAGACATTCCTTCCTCACAAACATCCTCTCCTGGGGGTGCTGCATGTGTGTGTGTGTGTGTGTGTGTGTGCGTGCGTGCGTGTTTCTGTGCATGTACACGTATGCATGCACGTATGTGTGCATGTGCGTGGCATGCATGCATGTGTCTTTATACGTAGTGTATGTGTGTATGAGAATGTGTGCGTGCGTTGGTGTGTGTGTGTGTGTGTGTGTGTGTGTGTGTGTGTGTGTGTGTGTGTGTGTGTGTGCGTGCGTGCATGTGTGTTTATGCGCACACGTGTAATGCGTGTGTGCAATGTGTGTGATCATGACTGTGTGTGTTGTGATTATGTGTGTGACCCAGATTCCTCTCTGTTCCATTTTGGGTCAAACTGAGCTGAACCTGATGTGATTTATTGACATTTCTGGCAGAGAGAGAGAGAGAGAGTGTGTGTGTGTGTGTGTGTGTGTGTGTGTGTGTGTGTGTGTGTGTGTGTGTGTGTGTGTGTGTGTGTGTGTGTGTGTGTGTGTGTGTGTGTGTGTGCGTGTGCGTGTGCGTGTGTGTGTGTGTGTCATCGACCTCCCAGGATGTGAACCACTGGTGGTATTCACTCACTCACTCTCTCTCACATACACACAAACATGCACGCCCATGCCCACGCACACACGTGTGTACACAACCACACACACACACACACACACACACACACTTGACTTCTTCCAACGACCGTTGTGCGTGACTAAACCATGTCACCTGAGTGAGTGAGAATGGACTTGACAGATGAGAATCAGTTGAGCCCTGTGGCCCCTACGTCTGTCTGCCTTGTGTTGGAAAGTCCATCTGAGCCGGCCTCTGTTTAAGACATCAAGCTGACATAGACCTCTTCCCCAGTGCCCATAATATCCCATTCCCCAGCAGTGGGGAGACAGACACAGGAATGCAGGTATG
This sequence comes from Protomyctophum bolini, assembly GCF_963924005.1. Lineage (NCBI taxonomy): Eukaryota > Metazoa > Chordata > Actinopteri > Myctophiformes > Myctophidae > Protomyctophum > Protomyctophum bolini. Next base: position 11,254,874 of record NC_137862.1, on the reverse strand, counting down.
TACAGGGAGAAGCAGTGTGACGTTACACCTCTCTTCCTCTCTCATCACCTCCTCTCCTCAGAATGAAGTGAATATAGCTCATTGTTGTGGAACTACTGACCTAAATTCTACCAGCTGGAAGCTTGGATTGTGCTCATTTTCCACACGTATATAGAGAAAAGTAACAAAATGGTGAACCCTGTCGTTCTCGTTTTACCTTCAGTATAAATGTACTTTCAGTTTAACCGATGGCAATATACTGTACGTTGCACTCACCGGGAGCTCACAGCCAGCAACCTTGTGCTGAATTAAGTATCCTACTGTCTGTTCCACCTGTCTGTCTGTTCGACCTATCTGTCTGTCTGTTCGACCTGTCTGTCTGTCTGTCTCGTCCGTCCGTCCGTCCGTCCGTCCGTCCGTCCGTCCGTCCGTCCGTCCGTCCGTCCGTCCGTCCGTCCGTCCGTCCGTCCGTCTGTCTGTCTGTCTGTCTGTCGTGTGTGTTCTTCGGCCTGCCTGTGATTTTTTGTGCATCCAGACCTGAGTGTGTACGTGTGTGCGTGCGTGCGTGCGTGCGTGCGTGCGTGCGTGCGTGTTTACCTATGCACCTGGAGCCGTCCAACGGTGTGTAATATCCCAGAGGACATTTGCAGAAGTAGCTCCCAGGGGTGTTGGAGCACTCACCTCCTGCACACAGCCCCGGGATGTTAGAACACTCATCCAGATCTGAAAGGAGAGGAGGAGTAAAACATTACGATGTGATCCTACTGTAAATGAGCAAACTTGAAGATGAGCCTGATTGAAGTTGAAAGTCAAAACATAACATTTTAAATATAGAGTGAATGGAGAACATGCTGACATTGACAATTTAAACAGGCATCGTTTCAGGATATTAAATCCAGGACTTTTGTTTGCTACCCTGCTTTTTAGTACAGCAAACCACTGAGTGCACAAAGTGCACACTTCACAATGCACAACGTCTGTTAAGGAATATAACGTAGGCCCATTTCAAATGTCTTTTTACACAGTCCAGAAGTTTTCCGGCGTTTATTTCTGGGCATAAAACAGCACATACTTTACCCTGAAAATGATTGCCGCAAAACCCTGCACAGTCTGTTTCAACCCAACAGAGTTAAACTCGGTCTGGAATTCATCATACAGGTTTGTTAATAAGTCACTATTTCTTACTTTAATATCTAATAAAGTGGGCCTTTATTTAGGTTAGAGATGCTGTGAGCAGGTTTTTATTAAGGACTTCAGTTCAAAGACTTGGTTTCGTTTCGACAGTCGTACAGTCCAGAGACAATTTAGAATAATTGGATTCTCAGTGGCCTTCAAGTAAAACCGGGCTATATAATGTGATCAGCCAACTCCGCTTGCCAATCAGAGATTGACAATTACACCCTCCGGCAAATAAAATAAGTTAGTTCTAAACATCTTACCTGCACTGCAAGGGGCTGCATATTAAACTGCAGTCTCTTGACCAAAACACTGAAGTTTTTAACATGGCCAAGTTCAATCAATATTATAATTAAAAAACAACTAATCTACTGTAAGAGAACGATCACAAAGACACACGTTACTATTATAAACACATTGCCAGCTAAACCAAAATCTTAGTAATATCTTTTTAGACGTACATACAATTCTGAAGAAGGTCTTGTACGGCACACCAGTAAATTGATGGTGCATTTGCATTAGTGTAGTATGGAGTCTCTACCATGATAGAACATAAGTCTAACAAATCTATCCAGTGTTTGTATCAAAGCTGCAGGCATCTTACTATACAGAAACAGAGAAAGCAAAGCCCTGCTTTGGTTGGGTTAAACTAAGGGGGGGGTACAGTATAAACGCATACTTTGCCTCCACGGTAATAATCAGGATGCCATGACGTCGACCACAATCCATGGGATGTGGGCTCTAACCCCGCTGTAAAACTTTTAACCCATTCTGACCTGAGATCAGATTCATACGAGGTTTCCACTGGACACACACTGGTCTGATTAACCCATTCTGACCTGAGATCAGATTAAAAAAAATGTCAGTCGTTCTTCGATTTTTCAAAAATAGCAGACCTACAAGCTCGTAGCGCGCCACTCGGTGGCGCGCTATGAGCTTGTAGATCTGCTATTTTTCAATAGCTAAAGCATAACATGATGCTGAACACCAAAAGGGGTTCCCGTTCAGAATGGGTTAATTAGGAAATGTCAGACCAATAAAGCCCCTTCAATGAAGCAAGTGACTGTGGGCTTCGACTGTAACAATTGCCATAATTCCAACTGTAATATGAACATTTTATTGACATTATTGACATTATTACCGTCGCATTTTTGCGTGATCTCGTTGAACTTGTGTCCTGCGGGGCATTTGCATTCAAAGGACCCCACCGTGTTGATGCAGTTTCCTCCTTGGCACAGACCAGGGATGGCTTGGCACTCGTCCACATCTGAATAATATAAATATACATTTTTAATACATGTTGGCAAACAACACACACACACACAGACAGGCACATACACACACTACTTTAAAGCATTGAACCAAAGCAATGCCAAAGATGGTAACATACAGGCTGTCTAGAGCACTGGTTCCCAAACTTTTTTGTAACATGTTAAAGCCAGGCGACCCACTTCTCAATAGCCCATTACACACACAAGGCATATATACTGTATATATATATATATATATTAGGGGTGTAACGATACAATATTTGCTGTTTACATTTCGGTATACTTCGATATTTGAAATGGGTTTTTTTGTGGCTTTCGCCTTTATTTTATATTTTTTATGGAGGGACAGAAAGTAGGCTGACAGGAAATGGGGAGAGAGATGGGGAGACCCGCGGCACACTGCGGCACACTGCCAGACTGGATTACCAGCCAAGGTGCCTGGACCATTGAGCCATGGCCCAGGCAATACTTTTAATACAGTTACTATATCGTTACACCCCTAATAAAAAATAGACGTTTGATAAATAATGAAATGCAGATCGAATAGATTGTATGTAGTGTTCAATCGATGGCTTTACTTGCCTAAGAACATACACTTGTATGTTGTTGAAAAAGGGCATGAGTAGAAAAATGCTTGCTTTACTTAGCAGAGGATATTCAGATGATATACTTATCCAGATCCATGCCTGGACTGGCTACTTGGCCGACCAATGAATGAATGATAGATAAATAAAGGAAAATGAATATGAAAAAAAAACAAAAAACATTGGCAGCCCAATTGAAATCTCCCATGGTCTAGACTCTAGAGACAAGACTGCACCACTGACCACAGATACACACACACACACGCACACGCACACACGCACACACACACACACACACACACACACACACACACACACACACACACACACACACACACACACAAACAAATGCACATTGTCGATACGCACAGAGTGAAACTATGTCTGTGAGAATGTCTGGCCTCTACTATGCTACCAATAGAGTGATGAGGGGAATATGAGAGAAAGAGAGAGAGAGGGAGGGAGGGAGGAAAGGAGGGAGAGAGAGGAATGTCTCCTGCTGAAGGAACAGGAGAAGAGGCCAGCTAGTCTGCAGCTCAATGCTGCAAACACAGAGGAAGTGAAAGGAGAAAGAGGCAGGGAGACTATAGTTGGAGACGGAGAGAAATGGGAACGAGAATTCAGTCCTACAATGAAAAGGTGGAGAGTCTGGTGTGTTACTTTAACTCTCAGAGTTAAAGTAAAAATGATGATTTAATTGTGTAGGGGAAACAATGAACATAATTTCTCTCGGCTGCCGACCTACATAACCAGCCTTGATTTGATGAGGGGAGTGATAAAGTGAGTGTATTCTCCGGCAGCAGCGATCGAACGCGGCGCTGCCAGGGGGAGGGGTGGCGACTGCTACGGTTATGACACTGCACTGACTCTCCAGTGTCGGTCCGTCCGGCGGGCCGCCAGTCCACCTGCGGCAACTGCCTATAACAGCAGCAGTGTACCGTGGATCCCAACATGCATTGCCGGTTAAAAATGACCCATGGCTTCCCTGTTAGGTTTAGGTTAGGGTTTGGTGTAAGGTGTCGGACTAATGCGGAATCACTGCCGCGGCTACTATCGGCAGTTGGCGGCGACGCCGGTGCCGGAAATGCACTTGCTCTCTCTGGATAAATGGGCTGAGGGTGATAAGCCCTAGGGCTGATAAATGGGCTGAGGGTGATAAGCCCTAGGGCTGATGCGGCAGTAGTTGAACAATTAATCACTGCAAGCAAAGGTGCCACTGCTGAACTGATAATGTGAGCAGCCTTGCTGCGGAGGTAACTTAACATGTCAAACATGGCCACCACAGAGCTCTTTTTCCCCCCTCCCCAGAGCAAAAGTCTATAGCTATTGTAAAAGAAATGGACTGTTCTTGAGCTGTTTGTGTCGCTTGCTGAAATGACTGAAGGACCTGTGATGTGATGATGTGATGTAACATGTCAGTACAGTACTGCATGTTCCCTTGAGAGCTGGCGCGCCCCATCTCGTCTCCCCTGTAGCGGCCCTGATGTTGTTGCTTCTCGGGCAGAGAAGGGAGAGTCTGACCGACCAGAAATGAGCTCCCACGCGTGGCACTGCCACTGACCCGTGTTACTGCCTCTGACAGTCCCACCGCAGTGGGTGTCTGTGGGCATTCCATACACACGCGGGGGGCACTGCCACCCACCCCAATTTAACCCAATTAGAACTAATCCTTTGGTGCGGGAAAGGTGGAGGGAGGGAACAAGAAATGGAGATGGGGTAAAAATGTAACAAGAACGGATGGAGGTGAGCGAAGAAAGGCTGTAAAAGGGTTGAAATCTCAAAAAGAGAGGAAAAAGAGGCACTGGGTGATGATAAGTTCCAATTAAAAAAAGAGTAAAAGGAGAGAGAAAAAGGGGCACGGCAGAATTACAGATAATTTTTTAACAAGAGGCAGACAGAAAACGAAGCATAAAAAGAAACAAGACTTTACCTTGGCATGCCCCAGTGCGGTGGTTTGGGATGAAGCCGCGCCGGCATGGGTGAGGCTGTGCTGGGCACATCTCACAGGGGTGACCCCATGCCCGCCCCACGGTGGCACAGCACAGGGTCTTGGTGCACACAATGCCCGTCAGCTGGCCCTGGCACATCTGGTTACTCACCGAGGCAAAGCAAGGTCCAGTCCGGTAGTCTGCAACACATGGGAGAGTGTTACCAAGTGTTACCAAGGCACAAAAGTATATATATATTTACACTTTATCTTTATTTTTATTGATGCAGCAATGAATAAACATATGTGTACATTTTGCTGTATCAGACCTGTAAATATCTCCCCCCCAATCAAGGTCAGAACAAGACAAATAAAACAAAGACAGACAGTACAAGACAGTAAAAGTAATTACTAAACTAGTTGAAACACATTGAAAGTACTAATGAACATAGTAAGAAGAAAAATAAAATAATAATAAAATAAAAATAAAAATAAATAAACAGCATTTTCCATCAGGGTATGGTATCTAGGTTACATACATTGTATCCATCATTCAGTTTAGATAGTGAATTGCTCTATATCCAACTGTCTACTTACTGAGGGCCTCTAACCAGAGGTCGCCCAATGTCAGACTTGACAAAAGTATATTTTTAAGACTATAATTATCCAGTCTCTAGCATCTCTCTTTTGTTAGGAAGTGGATATTCAGCAGTCGGACATCATAAGTAAAGGAAACACCATTACTGTAAGCTGTTGGGCAATTTGAGTCTGAAGGCCCTTCCAAGGTCCTTAGTCTTAACGGTTAAGCATAGCCTTGCCTAAACTTAACCATGACTAACAGTGCCTAACCTGAACCAGGAGCAATCTCTAATCACGTGGGACTGCCGTTTGCCACTGACAAATCAATACCAATAGCGTTTTTATTATGCTAACGCTAGAAATAAACAGCCTCCCTTTCCTCATGTAATATGATGGGATTATATCAGCAAATTCTCCAAACTCACATTTTTTGCATCATTAGCCAAGAATTGTGTGTTACAGAAACCTTATCAGATTATTTACAGCCCAAGCCAAAGACGTGGGAGTTCAAAAGCTCACATACTGTTCTTAATGGTCCAAACTAAGAAGGGAAAACAAAATACAAACAATCTAGCTTCATGTCTTTTTCACACACATAACTTTAAAACCAATGACTTCCGGCATGGCAGCCACCGACGCATGCCCTGTGGGTGCACTGGTCATTGTAGCTGGCTCTCAGGTGCGCTGTTATGCTGAGTGTGTTTCGTGTGTGTGTGTGTGTGTGTGTGTGTGTGTGTGTGTGTGTGTGTGTGTGTGTGTGTGTGTGTGTGTGTGCGTGCGTGCGTGCGTGCGTGCGTGCGTGTGGTGCATGCGTGCGTGCGTGCATGCGTACTTGCGCATGTGCAAAAGAAAAACACAAAGATAGAGAAGAGGTCTGGAAAAGCTTTTAAAGTAGTGTGGGGGAGGATGTAGAGAAAGGAGTAATAGACAGTAAAAGAGCACGGCAAACACCCAACTCCCCCCCCCCCCTCAAAAAAAACCCCCACCCACATACACACATGAAATATCTGGAATGGAAAATCATGATATTCGTGATATTATCACGCAGTCCCCAAAGTGTTCCACAGTAGGTTCTCAGGAGAAAGTGGCACCCTACTAACATGTGCCCTAGACCAGTGGTTCCCAAACTTTTTCATGTCAAGGACCCCCAAATTGACACTAATTAGCCAGGGACCCCCATAAGAGAAGATTTCTAACTAACTTAAATTTTGTATATATTTTTTGTATTAATATTGTCACGTCATGGTATTTTTAAAACCTGCTCTGAAAATGCACTTAATCTCAAGAACATATTATGAGCTGCGCTACTGAATCTGTCGGTAGGGGCATTCAGAACTCTGTGTAAATTGTACTGCTCTTATGGTCCTTTTGATGTTGTTGTACTGTATTTGTATGAAGTATTGCTTCAATGTTTCGTTTTACTGTGTTGTATTTTATGAGCTCTTTGTGATGTCATTTTTAAATGGAAAGCACTTTGGGTCAACTGTAGTTGTACTTGGTGACTTGACTTTTTATTTTTAGGGCCAATGGGTTCCCATGTTGTGTTAAGTGGTCAGATGGGAGGGCCAATGGGTTCCCAGATTGATGCATGGCCTGCCGTGTTAAGTGGTCAGATGGGAGGGCCACAAAGTGGGCCCTGGTCCAGAAAAAGGCTTGGGAACCACTGCCCTGGTGTTACTACCTTAGGAATTCCTTCTCGTCAAAATTCCATTTATGCACAATCTGGGGAATAGGTCATCATTCCAAAGAGCCGTCCAGGCTGACGGACAGGGTGTGTCTATGGAACACAGCAGGTGATTTACACACCAGTCTGGACCCACAGGATAACCCATTCTGACCTGAGATCAGATTGTATAAAGATCTTCTATACATCCTGACAGTTTTCTGAAAAAGCTATGTTTCTATGTCAGTCGTTCTTCGATTTTTCAAAAATAGCAGACCTACAAGCTCTTAGCGCACCACTCGGTGGCGTGCTATGAGCTTGTAGATCTGCTATTTGTCAATAGCTAAAGCATAACATAATACTAACACCAAAAAGGGGTTCCCGCCCAAAATGGGATAAATACCCAGCCCTACTGTAAATTCTGTCAAGTAAAAGGTAACCTCTCCCAACACTTTTCACCACTCCTCCCTTTCACCCATCTGTCCTAAAACCTGCATACTTTTACCCCTCTGTATTCTATATTTATCTTCTGTGTCGACCCACCTCCATATATCACTCCTTCTCAATTGAAAACTCCCTCCTCAGATGGAATAGAATCAGACCCCAATCAGGATAATAAAGACAGAGAGACTGACCGACTGGTACATCAAGATGCAGAGGGGGGGAGGGGGGAGAGAGAGAGAGAGAGAGAGAGAGAGAGACTCATCTCTCCCAACAGAACCTGGCCGTGGTCCAAAGGCAAAAATCATTTCCACATTTCACTGCAGACAACAGACAGCGAGAGGAAAGAGGGAGCCCCGTTCCAACATTACGCTCGTTTAAAACAAACGAGACATTGTGCGTTTCCCGTGTGGACCGGTGGCCGGCCCCGGCCCCGGCCGTCACGTGCGGCTCAGCCTCCACGAGTCTGTGTCTCTGGCATGGCGCTGTGTGAAACACAACTGGGTCATCTCTCTCTCTCTCTCTCTCTCTCTCCCTGCATTTCTCTCTTTCTGCTTCCTCTGTCTCACTCTCTCACTCTCCTCTTACAATCCTCAGCGTTCACTTAACTCTAAGGCCTAAGTCCACAATTACAAGGGTTATTTTCAAACAATCTCTGTTAAAAGAAGCACCGCTGAGGTGCTGGAGTCACAAAGGGATAATGAGAAAAATAAAGGGAAGCTCCGCACACTCAGATCTGTGCACAATCAAAGTATTTATTGCAAGCTTTCGGTCTACTGACAATAATATACACAATACAATAATAATAAGCTTACAATAAGATAATAATAAGCTTGCAATAAATACTTTTTGATGATTGTGCACAGATCTGAGTGTGCGGAGCTTCCCTTTATTTTTCTCAAAACAATCTCCGTTCACATGAAATTGCAAAAAACATGGCCGTCATCGTGAGGCTGCAAACGCCTGTCAGTCACGCCCACATTGCCCAGTTTACTCTGTGTTCTTTAGATATTAAACCATTCTGACCTGAGATCAGATTCATACGAGGTTTCCACTGGACACACACTTGGTCTGATTAACCCATTCTGACCTGAGATCAGATTCTAAAAAATGTCAGTCGTTCTTCGATTTTTCAAAAATAGCAGACCTACTCGGTTGTAACTGTACGTTATGTGTAAAAAAGGGAAAAGCCTTTTTAGCGAGGTTAAAACCAGTGGTATTTTGTCCGCGGCCGAAATGTCTCATGTAAAGACAAGAGATAGCACAAATACTCTTGACTGTCTCAGACATCACAAGCCAAAAACTTTGGCGCACATATTATGACGTGGCAGCTAAAAACTCACTTTACCTCGTCATTGTTAACAGTCCGTTTGCAGGGGCCTAAAACACTGTTTGTATGTGTTTATGAAACGCATATAAAAAGCTCTGTTCACAATAGAAACGCCCATGTATGTGTGTGTGGACAGGGCCTGAGACTGCACAAATGTAAAAGGGTACATTTGTACAATGGCGGCGTTACATACAGTATAGATACATGAGCCACTTATGCCCTATTTTAGACATTGGTATTGAGCAGCGAAAACAGCGTCGTGAGCTGGTAGATCTGTTATGTCCCCTTTTTTCTGCCTAAATGACATTCCAAAAATACGCCAGGTTGAAAGTGGTACACTGAGGATTTTACAATGTGCACACATTCTCTCTCTCTCTCTCTCTCTCTCTCTTTTTCTTCCTCTAAGTCACAGTGCTATAGAGTCTATAGCAACACTTTGGAGCAGTGTTTTCGGGCTCCCAATCTCCCAAAAAAAAGTGTGTGGGACCCACAAATGGGTCCCAACGCACTGTTTGGGCCACAGTTCTTTGGAGGATTAATTTCAAAGTCATCTCAGGAGGGATGACAGGGCCTCGAACAATGCAGGTTGTCCTCTGATCAGCAAACAAGCCATCAACAGCTAGCGTCTGCCTACCTTGTGTTTCAACATGGAACAACAAAGGATCATAGCAAAGACTGTATGGTCTGTGGAAGCCAATTACTGGGGCTATGGAAAGTTTTTACATGGCGCCCCCATATAAATGAAGTACAGTAGACTGTATAAATAGAGAACCAAGGTTTCCCCTTTTCATCCGATTAAGGTCTATGTGTTATGATTGTCTAGCTGCCGCACATAATCCATCTGACATAATACCTGCTTATTAAGGCTTCCACTGGAGGAGGAGACTTAACGAAGATATAGATTAGAGCACGAAATCAATCTGGATGGAAGCAGGCCACTTTAATAGTCAACTGATTGAGGAAAACAGACGAGGGCTGTGGGGGTGAAAGTAGTGTCCTACCACCTGTCTGTCTGTCTGTCTGTCTGTCTGTCTGTCTGTCTGTCTGTCTGTCTGTCTGTCTGTCTGTCTGTCTGTCTGTCTGTCTGTCTGTCTGTCTGTCTGTCTGTCTGTCTCTCTCTCTTTCTCTCTCCATGAGCAATACAACATAGGGATCCACCCATGTCTTGTACATCTGGGAACAATCGTGCGTGTTAACACACACAAAGGGACAGTCACACACACACACACACACACACACACACACACACACACACACACACACACACACACACACACACACACACACACACACACACACACACACACACACACACACACACACACACGGCCGAAGTCAGTCCTCAAATCCCCAATGCAGAAGCTCGCCAGAGATGAGCTCAAAACAGACAGAGATACATAAAAATGTTGTTTTTGGTTTGTTTGGGCCGTGCTGTGGGAAACACATGTCAGCACATCACTCGTCTCAGGAAGTAAGTAAGGATGTTCTCACTCTAGGATAGAATGTATGTTGCGTTGGGTTACGTGTGCTGTGTCCAGCAATGGATTCCCTATTGTGAGGGTCGGGACGCAGTCTCCGTGGAGCCCAGAACTGAATGCACACAATTATTATGATCTCCGTGTGAAAGGCCAGGAAGCCTGTCAGGAAGTGGGTCAGAGCAGGTTCTGGATCAACTCCAACAACCATGAAATATATCATTGCTGTCGTCGGGCAGAAACCTTGTTTCCTTGTGTCCAAAACGCTGGTCAGGGTTCCGCGTCGCGTTTGAGGAAATGGTGCGCTGTGACTGGCCAGTCGCTGTGATTGACAGCCTACACCTAAACCTAACCCTAACCTTAACCTCAGTAAAACTATACCTAAACCTAACCCTAACCTCAGTAAAACTATACCTAAACCTAACCCTAACCTCAGTAAAACTATACCTAAACCTAACCCTAACCTCAGTAAAACTATACCTAAACCTAACCCTAACCTTAACCTCAGTAAAACTATACCTAAACCTAACCCTAACCTTAACCTCAGTAAAACTATACCTAAACCTAAACCTAACCCTAACCTCAGTAAAACTATACCTAAACCTAACCCTAACCTCAGTAAAACTATACCTAAACCTAACCCTAACCTCAGTAAAACTATACCTAAACCTAACCTCAGGGGGGCGTTTCCAAGAACCCGAATGCGACACGATTACCCCACGAGCGTCCAAAACGCAGTGAGCACTAACTTATATAGAAGCTGGCCTAAACTGTCTCTGTGTCAGTCTGTCTGTCTGTCTGTCTGTCTGTGTGTGTGTGTCACGCTGTAACACCACCGGCCCGCCACCAGAGGGCGCAGATGTATCACACACAAAACACACGCACACACACAAAACTTAACTTAAAATAAAACGTACCGGTAACTTAAAAAAACGTAACTAAAAAAAAACCTAAAAAGAAAAAACCTAAAAAGAAAAAAATAATAAAACACACACACACACGCACGCACAAATACACACACACACAAAAATCTTAAAAAGTACGTAATTTATTCTAATTGTTGTTATTGCAATTTACGAGCTGCGTTCGCTTCCCGCGTTCGCGCGTCTTACTTGTTTACAGGAAATGGATAAAAGAACCCGGTTTCAAATGGATCCAATGTAGTTATTTTTTAGTCTGCTCTTGTTGTTAATACCTTTCAATGGTTAAATAATTATAAAAACCTGACCAGGCATAACTATTTAGATATAGCCTATGTTTTAGATATTTTACAATTGCATTGTGAATTGTGAATTTTCAATACTTTTATGACACTGTCATTCGTAACGTTGAAGTATAAAATAAAGCATTATGTAAAATCATTACAACATGAAATATGGAGATACAATATTTATGCCCGATAGCGACGATCTACAGTATATCCACAATTTTGTTTGCACATTTGTGTGCGTGTGTGTGTCTGTGTGCAACTGTGCATGTGCGTGTCCGTGCGTGTACGTGTGCATGTGCGCGTGTGCGTGTCTGAGCACATGTGCGACTGTGCGCGTGTGCAGCGAGAGGCGGGGGTGCATGCATGTGCTATGGGTCCAGTATCTGGGTGGGACCTTCCCTGAAGACAAAAGGCCTGTCAGCAATGGTCTCTTTCTCCATCAGGCTAACAAGCAGAGTGCACACACACACACACACAGCTAAGATTAAGGGTTTGGTTATCTATCTAGCGAGGCTTGCAGTGGGCTGGAACAGACGCCGATAGTGAAAGTCATCTGGGCATTAGCGAACAAAAGTGCTCCTCAGCTGACTCAGCCTCAACCATCCCACCCTAAATGACTGTGTCATTTGCGCGTTGCCATGTTCCAGACCAAACCTTTCGCCAGTCATCCTGGGAGAATCGCATGCCGTCACAGTGAGCTCTCAATGTCATTGTTCCATAAGTGAAGCAAGGCCACGGCAGGAATGACAGGGGCTCTGTGTGTCACTGCGAACCCAGGTCCCACATTCCAGCCTTAAATCACATTTGTAAAGCAACAGAGGATATATTGATCTGACAATTCACCCTCAGCAGCAGGAGGCAGATGACAGGGCGTCACACACATCTCTGCAATTCGGATGTGTTCATATACTGTATACCGACGAGCACTTGCTTTCCAAGACCAAGTCCAAGGAAAGAAAACCCCTGGGTCCCTGAAATCCCTCCTCCCACCCAAGGTCACGTGTTGTGGAAAACCTCCTGGCTTTGCTAATGTGATAAGATCAGAGCCTAATAGGGGACTGCTCTCTGTAAATTGCATTAAGAGTGTGTGTGCGTGTGTGTGTGTGTGTGTGTGTGTGTGTGTGTGTGCGTGTGTGTGTGTGTGTGTGTGTGTGTGTGTGTGTGCGTGCATGCTCTGAAAGCACAATGGCATACCCTTGGGAGGGGATGGATGACGGCCAAAGAAATTCCAGCGAAAGTAACTTAACCCAAAATGCCACCATATTTATTGGCCTACTTTCCATACCTTTGCGGAGGATATTCCACTATATCCCAGTGCTGAACAGAGCACCCACATTCCTGCTACCAATGACGTCTCTTAGCATGAGCTACTGTACTTCAACATTATGCTGACTTCAAATGACATCGAGAACCAAAGGCAAAGATATTAAATAAACCAACTTAACTCAGACTTCAAGGTGATGCGATGTAATGCCCACAGATGAAATATAGTTAGATAGATATCATAGGCTATAAGACTAGGAGCCTTTTTTGTCATTAAATGAAAAGAAAGGAGTACATTTTACTCTGAAATGTAAAGAAGGGAGCACTCTTATTTTAAAATGTAATCACGTTTTGTCATTCACATTTGGCCAATAAGTAACTTGACAATGCAAAGCTAGATTGGTTTCTTTGCTGTGGAAGACACACGGGCAATGTTTTTCAACCATTCGATTAGTTCTCACACACACTTTGACATAATTCTGTGATCGCTATGACAATCAACCTACACCCAACAAGGAAAAGCAGGAGATAATTCTTAAAGAGTGTGTTGGAAATCCTCCTAGACGTTAAAATACTGGCAAAACTGGAATACGTTTTCTCATCAGCACAAACCAGCCACATCCACATATATACGAATAAATTGTACGCCTGTTTCAGAAACCATCTGTTACATAAATCAACACTGAGACAAAGTGTACCTAAGGCACAAACAAAATGAAATGAAACCTTCGCCACGCTGACGTCAACCATCCAGTGACACCACTTCTTCTGAGCTTCTAAAACAGCCTCACGGAAACCCTTGGCCAAGCTTCTATAGCACGAGATACTGAGAAAGAGTGGAAACTTGAATCACAACATGTAGACCAATGCTACAGTAGATAATACTGAGCTCTGAGTCGCCATGGCAGACTGATATAATCTTGTATTTAAAGTGGACACTGTAGTAAACCACCAGAGGACCAGTGTCCTCAGCCAGGGCCAACTGACAGGCCTTTAAAGTCTGGCCTCGTTAAGATCGATGTTGGTAATTAGAAGGTCTGCAGCCAGTCCAAATATTAGCTTTACAAGGTCATTGGCGTGACCTCCACGGGTCATCACCACAACAGACCCCCAGCCTGCCTGCTGCCTGCCCCCTTAGTGTTCGGAGATACATGACATATTATACACTCCACACATGCCTACACACAAAAAGACACACGCATGCACGCACGCACACACGCACGCACGCACGCACGCACGCACGCACGCACGCACGCACAACACACACACACACACACACACACACACACACACACACACACACACACACACACACTTGACACAAACACAGGACAGGCAACGTTCACTTTGCGTGTGTTGTATACTTTCAAGACCTTGCTTACATGTGCCAGAGTTGAACCACAGGGGGCGGGGATGTCTCCGGTTTACAAACAGAACACATTCAGAGAGACATTACATTCCCCAGAGCATCGTTGGAAAGCAGATGTGGAAAATAACGGTCATTTCTGAGCACCGGCATGACATGCGAGTGTTCCACAACAAACCACATAGCAGCCATGAACACACACCAGATCTGACTGTGACTACACACACACAACCTGCTTTTAAAAGAAAATCTCAATTTATACTCCCGTCACACAATGGTGTCGCTTGCCGAACTCAACACAACTGATCTTCAAGCTATCAAGGCAACGCATTGCAACATGATGTCAACTGGAAGATCTGTTATTTTTGGAGAGCAATACTCTCCTGTTACAGAGCAGAAATGAGGCATAAGGCACACCAACAGCATGAGGTCACATCTTTTTGTACAAAAGCAATACATTTGTCACAGTACAGTGCATTGCTTAGTACTATGAGGTAATGTGTTCTTCATTACCTCTCTCGCACTGAGCCCCGGTGAAGCCATAGGTACACACGCAGCGGTTTGGGGCCACACACCGTCCACCATTAAGACAGCCACTTTCACACACCGCTGCAGAGAGAGAAAGAGAAACATGTGAGAAAATGGCAACCTGATGCCTGATGAAGGTCTGATCAACCAATACATTGGTGCTTAAATACAATTCTGTAAGTGAAGACAGTATGTGGGATTGTAGTATTTTCCTACTGTTCCAGTTCATTTATCCAACGCACCTGTCCCCCGTAGGTGTGCATAAGAACTTTTTGGAATGGGAGAACTAGGACAGAGGTGCTACATCCTTCCTGTGATGGCTCCTCACTGGCAGGTGAGCCAATAGGGCACAATAGAGCGTCGCAGTCCCGCCCCCTTTCATGACGACGCCAGGCCCAGGAAATGATTCCCAATGCATTTTTCCCATAGACATTGTGTTTGTTGTCAAGAGTTGTCACGACTCGAGACTAAACGTCTTTAAATAAATACTTTTTAAAATGTCTATGAGGAAAATGAACGGAGAATCATTTCCTGGGCCTTGGTAGGGGGCGGGACTGCGACGCTCTATAGAGCGCCGCAGTCCCGCCCCCTTTCAGAAAAGCGAGTGGCCCAGGAAGTGGAAGCCCCATGCATTCTCCCATCGGCACTTTTAATATAATTTATTTAAAGACGGTTACGCCGCGGACAAAGCCAATTCGGATCGTGACGAATCATGACAATGAACACAATATTTTGGGCCGATCAAATAATTTATAAGACGAAAAATAAAACAAATAGTGTTGTCTCCTGACTTTCTTTTCTTCTTTCTAATGATTTGATCGTCCCAAAATATTGTGTTCATTGTCATGATTCGTCACAATCCGAATTGGCTTTGTCCGCGGCGTAACCGTCTTTAAATAAATTATATTAAAAGTGCCGATGGGAGAATGCATGGGGCTTCCACTTCCTGGGCCACTCGCTTTTCTGAAAGGGGGCGGGGACTGCGGCGCTCTATAGCAGTGGCAAACAGTGGGAGGAATTAACACATTGAAATCTGTTTTCGATTTTTGCGTTGGCTATTCAAAGATAGCAGATATACAGCACTCACTGCTGTACATCACTTTGTGCCACAATGCGAGCTTGTATATGCTATTTTTTAAATCTTTATGTGTTAATGGATTCATTGTAATGTAGGGGTGTAATGATACATTCTTACAGCGATATGATACACATCACATACTGTACATGGTACATGGTTGATACGATACGATAGATCAACGATATTGCTTCATTCATGGCGATATGATTCAATGATTTAGAAATCGATGTGTGTTAAAACGTGTGGATAGTGCAGTTTTGCATTTGAACACATATGGACAAACTTGCACCTTGACATGAACACAGAGATTACACACCTTTATCGATAGACCAAGTGTAGCGATATGGAATGGAAAAGTAATTAAATAAAAGTGTCGATACAATCGATTATTTGCATTGCAAAACGATTTAGCTGTTTGCATATCGATATAGTAGGATGGTTAGGATTAAAATGGATGCATCGATGCAGTACACCTCCAGTTAGGTCATATGGTGCGTAGAGCGGTCCTTACGTTGTCCACAGTGGTTTCCCACGTAGCCCTTCTGGCAATTGCAGTTGTCCTCGGAACATGTGCCCCCGTTCATAC
Organism: Protomyctophum bolini; assembly: GCF_963924005.1. Lineage (NCBI taxonomy): Eukaryota > Metazoa > Chordata > Actinopteri > Myctophiformes > Myctophidae > Protomyctophum > Protomyctophum bolini. Next base: position 11,238,418 of record NC_137862.1, on the reverse strand, counting down.
AACGGATGTTACAGTGCTGAACTGTGGGAAGAGGATCACAATGGCACGCACGCACACACGCACACACACACACACACACACACACACACACACACACACACACACACACACACAGAGAGAGAGAGAACAAGACGGACGCTTTAGATGTTGAAGCAAATGCGTTGCAAAGCAGGTTTTATTTTTTGTAAATCATGTTCAGACCTTCAGATATAATTTCCCCAGATCGTTATTGTGAGAAAACAGAGCATAGTTGGGCAAACGTGCTGAGTTGAAACATGGTAGAGAAGTTGATGATTGCAACATAGATCAATTGTTAGTTAGGTCAAAAGTTAGGGTGAATATCAAGCACTATGATTATGGTAATGTACATTTATTATTGAAACATTATGGTAATGTAGATGTGATGTCCAATCATTATGGCAATGTGCTGAATAATGATGGTATATATTTTTTACAGTATCTAGAAATGAAAACCAAGGAGAGGATATTACACAGTAAAATCTGTTCGTTTACACCACAAGAGTCTACAAATATAGTCTGTACACTCTCAGAGATACAAATCGTTAAATGAACAGTGGAGATGTTAATGTGAACAATTGCACTCAACTACAAAAGGACAGGAAGGAATTATTCTCTGTCTACTGTATATGGTTTTTCAACCATTATAGACAAATATATATTTTGTTTCATCAGCCCGAATTGAATATGGTCAATTGCTTGTTTTTAATGTTGTTGCCTTGCTTTTCTTTTATTCTCCATTTTTCTGTAAAGCACTTTGAGCTGCATTTCATGTCATGAAAGGTGCTATACAAATAAAGTTTTATTATTATTATTATTATAATTGTTTGTGTGAAAGGTTTGCTAAACCTCTCCATAACATTACTTCCCTTTGTTTAAAAAGAAAAACCTACACATAATGGGTATGTTCTAGTGCTGCTCTCAAATGAGCATTTAGCTAGCTTTAATGTTTGTATATACTGTGCAACATAGAATATTAAACCATAATACAAAAGTTTTTCTTTTTGTATTTGTACTGTATGCTGTATGTAGGTATTGATTTGGCCACCTAAATGTGCATATTATAAACACAATCACCTATCAACAGCCACTTCACGTCAAAGGCAACCACTCTTCAAATCAGCATAATGTTGAAAGGTGAACCAAACAGCATCATATTCAAAGTTGTGTATTGGGAGTAACCAACCTGACTTGGAGCCACAGGAGGCTGAGATCTGACCGGTGGGACAGGTGCACATGTTGGGTCTGGAGCAGAAGCCATCTCCACATGAACTCCGGCAGATAGCTGCAAAGTGCAAACATAATCATGACCTGCAACTTAAGATTTGTGGTATACACTATACAGTACCAGTAAGACTCCCTGAGGGCGAGAAGCGACCTCGCCCTTTGGTGACGGCAGACTGCTGGGAGAGCACTGGCGCTTTGGCATGGGGGGTCAGATCAACATATGGAATGAATTCTGTACTGGCCATATATGGAGCGTGTCTTGAGAGTACAGGGTTTGATGAGGTCAGATCAACATATGGAATGTCAGAATAGGTCAGCTCCATATATGGAGATCTAAGGGTGGCAGCGTGGGCAGTGTCTTGAGCGTACAGGGTTTGATGAGTGCCCAGGTAAGGCCGGGCCTTACTTTTCGGACCACGTTTCGGTTGAGAACTCTAGTTTTCGCCGGCTGCCGGGTTATTAGTGCGGCTCTGGGGCAGCCCGTTTAGAGTTTGAATGGACAGGTATCAGTCAAAAGGGAGACATCGAAGAGGAAGGACGGATGGAGAAGGATCAACATATGGAATTGTCAAAAACTCCATCCCTGATGATGTCATGTGATGTCACGAGGCATGACCATATATGGAGGCGTGGGGTGACGGACGGACAGATTGACTGACAGGAAATGCACGTTTTCATAATTATGCGTTCGCAATAACAGCTTAAATCATTGACAAAGGTGGGTGAGTCATCAGTGGCACATCTCCTTCATGGTCTTGGAGAGGAAATCTCTGGGTTTTTGGCATATGGACCTAAAGTACCTCTCACAGGGTTAACAGTGTTTTGGCATATGGGCCTAAAGTACCTCTCACAGGGTTAACAGTGTTTTGGCATATGGACCTTAAGTACCTCTCACAGGGTTAACAGGCTTTTGGCATATGGGCCTAAAGTACCTCTCACAGGGTTAACAGGCTTTTGGCATATGGGCCTAAAGTACCTCTCACAGGGTTAACAGTGTTTTGGCATATGGGCCTAAAGTACCTCTCACAGGGTTAACAGTGTTTTGGCATATGGGCCTAAAGTACCTCTCACAGGGTTAACAGTGTTTTGGCATATGGGCCTAAAGTACCTCTCACAGGGTTAACAGGGTTTTGGCATATGGGCCTAAAGTACCTCTCACAGGGTTAACAGTGTTTTGGCATATGGACCTACAGTATACCTCTCACAGGGTTAACAGTGTTTTGGTTTAGAGTTTCTAATGGCAACATAATCCATGAACTGAATCTCATATAGAAGTCAGATCTATAATACTTAAATACTGTAACAGACCTAGTCCAATTATAGCGGCTCTGTTTTTTAACCCTCATCGTGGTTAAAGGAGACCACTTGGCAGTGACGCTAAGCAGTGCTTTTTCTTTCTGTCTTTCCTTCTTTCTTTCTTTCTTTCTTTCTTTCTTTTGTGTGTATTTTGTGGTGCTTGCTGTTTGTATGTATATCGACATGTTGTTCTTGCTTACTGTAAATCGCTCTGGATTAAAAGCGTCTGCTAAATGCCTAAATTGTAATTGTAAATTGTTTTGAACTTGTTGTTCTGTTTCCCGCAAGTCGATTGTTGGCCTGGTCTCCTGCCCCCAGCTCCCACCAGGTAGAGTCCAACCACTGACCCCAACCCCCTGAACCCCACTGCTAAACAATGTCATTAGAGTGCTGGCCAGCCTGTCGGCCAAATTACAATCACACAACTCTACAGGCTCTCAGACTTTACTGTCTGGAGAGGGGGGAAGCCATCCAGTTCCCGTAATTCAAATCCTCCGTGGTGCATCCGGCAAGGACCGAAGAACGCTTGCCTTGCGTGTGGGAAGTTGGCCAGCAATTAGTGACTCCTACTGTGCATGCCTATTCATTGGGGTGCAGAATTGAGAGGAATAGGCATGTTCCTTTGCAAACATTACGTCCTCCCTGTGAAGCTATCACTCTGTCACATGAAAAGAAGCATCTGGCAACTTCATGTGTATCTTGATTGTCTACTCTACACCCTCCCACATGACCAACTGTATGGGCTAGCAGTGACAGGGACTAGGGGCCACCCCTTAACCCTTATTCCTAAACTTATTTGACATTTTTTACTATTTAAAAAAAACGTTTAAAATAGTTCAAATAGCCGCTTTACAAGCTCACAACGCCTCAAACTGTTTTAAAATGTTTTTTAAAATATTAAAAAATGGCAAATAAGTTTAGGTATTTCAGAAAACTGACGTCAGGTCAAGTGGCATATACCTGTCCTGTAAGTAGTGTTTATGCACTGTATCCTGTACTATACAGTATGTTAACTCATCATAAGTCACAGTGCCATAGTGTTGAATTACATTTAGCGTTACTTACTGTATTCTGTACTAAATATATGTTAACTCATGAGTCACAGTGCCATAGTGTTGAATTACACACTTAGCGTTACTTGCTGTATTCTGTACTAAAAATATGTTAACTTATGAGTCACAGTGCCATAGTGTTTAATTACAAATGTAGCGTTACTTACGGACAATGCACTGGTTCCCTCCGGTCAGAGTCTTCCAACCTGGACAGCAATAGGCATTGTTTCTTGAGCCACACACATTGGGTCTGGGGGACAATACATCATCCAAGAGACAGAATCAGTAAAACAGAAGTTCAGTGGCACCTTATTGGTAATGTGTTACACTCTCAGTTAACTTAACTATCGAAACTGTCAATTCAATTTAATTATAGTGCCAAATGACAGAAAGTTGTCCCAAAACACCCTACTTTGTCATAGGTGTTATGTGAAAGTAGCGAAAATAACATATCTATATACTGCAAGCTCACAAGCCATTGTGTGCTTGTAGATCAGATTTTTAAATAAAGCATAAAAACATAAGACAATAACAAAGTAATTTGACAACAACAAAAGAAAAAAGTATTGTTTTGTTTCAAGTTAAAAAAGGAGTAGGAAGTATGAACTTATACTGTATACTCCTACATCCTCTCAAACAACCACTATCCTCATGATTCAATAAACACATAACTCACAATAACACATAACAATATATAACTATACTATAAATGAATTAGAATTTATCACCATTTGTTAAGTGTTAGTATATAATCACAGCGCACTCCCTTGCACACCATGCTCGTATAGATACTAATCTTAATTGCTTAGATTTCTCTTAATTAATAAGCAAATTAACAAATATTCCCCATTATAACTTCTCACTTAACATAGTTAAAGTTGCACTATGTAACTTTCTAGTTCTACGCCAGATTTGAAACCGGTTTCCTGTGCTGAAAGTGCTGAAATGTTTTACCATTGAGCTAACTAGACCGGTGCCTGGCTGTAGAGCACCAAGTTGGTATCGATGGAAGATGAAGATCCATGCCCCACCGGCCCACCCGGCTATGCAATACTCATTGCATAGCCATATATGGACACTGGGCAGGGGCCCTGTCCAGAGCCCGGGCAGAGAGAGGCCTTTTGTGGCGGTTCTGGACAACTGTGGGTCCGACCAACTCGACACTGGGACCTGCACTCCCTGTGGGGGTGTGGAGCGTGTGTGTCGATTGAAGTCAGTGGGGCGAATGATTCTCAAGTTACCGTCGTATAGTCCGCTCATTTCCACGTCAGCTCAGAGGGTGACGTACCAGTGATCAAGACATGCATAAATATATTTAGAATGCTTTAGTCTTCCATGCTGAATCAATGAATAGTCCTCAAACCTCAAAAAAGATATGTATAGCCATTAGCACATAACAAAATTATATCCTATGGCCTATAGCTATATAGCCGAAATTGAATTGCGCAGTTTGCGCTTTTAGGCGTATGCATGCCTATTCCCATTTCCATGGTTCACAAACATGACGGTCCATCAGGGACTAGCCTTGGAAACCCACGCGTGTGTTGAATTTGAAGACAGACGTACAGACAGAGACTTGGTGCATTTATGAAAATGGAGCCCTTAGTATATACCGGTAGATATATAATTATATATTTATATAATCATATGATTGATAACAATATATAGATCAGAGATCTCACGATGACACTGTCTTGTCTTTCTGTTCAGATTCATTCTGAATCTGAACAGATTCATTCTGAATCTGAACTTCTCAGTAATGTTCACAGACAAAACTTGTATGGGAAACAGTAAAGCCTAGTGGTCATTTGGCACACTGCAGTTGAAATCAGCCAAGTTTGCATGCATTCTCGATCTGCATATACACACACACACACACACACACACACACACACACACACACACACACACACACACACACCTCCCAGGCTCCCATCTACTGTGTATATACAGTTGTCTCAATAATGAGCTCTAAACATGTCAGGTGAAAGTGCCTAAGGATATTATTCACTTGTCCTGAGTGACCCTTGTGATCTCTTTTGTGTCATAATTTTGGCAGAGAAATCATCCCTATTTTACTTTTTCTTTCTTGTTCACACACACACACACACACACACACACACACACACACACACACACACACGCAAGCACACACACACACACGCGCACACACACACACACACACACACACACACACACACACACACACACACAAACCTCTCCAGCAGTGACCCACTGTGTAGGCTACAGCTGCAGATGTGATTTATCCCAAACTGGGGTGTGGTGTTTTTGGCCAGAAAGAGGATTATTATGCTGTTAGTCTCTCTCTCTCTCTCTCTCTCTCTCTCTCTCTCTCTGCAACAGACATTCCTACAGCCACACACGACCAATGGCCTCCTTTGTTTGGGTGTAATTTATTATTGCAGTCAGCAGGAATGTAATATTCCTGCCAGTATTTAATTACTAAACTTTGCTCCAAACTTCCCATCACAGACAATCTCATTTGTTTGGTTCCATCTGCGTTATTAATAAATTAGGCTACAGACAGAAAATGACAGAATCTTATCTCAGCCTCTTTAAGAAGGACCAGGCAGGCTGTATAGCTGATGAATAGACAACAGCCACCTGCTCCAATCACTGTCTGACGTGCAATTTCACTGTGCCAGGTTACGAATGTAAAAGAAAGGATATGTGTAGCTTTAGCTAACTTATATGTGCCAGGTATATAATATAGGCCAACATTGCATTACCCTCTGAGTGCATCCGTTCCTCCCCTCCTCTTCGCCCTGCTCGCTCTGGTCTCGGACTGCCTGGCCAACACCTCGCTGTCTCCAGTGGCCTCCACCTCCCCAGTGTCCCCAGCCTCCGCACACAGCGACAATAGGGCTACCAGAACCACGGTCAACTGCAGCAGCCGCTCTCGACACATACTGTCCAGCATCTTTTCTCAAAAGTTCCCAAACTTCCAATGTTGGGGTGGGGGGGGTGGGGTAGGGGTAAAAATGTATGCGTCTTCTTACGGGTCTGCCGTCCAACTCCAACGCCCTCTGCACACTCTCGACTCTCGAGTCAAAGCTGCAAAACAAAAAGATTTGGGAAGACGCGGAGAAAGTGTGCATGTGATGTCTTGCGCCATGGAAAAAACAACATCCCTACTGAGTTAACTGGGGTGACATTAAGTAAAATTGTTTTAATGGTCGTTTAGTGGAAAACGGCAAAGACATGATTGTTATATCTTGCGGTATAAAATTCTTATCTGAGCGCACAAGTGTGTCCAGCGTTTACCTTACCTTCTCTCCCTGGCAGGAGATTCGCTTCGGACCCGACAGGACTAAGTCGCTTTTACTTGCAGATATTCCTAAACAATCGATTGAAGAAATGTTCCTAAAATAAGAATAGGCTGTCAAACCGTGCGATGAACCGCTGTAAATAAATGCGCATTTTAACTCTGCCCGGTGCATCCAATTGTGTGTGTCTTGTGTTCGCATGGAAGTTAGAGGAGTTGCATTCCAGAGGATGAGAATGGTAAAACTTGACTCTCTCTCTCCCTCACTCGCTCACAGCAGAACTCTTTCCTCATCCCTGCCCTACTCAACTTTCTCAAAAAGTTTTTTTTTCTGTTCTCGCGATACAATATATCCAGCGCAAATGATGCAGCAAGCGAGGCAATAAATTATGTGTGAGTCAGTAGAAGAGGACGTCCTATTTGAGTCCTACTGTGGAAAGGTGAGGTTTATTTTACGCGTGCCAAATGTGTAAATCATGCACCTGTCCATGTGTCCACGCCACAGGGAAATACTCAATGACGAATGGGCCCAGCGTAATTATTTATAAGTAGACTAATTTGTTCTTGTTGCATAGAAGGCCTATCTGAATAGCCACTATAGGACACACTTAAAATGTAATAGTGTATGATAAGAGAAAGAGGGTGTGGTAGGGGAGCGGGGGAAGCATAACGGTCTTCTTAACGGAGCAAATTAAGGAAATGGGTCTGGCCAGAGGAGACTGATATGGCCCTGCTGGGTTCTTTCATTTTTGACAGCGTTCATCGCCGAAAATCAGTTCACGTTTGCCTGAGGATCTGGGGGAGAAGAATGAGAGGATCTGGGGGAGAAGAATGAGAGGATCTGAGTGAGAGAAGCAGAAGTGGCCAGTGATGATGGGAGTGGATTGTTTTGACAGTAAGAGAGCTCCTCCCGAGTTGAATTGGATCTCTCTCTCTCTCTCTCTCTCTCTCTCTGAGCTCTCAGAGCAGAGCAATGCAGAGCAGAGCTGAGATCATCTTGTACAACATAAAGCCTGACCTGGGCGTGAGTGGTTGAGGTGGGGGTGAATTTGAAGGGAAAAAAACTGTAATCTGGAGTGCACAGAGGTCAGGTGCTGAGTGATGGGAGACAGAGAGAGCTAGTGTCTGGTGTCAAACAGTAACAATCATGTTATTTATTTTTGTCCATATTGGTCAGCCCTAAATTCACTGATATCAGAGATAGCTATAACGACATAGGTTGCAAGTTAAGTGCTCTAAATGCCTTTATAGAGAGTTTGTTGCTAATTAGTTTGTTTCTAGCTAAGTTTCAAGGTTCCCATCAGCACACACTACCATGTGGGAGAAAGAAAATAAGGAAAAACAGTGCAGGGGTGGCCTGTGGATCTTTCTTGGCAAGTGTCATTTATAGTAAAATACCTCCCCCTGCCTTCCCTTTCTCTTGCCATCATCTGTCTCGATCCACCCATCCCTCGTTTAATCTTTCTACTGTTAGTAACAAAGCGTGGGCTTCATTTTGGGGAATGTTTACTCCCCTGCCCTAAAATGGCTGAACTACAAGGCCTGAAACAGAAGCATTGAAATAGCAGTTGGCTAAAGTAATTAAACAATTCAAACTACCCTTGCTAAAAGAAATACTGTCTCCCAAAGGCTTGTGTTAGACCTTAACATAATGTAATGCCACTGCTGTCCAGTATAAATATTCCAGACAGAACATATTCGATATTCCCTCCTTAAAATAAATCATTGTCAAGCATGATAAAACTCCTCTGCAGCTATGGCACATATGTGCCCAAACTGCCCACTGCCCAGCACATGTCGCCAATACATTTCCTTGTCTATTATTTTCTTATACTATATCCCCAAGGCAATTTTAATAGCTTAGATTGGGATCAGTTCTGGCTGTGCGGAGAGCAGTATAACTGTAGCGAGACTTTCTCACACTGTGTGTTGTCTTTGGCTCCGTTAGCCGTGGTTCATTTCCTTTTGTCTTCTGCAGCACAACGGCTGCCAATATTCATGTGAAATATTTCAAGAAAATGAGCTGAAGCAGAAATGAGTCTCTCTCCCTCTCTCAATCTCTCTCTCTCTCTCTTTTGCATGAGAATAATGCAATAATGGAATTCTTACACTTGCATCGTCACATATGGTCTCGTTCAGCACGCGCACCACAGGTATACAGCACAGAGCTCAAACATAACCACAATGGAACTCTGGGGAATCTCTCCTTGCCCTTTCGCCTGCAAAAGCATTGTTTCAAGCATATTGTGATGTTCAGAATCACAAGCATTGTTTGAACTCTTTTCAAATAAAAAAGCCAGCTATTCCAACATGGAATATCTTGCAGCTCTTACCATGTTGTGGTTGGAGATCCAAGCATAGTGTAGATGCCTGCTGTAACAACAGTGATGATGAGGAATGAAGGACCACCGAGTTTAATGAGCGGGGTCCATGCTGGATGGCTTTCAGCCATACACTACTTGTTCTCTCGTTTCTTGTCTATATGGCCACGATAACAGAACATTAATTCAGTATACACCAGACCCAACACTTGATACTCGATCAGAAATTAGGACCTTTGACTGGACTTGGACTTACAGTAACATGGACTTGCACGGAAATACTTCAAAGCCACTCTGCGACACACATGGTCCCATTAATGTGGAGTGGACTAACCTTCCCAAATCTACATCTTCTACAATTGTGACAATTAAGTGAGAGATTTTGGTCTGAGATGATCTCTTACCTTAATTCCTCCTCTATATGGAAGGTAAGATTTGCGTGTGCAAAAATCTAGTTTTCAAAAATAGCAGATTTAAAAGCACAATTTAAAGCAAGTGCAATTATGTTTAATTTAAGGTTGTGTGGTATAGTGACCAGCTCTGTTGACCCATGTGTTACAGACAATGAGTATGAAACTGTACCCATACAGTTTCATAGATAGTTTCACAAGACACCAATGCATGTATAGACTCTAGTACACAGCACTAGGTATAATACAAACACACAGATTCAATCAGGACCCACGTCCCCCCTGGGATCACAGTGGTTACTGTATTTTTGGCTGTTTGACCATCCACTCTGGTCCGTCCGCCCACTTATCTACCCTCAACATACGATTTATGCAGTGTTGGTGTCCCCCCACTCCAATCTGACCATCTTAGGGATGGAAAACATTCCCCACTGAGATTTCCTGTGAGGGGTTCACCGCCATCTGTAAGAAACACTCGAGCACAGATGTAGAGACCCATAAACACTCCATGCAAACACGCGCACCCGCAGAGGAATACTAGAAATGCACGTCATATTAAGCGTGATTTATACTTCATCATAAGATTACGACAATATTGAATGCTGGAAATAGCCGATTTACAAACTCACAATGCATTAGCCTGGCTAATAAGCCAGACTCAAATCACACAACAGCTGATTCTGGCTTGCCTTTAGCCAGGCTAACGATGCATTGCATCTGCAGATTGCAAGCTTGTAGAGATGGCTATTTTTGGCATGCAACACCGTTGTACAATGGAGTATACATTAGGCATTAGTGCTATGTCAAGTGTGTTGTTCACATTACACATCCATTCAAGCCGTACAGGGCCCTAATATCAGTGCTATAGTTTACAAGCGACATGCAGTAGTGCCCCCAGTGCCCATGTTTAACCACTAATCTTGCTCCCATGGGCATGTTGGTCTTAAAATAAGGTGATCTGGCTCATTTCAATCTTATGAGTACAATGAGAAAAGGCAAATAGGCTCTGTGCACAGCAGCCATATTGGAAAGAAACTGGGCTTATCTCCTTCTTACAAATTATGCTAAACAAGGTTCTGTTCCATTTAGTATAGCACAGTGGTTCTCAAACCTTTTAATTTCAAGAAACATGTTACGACCCTTAGTGTCTAGGGCCAAAGACCCGCAACATGGTGGGAATGAGAAGCAGCAGCTTGTGCAAAAATATTAACAGAAATGTGGACAAACTACAACTAAGCAAACCTAATCCTTTCCGAATGGATTCAAATCCAAATCAAAGTCACTAGTTGGTTGGGGTTGGGGGAAGAGGATTGCCTCCTTCCCCAGCAACGGTCAGGCTCAGACTGGCTTTTATAGTGAGGGCTGGGCCTGCCGCCTCAGCGTTGCCATGGAGACGAGAGCAGCCACTAATCCTCTGAGGGTGATCAGTTCCTCACAGGTGAGAAGGAACCTGGACACGCCTCCGTGACCAGGTCATCAATTAGAGTTACACACCCTTAAGAGGCCATTTGGAACCCCCTCAATGAACTATGTGGGTACCTGGACCACATTAGAGTGTTTCCAGTGAGCCAACATGCACAATATCAGCACCCAGACTAAATTTGAACGGAATGGAACACAGCCTTAACTGCAACTTCACATTGATTTCCCACGTACGTCACGTGATAGATTTTCACAGGACAGAGTTATGCTAGTGTCAAGAGCCATTTATTCATTTATTAATTTGAATTGTTTGGCAGACAAAATGAAGACCTTTTAGGTAATTACGCATAGGTGAAATTCTTGTCTTGCTCAAAATAAATCATCATAAAAGACAGGAGTGCCTTGGATTTATTTTCTTTGCAAGTCTGCACCATTTGGCAGTTAAGCACATGCAAGCAGTACTTCTTTGAAAAACGTTTTTGCACTGATTTGTGCCTTTTTATTTCAGTCAGGTTGTGCTCCCACATTACTGACACGGAACACTCAAATGAATTCAATAACGGAACACTGGAAACGTCTTGTCAGATAAGGTGACAGGCCAGTTAATGCAGTACTGGACAGAGCATGCTGGTGTGAACAGAGAGCATAACAGAACAACATTGGGGAAATAGTCCCCATTTTGATATTGGCCAACTTAGATGTTTTGATTTGATTCCTGCCTCACACGATAATCCTGAAATCTCCCACCCCCTGGTCATCATCATCACACACACGCGCACATGCACGTACGCACGCACATACGCATGCACACGCACACAAAATAAGAAATAAAATCATCCTAGTTTACAAAATGGCAATGATAAAGACAGTGGAAAGGTAGACTATAAAAGACTGTAAAAGAACTCTGACCTACTTATGAGGACTTGACATTTCCTCTGATCCATGGCACCATAAAAAGGAAAAGCATTGATGCGTGTGATTGTGTGTGAGGGCCCGGGGATCCCCTGCTCCAAAAGATGTCCCGCAACAGCGTGCACACCACACCCACCAACACTCTGGAGACAAGGCGAGCCGAGCCAGGGATGTAGGGCTGGGGTCAAAACTGTGGCTACGCCTGAGGTCAATTATGATGTATGTGAGAGCACAAGTCAAACTCTAGCTGGGTGCACGCACGGTCTGGATGACTCCAGTAGTAGAAGGAAATACCAGCATTCACCAATAATTCGGAGAATGGTTGCCTTTAACCCATTCTGACCGGGCACCCATTTTGGTGTTGGCATCATGTTATGCTTTAGCTATTGAAAAATAGCAGATCTACAAGCTCATATCGCGCCACCGAGTGGCGCGATACGAGCTTGTAGGTCTGCTATTTTTGAAAAATTCGAAGAACGACTGACATTTTTAGAATCTGATCTCAGGTCAGAATGGGTTAATCAGACCAGTGTGGGTCCCGTGGAAACCTCGTATGAATCTGATCTCAGGTCAGAATGGGTTAAGTCCTATTATACTTCATTGTATAACGGATAGCGAAAATGAAAGAGCTCCAAAGAAGCTACAGTAGTATTATTATTAAAGCCATTAAATGAAGAACAGACTCTAATGAGACTCTCTGATGACAGCCTTGTAAATGTGACAACAGCAGCACATCACCAGTCCCAGAGGATGGAGAAAACACTGAGGATTGAAGGGAATTATCGTTTTGCTTTCATCAAATCAGTGAATGAGTCGCTGTTATGGGCTGTGGGTTTTGGTATGTATGTATATATATATATTTAAAAAAAAAACTTAAATTAACGGTTAAATGTTATTCTTAAGACAAATGACAATAGAGTAAAATTTTAAAATAAAAAACAAAGGACACCAATGAGATTTGCATGGGATTATTTACAATTTGCACATTCAGTGGAGAGACACTGACTTGAGAAGCTTCTTGCAGGCAACAACAAAAATAATTAACACAACAGAGGGAGAAAACCTTGCAAACATCCAGTAGGACTTTCAGTCGTCCAAAGAACAACCACTAACCTGTTACTAACCACTAACGGTTTCTATTCGCAACCCTCTTTGCAACAGACCTTCCAAAATCTGTAATAATGGCAGTAACTACACCTGGAACAACAAGTACATAGGGAGCAGTAAACGCAATCCCAATACTCAAGCCAATATAACCCCCCACCTTCTTAAATATCTTCTGCATTCTTCTTCTGAGGCCCTCCGCCTCCGCCTCTTGCGCCTCCGCCTCTTGCTTCTCCGCCTTTTGCTTCTCCGCCTCCTGCTTCTCCGCCTTTTGCTTCTCCGCCTCCGCCATTTGCTTCTCCGCCTCCGCCTCCTTCTCCGCCTCTTGCGCCTCCGCCTCTTGCTTCTCCGCCTTTTGCTTCTCCGCCTCCTGCTTCTCCGCCTTTTGCTTCTCCGCCTCCGCCATTTGCTTCTCCGCCTCCGCCTCCTTCTCCGCCTCTTGCTCCTCCGTCTCCGCCTCCGCCTCCCGCGACTGCGTTTGCGGTTGGGTCTGTGAATAAGGTTTTGCCTAACGCATAACCTAGCCCCACACCGAACCTCAACCCCACAGCTAGCCCCGCACCTAACCCCACAGCTAACACGCCACCTAACCACACCACCTTCACCTTGTAGTCGCAGTCGAACCAGTCGAACTCGGAGAAGTCGAAGTTCCAGTTGAACTCATACCCCAAGATGTTCATTGTAGTCGTCATTCTTTGGTTTCCTGGAAAATACAGGATATTACCTTTTAATTCAAAATAAACAATAAACAACTCCAGATTTATTCATCCATCCGTTGATGCGTTTATTTTGACGCTTTAAATGGGCAGAATATTGTGTGTGAAACTGAAACATTAGCACCATTCGCTTTGATAATTTGGAGCACATTGACTGACCAAGTCACGTCAGTGTAATGTGGCTTTTAGGCATAGGCCTATTTAGGTCATGTTATAACGAAATTGTTAATGTAACCTAACATGCATCATATTTACTATTTCTATGTGGCCTGTATAACATTAATTACCATAAGGTGAACTTATATAGGTGATGATGTTAAAAATAATAAAATCCCTCTTACCTCAATTTGATGCGATGAGCTTAGAATGTTTAGAATGTGCCGCTGAAAACACTGACCTACCCCCAAACCCGGAAGTGAACCGGGAGTCATGAAGCGCCGCCCTCCGTCGCAGCCGCGCTCTGATTGGTCTGCACCAACAGATAATCATATACGTAAATGTAATAAATATGACATGATTAATGTTATTTTTTATAATAATGGCTTATTACTAAGGATGCCTAAATACACATTATAAACTATATAAAGCATTCTACTGCAGGGATACTCAAATAGATTTACCTGTGGGCCACATTACAAAAATGGCAAGGGGCCAGGGGCCAGTAGATAAAATTACGACATTAATGATACTTGATAACTTCTCTCTTTCAATTGCTTTATTTTCGCAAAATGTATCAAAGTACAATGTGCATGCACACAATATGTAAATAAATAAATGTGTTACATTTTCTTGCATAAACACAAAGAGCTGTTTCCATAACTGCACAAACTATTGCACATAACATGAGTAGCTGTTATAATAACATAACATGAGTAGCTCTTTGCCTGCCTGCCTGCCTGCCTGCCTGCCTGTCTGTCTGTCCATGAGTAGTTATTTGTCTGTCTGTCAATGAGTAGCTGTCTTACTGTCTGCCGGTCTATGAGTAGCTGTCTGCCTGCCTGTCTATGAGTAGCTGTCTGTCTGCCTGCCTGCCTGTCCAATTGTCCATGAGTAGCTGTCTGTCTGCCTGTCTGAGTAGCTGTCTGCCTGCCTGCCTAATTGTCCATGAGTAGCTGTCTGTCTGCCTGTCTATGAGTAGCTGTCTGCCTGCCTGCCTAATTGTCCATGAGTAGCTGTCTGTCTGCCTGTCTATGAGTAGCTGTCTGCCTTCCTGCCTGTCCAATTGTCCATGAGTAGCTGTCTGTCTGTCTATGAGTAGCTGTCTGCCTGCCTGCCCAATTGTCTATGAGTAGCTGTCTGTCTGTCTATGAGTAGCTGTCTGCCTTCCTGCCTGTCCAATTGTCCATGAGTAGCTGTCTGTCTGTCTGTCTATGAGTAGCTGTCTGCCTTCCTGCCTGTCCAATTGTCCATGAGTAGCTGTCTGCCTGCCTGTCCAATTCTCCATGAGTAGCTGTCTGTCTGTCTGCCTGTCTATGAGTAGCTGTCTGCCTGCCTGCCAGCCAGCAAGTTGGTTTGGCAAATTGTTATGGCTGAGTAAAATAAAATACAATAAACACAATTTGCCTGAAAATAGATTACCCAGCTATGACCTTTTTCATGAAAAAAAATGAGTAGTGATATGGCTGACTAAGTAAAATAAAACAATCTACCTGAAAATAGATAGCTATAACTGAAGAGCAATTTCCGCAATTTCCATTTCCGCAATTTCCGCAATTACAATTTCCGCAATTTCCGCAATTTCCATTTCCGCAATTTCCGCAATTTCCATTTCCATTTCCAACTATTAATGGCAGCTGGGTTTCATCATTCAAATAAAATAGAATTCTGTCCGTTTAGCTATAAAATTATGTCAGGGAATAGGGATGATATGTCTTTCATTTGCATTGCATCTCCCATACG
The DNA here is from genome assembly GCF_963924005.1 of Protomyctophum bolini. NCBI lineage: Eukaryota > Metazoa > Chordata > Actinopteri > Myctophiformes > Myctophidae > Protomyctophum > Protomyctophum bolini. The sequence goes on along the minus strand of NC_137862.1, from coordinate 11,222,755 downwards.
CCCATACTCCCATGCATTGCGTATCCCCCCCCCCCAAGCTTTTATTTTCGTTCGAGTAATAGTACAACTCTAATAGTATTACTTATAATAATGTAATTAAAGATAACTTCATTCAGATTTATTTATTTTTATTTCATTTTCCAGATTTTTTTTTCTTCTTTTTTTTAGATTTTCATTGGTGGGCCAGTCATAATGGTCCCGCGGGCCTGATGTGGCCCGCGGGCCTGAGGTTGAGTATCACTGTTCTACTGAATAATTAAGTGAAACGAAATGAAAATTCAGGCTGAGTGTCAGGCTAGGTATTCTACAGTGCATGTGCATGGTCAAACAAACAAAATACACAATCGAATGTCTATACTCTGTTCATGTGGAGGGCCTGATGATCTTACTCCTTGTCTTGATATTAAACATGAGTGTCGGCACCATTTCTTTCCATCGCTAAGCCTTTGCGTAAACAAGTGCTAAAGTAGACAGCATCGACTCTGTCCGGAATAGCCTGGCATGGCCACTGGCAGACTAATATCACTGCGTCTGGAATCCCAGTCATCTCTGGGCTGGACCTGCATTACCAAGGGGCAAATTTAAATGTAAATGCCTCTGGTGATAAACCTGCCCCATTTTTGCGTCTGTCCGTCCGTGCGTGAGTGCCTGTGTGTGTGTGTGTGTGTGTGTGTGTGTGTGTGTGTGTGTGTGTGACCTGACCAGCTATCTCTGGCACCGTTGGCTTTGTCGAAGCGAAACTGTGCACACAATTCAATTCAAAGAGCTTTATTGGCATGAGACAACATACGTTTACACGTGCACACTCACACTCCTTGGATGCCAGAGTGAAACCTCTGCCCCAAATGTTTCACATGGGCCTGTTATAGCACCACCAGGAGCAGAGCCATTGAGTAAGACAGAGTTATGATAACTCCGTTCACTTCATGGGGCCAGTCCAATGGCGGCTCTTCTACATAGACTTCTAATGGCGAAGAGCATTGCAAACAGTGACAGTCCTGGACCAGACTTTGGCAGAATGCATTGGACTTTAGTAATTGTACAACATAAACATTACAGAGACTTTAGTTGTCGCTGTACAATACTTTAAAACAGTTATCATGTTGCATACATTTTTGGGCGGCTGTGGCTCAGGAGGTAGAGCAGGTCGTCCAATGATCCGTGGGTCGGCGGTTAGAATCCCGGCTCCTCCTGTCTACATGTCGAAGTGTCCTTGGGCAAGACACTGAACCCTACACTGCCTCCAATGAGTCGGTCGGTGTGAGCTCGCCACCATTGGTGTGTGAATGTGGGAAGTGAGGACGCTGGCGTCGACTGTTCGCCACTTCACCTCCCAATGTATGAATTAATGAACCATTGTAAAGCACTTTGAGCACTTGGAAAAGCGCAAAATGCAATTCAAAAAAGAATGCAATTCATACATGCCTAACATATGTGATATTTGCACCGCCCTCGTTGAAAACAATGTACTGTATTTTCCAGGGCCAGGCTGCATGAACAGCGCTCGAGCACTCAGTTTTCTGCCCCCTCAATGTCATAACTCTGTCTTACTCTATGGCTCTGACCAGGAGGAACACATTTCTTGACAGTACTCCTACAGATTTTGTCCAAACATCACGCAAATTGGTAGATTCGGTACACAGTATCTCTATAGTCATCAAACAAAATGGGGTGTTCGGGTGTACCTCTGGAGGCAGAGACATGTACAGTAGATGCATAACAGCAACACAGCAGTGTGGCCCAATAGCAAAGGCGTACTGTATGTGCTTCCTCCCATGCAGGTCAGAGCTGAACTCTGTGTGACTCTGATAACATTGAAATGAGGAACAATTTCACGCTGCTGCACTCATGGCCGCTGTTTATGACTTTAATTGTTCGTCACAGTGCTTCGGGGTCTGGGAACACTTGTGTGTGTGTGCGTACGTGCGTGTGTGTGTGTGTTTAATTTAAACAAACACACAAGACAGAAGCAAGAGTTCACTCTTATTTAAAGGCACTCAAAAGAGCCAAATGTTTTCCCTTTCATCTTTTGTGTCTCAACTACAATGCGAGGGAAAATAATGCATCATCATTACCTCTGCTAGGGCCAGTGGTGGAAGCAGTAGGTAAATATTCGTTTTTTTACTAGTAAAAAGTAAATGTAGCAATACCACATTTATTGCTGGGGCCAATACTCATAATTATAATAATAATAATAATAATCAATGATTTCACAAATTGGTACCACCTACTCTACAGTAGGGTGACCATACAAATGATGCTAGTTTTGTGGATTCATTTACTTTTAATGCATGGGGGCCAGTGCCCCCCATAAAATGACCGGAACTAATTTTCACCAAAACCAGAGCAGAGCTCCCACCACGGGACTCGGGCAATGAATTAATACAGTTGCAAGTATTTCATACAACTTATGTTCAAGAATTGTGAACTCTCTCTTTAAGATAGGAAACAAATCAGTATACATTGCACTGATTGCAGGGAACAGGTGAACAACATCAGCTACAGAGAGGACAATGACCTCAGGCTCAATGTGAACAAAACAAAGGAAGTCATTCTGGATTTTAGTAAAGGGACCTCCCACACTGTGACCCCTCACCATCAAGGGGACAAAGGTGGAGCTAGCAGGCAGCTTTATGTTCCTTGGCCTTCATGTGTCAAAAAATCTGAGCTGGACTGAAAACACTGTTGCTACAGTGAAAAGAATCACAGCGGCGGCTGTGCTTCATTAGGATGCTGAAGAAGGCCGGACTCAGTCCTCATAGTACTTCACTCTGGCCTATAGAGGAGAGGTCTCAGTCCTCATAGTACTTCACTCTGACCTACAGAGGAGAGGTCTCAGTCCTCATAGTACTTCACTCTGGCCTACAGAGGAGAGGACTCAGTCCTCATAGTACTTCACTCTGGCCTACAGAGGAGAGGACTCAGTCCTCAGCAATTCACTCTGGCCTACAGAGGAGAGGACTCAGTCCTCAGCACTTCACTCTGACCTACAGAGGAGAGGACTCAGTCCTCAGCACTTCACTCTGGCCTACAGAGGAGAGGACTCAGTCCTCATAGTACTTCACTCTGGCCTACAGAGGAGAGGACTCAGCTCCTCAGCACTTCACTCTGGCCTACAGAGGAGAGGTCTCAGCTCCTCAGCACTTCACTCTGACCTACAGAGGAGAGGACTCAGTCCTCAGCACTTCACTCTGGCCTACAGAGGAGAGGACTCAGTCCTCAGCACTTCACTCTGACCTACAGAGGAGAGGACTCAGTCCTCAGCACTTCACTCTGACCTACAGAGGAGAGGACTCAGTCCTCAGCACTTCACTCTGACCTACAGAGGAGAGGACTCAGTCCTCAGCACTTCACTCTGACCTACAGAGGAGAGGACTCAGTCCTCAGCACAATATTAAGCCTGGTATGAGTAGTTTCCTTCAATGCTGGGACTGAGGCTAGGTTTCTATCTACTGCTCAGAGCTCGGATCCTGTCTAAATAAAACCTGCCTACCGTATCACACACACAACCATGCAGTGTTTCTGTATCCGCTGTGTGTGTGTGTGTGTGTGTGTGTGTGTGTGTGTGTGTGTGTGTGTGTGTGTGTGTGTGCTGAGCGCTCAACCCGCCGTATAGAGAGAGATATGTTTTAAAGATGTTGGATTCATGCTGCTATTTTTGGTTGCCTGCTCTGACTGTTTATTTATTTTCTGTACTCTGTGGTTAGTTTCTTTATCAATGTTATCTTTGGTTACTTGGTGGATATATGAAGCTGTGTGTGCTTACAGTTACACACTATACAGTGTTTTCTGTTATTATGCAATGGTTTTGCACTGTTACATGGGTTTGGCCGATTTGGGCTGGTTTTCATTGAATTGGGCGGGTTTTAAGTTGTGCTTGGGCTGGAAACTGTCATTCTGATCTGGCAACCCCATGCCTGAGACACCACAGGCCAGAGAGCATCTCCACCCATAATGCACACGACACGCTTTCTTAACCGTTTTATTTTCCCTGCCACTGTGTGAGTACTAGTAGCCGAGGACATCACGGTACTCAGTATGACAGATGAAATGTAAATCATAATAGATGAATATTGCACTGTTTTTAGTTAGACTATGAAGTACTTATTTATTCTATTTGCTTTTTAAAGTATGGTAGGATTGTACATGTTTTCTGTGTCTTGTCTGTATTCTTTTTAAGAACATCCCAATTCCTATTATTATTATTACCCTTATTTTTACCCCCCATTGAAGTCGTTTATTAATCATAACCATGTGATCCCTTTCTTTGTATCTTAGTATCTTGTCTACCTATTGGTTTTATACCTGTGTATATACTGTATGTTGTGTGTATTGTTTTGTACTCAACCTACTGGTTTTATACCTGTGTTTATATGTTGTTTGTATGTCTGGCCTCGTGGGGAAAGATGGTGGGTGGGTGGGGATGACTGCAGGGAAAGGAGTTGTGGGAGAAAATGTAAAAAAACAAAGAGTCGTATTCTCTGTCTGTGAAAATTGCATAATGTCATACTCTTTGAATAAAATTTACTTAAAAAAAAAAAAGAACATCCCAATTCCCAAAAATAATGGGTGCTTGATCAAGACTAGATACCTAGTAAAATGAAAGGATTTTTATCTACGGCAGTAGATAAAAAAATCCTTCTAACAAGAGCTATTTTGTGTGCGCTGTGCGGATATCTCGATTTAATCTTATGAATGCACAACACATGGTTGTGGCGATTAAGGTAAAGTGTGTAGCTTCAGCTGCAGTCATTTTTCACTGTGTTCAGTAATGACTTCTGTGATCAAAGGATGTTTCTCTAACCGCCTCATAATCTGCAGTCCACAGTCCTGATGGTTACTGTTAAATTGGGAGAATATATTTGTGTCATAACAAATTGGAATTATTTCAGTGATGAAGACAAATTGAAATAGAAAATTGCATTAAAAGATGAGCATTAGAACAAGGAGAGATTAAGTTTTTCTCAGCATAAAACAATAGCTTCTGCATTCCAGCATGAATCTGCCTTGACACAATAAGAAAATATTGGTGGAAGTTGAAACAATGCAATATTTCTTCACCCGGCAGAGTTCCAGTCCATGTGCAGCTGCTCCAACATACAGTGCCTACCTGGCATCCGCAGAAGCAGAACACATGCTGGCAGTTTTAGTGGGTGTGAAATGCAGTAAAGGAACCATGGCTAGAGGAGCAATGATGGTGACCTTTTAGTTTATATGACTTCATCGCAATTTCTTAAAGCCGCCTATGCTCACGACAACAAAACTGAATGGAGGCGCAAACAGAATGATGCAGCTGTTGTCTGACGTTTTGTTTTGTTTTGTTTTTGCCATGAATACATATTTATTCCTGAGTGCCACAAATCTAACCTAATCAGTAACTGATTGTTCCATTTATTTATTCTCCAAAGTTTCTGGTCAGTAATCAGTAACAGTAATCGTTCCCTATTTACTGTTCCAGCTTACATTTTTTAAGATTTCCTTTTCCCCCCCCAAACTGTTGCCTGGGGCATATATCAACCACCTTTTTGCCAATCTGGAAACCCATCTGCAAAATAAAGGGAAAACAGCACCCTCTTTTCCTAACAGTTTCGAGAGGACTACCTCATTGCTGAGTGCTCCTGCGAGCTTAATGAATGTAGCCTACTGTTAGAGTTCAGATGATGACCTCACAGCAGGTTTGACAGCATATGACCGTCAGCAGGCCACGTGTGTGTGTGTGTGTGTGTGTGTGTGTGTGTGTGTGTGTGTGAGAGAGAGAGAGAGAGAGAGAATGGCAACACACACTAGGTCATTGTTGTTCTTAGGGAGTCTGTTTGGGTGAGGCCGGCGTGTGACTCAGCGACTGATCAAATCTGTCTGGAGGGAGCGAAGGGAGGGAGGTAAGAACAATAACAGCGCTGGAAGGAAGATCATTTATTTTCATCACAGTATAATTATCCATGCTTATCGTCACAGTGAGCCAACACTTTCTCTCCCAGCCACCACATGTATCTGTGGTTTAGATGTGTGGGCTGATTTGGAAAATATCGAAATATTGATAATCAGTCAGAAGAGTCAGAAGAGCTGTTTCTGTAGAATTAGCTATAGTGCGTGCGTGCGTGCGTGCGTGCGTGCGTGTGTGCGCGCGCGTGCCAGTTTAGTGATAGTTATGGGTGGTGTACCAACCTTGAGCAGACGTAGAATACGCACATCGACAGGCTGACACCTATCTGATGTTATGGGTAATGTTGGGATTGGCAATTGTGGAGGGGAGAGGGTTAGAGCTTCAGGTGGCCTTCATATTCCCAGTGTTGGGGGGGGGGGGGGGTCTCTTGGTCTTCTGTAACGGCATGTGAGAGTAAATATACGATAATTAGTGGTGTATGCAGTATAGCCTGTATTATTATGTCCAATAATAAATGAATAATGTGTAATTAGTAATAAATGAGTAATAACAATGAATAAGTTGGCATTTAATCAGTGCTGGTGTAAACACTACAGTATGAATACCAAACAAAGGGTAATCGTTATTGAATCGCTGTCTATTAAAGCAAATGAACACATGAGGAATTCCGTGATTGTTCCTTCTCATTAATTAGGGATCGTGGGAAACTGAAAAGGCATGTGCCGGGCTCCACTGATTAGATTTGTCATGGGTATCTGAACAGACAACAGAAAGATCTACAGCTGTGGGATAATTACGGTAGTTCTCCTACAGTATCTTATCTGTTTATTCTGCGTAGTTCCTCAGCAAAGCTCCTTGGTTCCTTGTCATGTGTGAGTGGTTCTCTGACCCCAATCTGACAATCTGCGCCGTGCAGAGGGTGATTAATGTGGGTGAGACCCTCCAAGATTCTCTCTCAGAGGAGGCCAGGGACAAAACCCAAAACCAGTCAACAACATACTTTTAGCACACAGTCATCTGTACTTCCCTAGAATCTCAGAGTGGCAGACAGCTCACTGCAGCTCACAGAGAATTGTTTTATGGGTTTATTTATTTTTTAGATTTTTATAAACTATTACCTATTTGTGCGTGGGGTTTACAGATGGCTAAAGGACAGCTGTGCCCTATTTTGCCTAATGTATAGGCTGCTTTGTGGATGGGATGATTATACAATGCATTAAAATGGCACAGAGTGTAGTAGACGGGCGCAGATAGAAATTCCATTCATTTCTCCATGATCGTTTCATGGAAATCCTTATATTAAGTGTTTTAAGTCTGGAATCAAGCCAAACAGGCTCCTTGTGAATCATGACCATAAAACATTTGATTGTGTTCATAAAAATATTTGTAAAATGCAATAAAAAAGACTTACAAGACTTACATATTTTCAGAATGAAGGAACATACTTCTCTCACGAGTCATTTTGCATACCTTTCCAAAGAATCCAGACAAAGCTATTGTTTAGCTTGCTTCTTTTAAACTGCAATCATTGTCTTTATTAAAGTATTTTATTGTTAATAGTGTTAAATGTTGTAGGCCTAGGTAGTTCGTTTTGGCAATGATGAGCTGCAAGAATTAATCTAACCAATTGAGGGTGGGAAAATAATATCTAATTTTCAAAAGAAAATTTATTGACACCCTTTAACCATTGATATACCAGTCTAAACCAGCACCTATCCATTATCATAGTTCTTGGAGGCCTGTCAATGATGGCAGTACAGTGACATCATATAGGGCATAAAAGGGACACACACACACAGACAGACAGACAGACACACATACTATTTGAATTTGAAACCGCTGGTCCGATCGACTTTGCCTTGGATCCTCTGCAATACACATGCAAAGTTTGAAGTTTTTTGGCCAGTTATGGTTCTCGAGATAAGTACACACACACACACACACACAAACACACACACACACACGATATATATGCATACCAGGACACAAATATTATAAGTATACATTAGAGTTACATCTGCAAAGGTATGTGTTTTCATGATACAATAGGCACAATAGTCACTCAGTACTCTATGGGTGTAAGTAACAGCGTCTCCGCCATATATGACGGCTAACACACACACACACACACACACACACACACACACACACACACACACACACACACACACACACTGCATATTATAAGGAAAATGGCACAAATACATGCAGCCAGCTGTAAATGAGATGTCATCCCAGTCTTTAATTTCAACTTTGCTCTTTACACAGGATTTAGCAGTGTGGCAGTTAGGTAATTGTAAATTCAAAATATGTCAAAATAAAGGCATCAAATCATATGTAAATATAAATAAAAAGCATACTATTTTATATTAGTTGAGCATTCATTTTACTCATATTCAGTCAAGTAAACTTAATGAGTGCTAAAGTGAGAAAGATACCTTCATAATGACAATTCCACCACCTAGTGGCTGAAAATATTGGAAGCAAGCCCAAGGTAGAAGGAGTAGGAGAATCTATCAAATGGCAAAGCTCTAACTATTCTTTTCAGGCCTTCATCACATCCAGACTCGACTACTGTTGAGAGACTCCTATACGGTGCCACCTCTAAAGTCCTCTAGACAATACAGTATGTGCAAAGATCTGCTGCCCGCCTGCTCACTAGAACACGATTCAGAGACAACACCAGTCCTCCACGACCTTCTCTGGCTCCCAGTAAAACACAGAATCGACACTACAAGGCCCTCAACAAGCCCCCCATACATCTCTGACCTCTTTCACTGCTGCCGCCCCTCCCGCTCCCTCAGGTCTGGTGATGACAACCTCCTGGTGGCACTGGTACCCAAGACAAAGCCATGAACCTGGGGTGACAGATTGTGACAGATGTCAAATGTAATCAAGATTTTGTTTGCGTACATTTCATAATTTTATCTGGGGTGCTTTGCTTTTGCTTTATTTTGTACCTGGTCTTCTCAAATGCAACTTTTTGGTAATAATGATTTCATAATGTGTTTTTGTACTTTAAATTAGATGTATTAGTGTAAAGCAATTTGTGACATATATTCATTATGATTGCGATTAGTTTGAAAGAGAGTGAGAGAGAGAGACTGCCTGTCACATTCAAACTGTCTTCATTTCAATAATATCGACGGCCACACACCCATCATTGGTTTATTTTCTTATTACCCCGTCAGATTAAAGTGTCTATAAAGCCACAGCGGTTTAATATGTTATTACCCTGTCAAGAGTAAAATGTCTATAAAGCCACAAAGACCTGAGATCCATGTACACTGTACTACAGTATATAGCAGATCAGATGTGTGGCGCTCAATGAATTGCATTGTACTAGTCAATATGTCTGTCAAAAAAGGAGATACGTAGATCTAACTTAACGATTGTCTTGTAAGGTCATGCAGTTCTATTTTTATGGTTGATGATTTATTGGAATGAGAGTTGAACCAGTCAGACCGTGGTCAGAACCACGCTGTTAGTGGACCCACAGAGGTTGAGTCAGCTCCAGTGGTGTAAAGAAATTACTGTAAGTACATTTATTTAAGTACTGTACTACAATTGAGGCATTCGTACTTTACTTTACTACCTCCAATTTCCAATACTTTTAGTTAATAGTTAATTTGTAGATTTGTACAGTAATAGTCAGGGAATATTATCAGAAAAATGTCCAATCTGTGAATAAATACCTTACAGAGAAATCTCTATACTGCCATTACACCTTGGTCTGAAGACAAGCCAAGTCAACCCCTCTTCATTGGAGGACTTTGCTTCCTGCTGCGACCAGGCTCTGGCACTCTCGATCTTCACAGGATTGGGAATATATGGAAAACTAGGTCCAGCACACATAACCTGTAGAAAAGTATACAAAGAGGCATGTTCGCAAAGACCCCACCCCAAACACCCATTTTACATGCCCAGCAGTATGCAACTGCAACTGTGAATCCTGGATTGAACTATTCAGTCCCCAAAGGAATGATTTATCAGCCATCATTTTACTAGCATTATCGGCATTTATGCAGCTACTGTATGTGTCCAGATTTGTAACAACTTTTAACTTGGCATCCCTATTTTGTGCATGTTTAAATTTCAAACATTTTCAAATGTAGCAGATCTACAAGCTCACAACCAATTCAACTTTTGGCCAGTCCGTTTCTGCCAGCCACCCATAAAAAAGAAACACGATTACATAATTTATTATCATTTATTAGGAACAAAACATTGCTATATTCTTTTTTGAGCGCTTTTATCAGTTTGTAGAGGCTGTCCAATAACTAAGAATGAATACGTGAACTAAATTAAACTGTAGTCTATGATTCTGGCGGTTTAGCAGTGAGATGAGATGAGATAAGAGGGGAAGAAAAAGAAGGGGGGAGAATAAACCAGTTCTCAACAAGGTACAGAGTCGCCCCCTGAGGTAAGGACGCATCCTATCATTTCCCATTTGCAGGAGTGTTGAATGTTGAAGATTAATCCTAATTTAAGACCCTCAGCAGTGATATGGTCAAATCCCAAATTGTGTATAGGCAAATCCACTTTCCAAAGAATGAATAGACGATAGATAAAGGCATCCATACCCATGGTGACCTACTGTATATGAAGATAATATACTTTAAACTAATTTTAAACACTTGTTCGACAGTACAATTTGGCAAAGAATCAGTTCTGGAGATACTTTACATTATTAAGGCATTTACTTAGAAGCACATTTGGCTCCCCGCAGAAGTTAGATTTTTATTCTGGGGGAGCCATATTTCACAAATTTGTGAAGGCAATTACAGGCAAACAGTATGGCGTAGTAAAACTCTGTTTCAAGGTTTGGAAAACACCCCTGTTTAGATCCCCCTCAATGTGTGATACAAATTTGGGGCAGATCGGACGTTCATGCGCTCATGATGCATTAGTTGCAAATGGGTGACATCATTCAAAGTTTCACGCTAATCGGTAGAGTGGTGTCAGAGAGTAGCCACACACACACACACACACACACACACACACACACACACACCAGACTGTTGCCTCTCGCAATTTTCAAATGCTTCCATGATACAGTCTGGAGCAACAGAAGTTCTATCACGATTAAAATATAAAGCGGAAGTGGAGCCTCCTCCCCACTTCTATATTTCGTCTTTACAGTCGCGCAAATGTATCCTAATATAAATAGAAATAATCTAAACATAATAGCTTGCTGCTTAGCAGAAAATGAAATAAAAAAATAAGCTCTAAAGATATTTTAAAATATACTTTCGTGAACTGAAATGTCAGCTTCCTTACTGGGATTTCAGGAGGTGTAGTTCAGGACTCTATATAGCATTCGGAGATTGTGGAATAGCTGTCTGGCTATGCGAGACTACTGTGTCCCATACCAAGACTACAGGTTTTGAGTCATACACAGTCAAATCTAAAAATGCGCCTACTTACGCTCCGACATAAATGAGTGTGTGTGTGTGTGTGTGTGTGTGTGTGTGTGTGTGTGTGTGTGTGTGCGTGTATGTGTGTCAGTGTCTCTGCAGGATGGGCTGTTTCAGGCACAGCTCACTGGTTCCAGAGACGATGGGCACCTGGCTCTCCATGTGAAAACGCACCAGGTGACCGACACTCAGGAAAACCTGGTCACGGGTTCGTACCTATAGACACAAACGACACATACAGTACAGTGATGCATTTAGAAACCTCTGCTTGCTCCCACGAGTTCAAGAAGAACGCATATAAACAACACACAGACAGTGGTAGAAATATAAGAATAAGAGTACACACACAGTCACACTCACACACACACACACACACACACACAGAGTACCTGTCCGTGTGGATCAACCAGCAGCAGGTGTCTCACAGTGGCTCCCTCCATGCCACTGAGTACGTATTGTCCAGACGCAGAGCTGCTCTCTCTCACCAGAAAGTCTCCACTACAGCAGAGGAGCAGCTCTGCCTGCTCTCTGCTTAGCCTTGGATGAGAAGAGAACAATGGTTTTACTGATCCCTGGGGGGGCGAGGAGACATTACTTTCCTGCATATAACCAGCATAGTATGGCTGTTCAGATGAAGACTGGGCAAGCACAAGGGTCGAACCGGCGACTTTCCGATTCCCAGGTTGCCTTTCTACATGCTTGCGGTTGCCCTCAAGTATGCTTAAAGGGTCAGGGTCAGGACACCCCCCCCCCCCCCTCCTCGTCATTTATTTTAACAGAAGCATCTAAAGTAAAGTAGGCATGGTTATCTGTTGTTGTGGGGGAGAGGTGACGGACGGTGATCATTATATTCTGAATCGACTCTGCAGAAAGCTGTCGGACGTGTCCGCTGTGCGGACTCAGAAATTCAACAGAAATTACAGAAATTAAAACTAGCCTTTGCAGATGTAAAAAGAATACTCTGTCGGGTGTGTGTCTGATAAAATTACTATCAAATACCTAAATACTATATGAAGCAACATAAAAACTGGGGTGCTCACAAAAGCCAGAGAAGAAGACGTTAGAAATCACCCAAACACGTTTGAAAGTGAAATATCCCTTTAAAGCTCTGGTGTCTGATGTTATATTTTATTGATCAATCACTTTTAATGCATCTGAAAAAGCAGGATTCAAACTGGATGTGTGTGTGTGTGTGTGTGTGTGTGTCAGATTCTGTGGCATTTAAATTAAATCAATGAACATCCACCTGCCATGGAACCAGCCTTCCTCCTTGAGCTGGGTCGCACACTGTTCAACACTGATGATGTCCGACCGCCCTGGCTCTGCTGTAGATGCAGTAGAAAGAAAGAGCAGGAACGGAATTATACCAATGGTTAGTAAGGGTGTCACAATATATCAATGATCATAATATTAAATGTGGCAATATATCGTCACGAAAAAAGAAACAAAATGTGTGTGTAGGTGAGCCATGGTTTAAAGACCAGTTTTACATTTTGGTAGGGAATCTAGGGACTTTAGATCTGTTGTTAGGGCATTCCACTGAACAGCGGCTGAGTAATATATAAAATATTCTTATCCTTAAGTGTCTTTTAAATCTGGGGGGAACAAGGTCAACAGAACTCTCCCTGGTGGAGTACCCATGCATGTGTATCCTTCACTCTGGTCAAACAATTCAGCAAATATCTGGGAACTATGCCGTTAAGGATCTTGAACACTAATAAAAGATGGGAAATTTGCTCCTCCACCCTGAACCATCCTAGACTTCCAAAATGAGGTTTTCAGTGACTTGGATTTGTGCACCAAGAAGTGCACACTGCACGCATAGTCAAAGTGACACTGAATGAGATCGGCCAGCTACATTTATCAGTGCATCCCTGACAAACGAGTAGGCCTATATCCATTCCTGCCTAAGATCTTTGATTGACTTTCAAAATCACTTTCAATGCCATTTCTTCACCTGTATAAGTTTGTTATATCCAAAATGCAACCCAAATAAGTAACCTCATCCTTGCTTGTGACTACATTGTCTCCAACTTTAATCGTGAAGCTCGGGACTTACTAAGATTTGCATTTGACTCAAATAATATGCATGATTCATTCATTACTGGTGATAGTGGATATGAAATTACAGCTTACCATAAACACAGTAAACATTGTTTAGTTATCATCACTGGCTGTCTTCCATCCTATTCAAGGGCGTTTGGGGAGAAACGAAACTGACTGAGCCTAGCCTCGGTATACCCCCAATATGTCATGTAACGCATCATATCTTGAAATTAGTGTATCGTGACACCCCTTCTTAGGTTTTTAATTCTATATATTTCTTTAAATATTGGTTTATTTGGGCACAGCAGGGTATAAGTAACATTCTTGTACATCAACATTGGATCCCAGTGTCCCCTTTTTTAAGACAAGGAAAATAAAAATCACCTACACATAATACAATAAAAACAAAGAAAAGCAAAGACAAAACATAAATAAAATACTAACAGAAAATAAAGAGAGATTATTAGTTACAGTATATAATTGAGATAAACATCTCATCGGCTATAACAATACATATCATGCATTCCCTCTGATAGCGACTAGAGCAGTGGTTCACTGTCATAGTCAACATGGGTTATTATCAGACATGTAACTCCAATCTCTAACTGTATCAGATGGGAAATGGTTTCTGTATTTTGGTACAAAGATATCTTCATTGCCTTTTAAACCTCATTCTCTCCATGGGTAAAGTTTTATGGATTTCCCGGTACCACTGTGTTGGTGGTTTATCCATGATCCAATTATAAAGAACCCATTTTCTAGCCAGAACATTTTTGAAGAAGCATAACATTAGATGAGTTCAGGCCAGAGGATACGCTAAAGCAGAAATGGACCAGTACCGGTTTCTTTTCAATATTGCATTTAAAATAATACTTACCTCTTTGGAAATTGAGGACCATAATTTTGAGATTGCAGAACAGTACCAAAAGCAATGTATATAAGTACCAGTTGATCTTTACATATTTAACATAATCGAGATCTTGAAGGGTCAAACTTCAAAATTCAAAATGTACAGAGTTGTATGTTGTCTATGCAAATTCTGTACTCCATACAGTACATCTATTGCAGCAATAATGTACAAGTAGCCATACACTTGTAGTAAAAAAGTGTAATAAAACCTCTAGGGTAGAGTGAGTGAGACATCCATTCAACAGTCTTCTAACGGGTCCACCAGGGAACATAATGTCAGTGTGTATAAAGTGACGTACTGTACTTGTAAAAAGGTACAGTATAAAGGTGGTTATTGGGTATACCAAAGTGAGATTTTACTAGGTCAAGAAAGCTAGGGGCACCATCTGCCAAGGAGTTAAGTTCTGAGCTATATAGCTTTTTAATATATAAAAAGGCTTTAAAGTGTTTGAAATGGCCAGCCAAATAGGTTATCAGTAAGTGCTAATGAGGTAATTGTTTATTATCCCCCCCCAAATCATTAAGGCTGATTTGACCTGAGACAAATAAATGTCAGTGTGTCCAAAAATGTAGTTTTTGCTTTGTATGGCAGAGTACTAGCCTGGGTAAACCCACTCCCCCTGCTGGAAAACATTGGGGTTTACCCAGGCTAGCAGAGTACTTGATCCATAACAGTCTGGCAACATATTGATGGTTGTTCCCATATTTACCTGCAGGTGGAGCTGGAATGCCTTCAGCGATGGAGCAGTTCTCATACAGTGAAACAGGCTCAAAGGAACATATCTGTAAGAAGAATAGATGAGTCATGACTCTCTCTCTCTGTGTGTGTGTGTGTGTGTGTGTGTGTGTGTGTGTGTGTGTGTGTGTGTGTGTGTGTGTGTGCGCACGCGCATGCATGCGTGTGTAGATTTTTCACAACTACTACAACATGTCAAATACCCACTATAGCAGTGGGTGTACAACAATAAAAGTTGGCCCCAGAATTTAAATGTTTGGGCAATTATCCCTTCACTAAATCCCACCCCAAAAAGCGATTGTCCAATGCCAATCCAAATAGTTTAGCAAACGGTTGCTATGCAGGTCAACCTTCCTTCGCTGCTAACGTGCCTATTGGACAAGGATGGGTTGGGGAGGGACTTAGTGAAGGGCTAATTCTCACTCTTCAAGAATAAATACATTAATCATTCTCCATTTTACTTAGATTTTCCAGACCTGCTTAAACACCCTGCATGATGACGTCTAGAGCAGTGGTTCTCAAAGGCGGGTCCGGGGACCCCCAGGGGTCCTTCAGGGTGTTCCAGGGGGTCCCTATAGCTATCATTTCACGAGCTAAAAGAGAGAAGGTATACTACTGTATATATTATAGATTTCACTCTCTCCACTGTTATCTCCCCACGTACAGACAATTATATACAGTAGTTATACATAACCAAATTGGACAAGGATGGGTTGGGGAGGGACTTAGTGAAGGGCTAATTCAAATAAGGAAGGAAGCGTTCCTTTTTGGTGTGTGCCAATAAAGAAATGGAAATGTGAGTACTTTGTCCACCGCTTGTTTAATTTTTGGATGTGCTACCTTTTTGAATTCTTTTTAATTCCTATTTTTTTATGTATACTGGATTTGGGTTTGGCACTCCACTGAAAACCATTGCCGATGCGCAACCTCTTTTTCTCATTTAATTATATAGGTATGTCTGCACGAAATATATCGAACAACAAAATATCTTCTCTTATGGGAGTCCCTGGCTCAAAAGCTTTTCAAATGGGGTCCGCAGCCTAATATTTATCGCTCGGGGGGGTTTCTTGACATGAAAATGTTTCAGAGCCACTGCTTTAGAGTATAGCTGGGTTATTGAATATTAACATCCTTTCAACAGTAACTCTATATCTACCGTATATCCCACAATGTTGGTTTATGATGACTCATTCTTATGGAAGGGAGCCTACACTGTTAAATCCTGAGTCTTACCAAATAGACACGGTAGACACTCTGCTGAGGATTTTACAGTGTAGGATCAATAAGACCAAAAATAATCTTTATTGTCAGAGGTAAAGTGAGCTCGGTTGTCTCAGACATATTATCTTATAAGAGACTAGATGTAAGGCTAGACCAGTACATTATAGAAGATAACTAGCTAATCTCGTTGTCATCATTGTGGTATACTGTATATCCTTGCCCTCTTACGAAGCTGGATGATGTCTCATGTGACAATGTAAAAATAAAACAACAAATGCACAAAAGGCTTGGTATTAGTAATACCAATTACAGCATTACAGTGCCTGCTTTGGCGTCATGTCAGTCTGATATGGAACAACACACTATTTAGGGCTGGAGAGGAACCATGTGACGGAGTCTTATGATCACTGAAACCTCACTAATTATATATTAAAAAAGGGGAAATCATAACCGTTGAATAAAATAGAGAACTTGAATTGTACGTTTATTTGGTTGTTTGTATTTTCATTTTTTTTTTTACAGTATGCTCATGTAAAACTATTTGACCAAATATCCAAAAGAAACAGTAGAAGAGTAGAAGATAGAAGATGAAAATTGTGGGGGAAAATAAAACAAAACAACATGATAACCTGTGAGCGAGCATGGTTAATTCTAGAGTTTTTGAACCACTTAAACCCTGACCGAAGTCCCCCAGGTGTCCTCGGCTCCGTCCTTTTGTCCCCTCTACATCAAAAAATTCGTAGCCGAAAATAGTTGCAAAGCACTATTTTCACTGGACATTCCCCATAGTTACGCCATGCCCAGAATAGGGTCGATATAGGGTTCACGTGGTTGCCTCCTGGATTCAATACATCTTGCACAGTCAAGTAACATTTTGACTCATCGGTGTTACCATCAATCCATCCGGTTCAGCTGCTCCACTTGAGATGCGCATGTCCCGTATTCCGCCGGGAGGTGGCAGTTTTCCAGGCATGTCGTTGTAATAGTCATGGTGTCTGCCCCTCTGATCGCCGCACTTCTTTATGGGACTCCCTGGACTCCAGTCACTGATTTCTAGACCTGACCTGCGGTCGCGCACACACACACACACACACACACACACACACACACACACACACACACACACACACACACACACACACACACACACACACACACACACACACACACACACACACACACACACACACACACACACACACACACACACACACACACACACACACACACACACACACACACACACACACACACACACACACACAGTCAAACCGGGGACACGCTGACGAGGGCATCTGTGCCCTAACCATTCAGCTTTAGATTGTCCTGTGTTCATTCTGAGACAATTGACATCAAGGTCCATTTTTACACTGTCAGACTACATACAGTACAACAGTAACAGTATATATGGAGGATGACAACATGCTCACCTCGGGATGGTAGTCAGAACAGAGGGACCGTGACAGAGCAGCTGGTGAAAGCGTGTCTCAAAGGCCTTGCCGATGCTGTTGATTACCTCAGAGGCCCGACCATGGGGACACTCCAGGATGTGACATGCTGGGGGAAGCAGAGAGAAGACATGCACATATGTCTGCATAATGAAACCAGCAGGTCCAACAAGCAATGCCAATGAGCTCCATATCAATTGTGTTATTAAGATAATGAACAAACTTGACAACTTAATTCTATGTACTATGGGGACCTCCAGGGTCTATAGTTTGTCTCCTCTACACCAAATCTAGCTGAAGAAATGGCTGATCTGCAGAGCTTGTAGATCAGCCATTTTCATTGAATGTTTGCCGATATGCCCATAATAGGGATGCTAGGGTTCATGTGGTTAAAATAATAACGTTAGGTTTCTTTTCAGTCAGTGTATTGTGTAATGTGACAGACAGGGAGAGACACAAAACTATCCCCCACCTCTCTGGTTGACAGGGTCTTTGGCAACATAAGCAATGTAATCTGCCATGTCCTACGAAACAGATTAAGAGAAAAGAAGGAAAAAAGCATGATTCAAAGAAATCAAAATTCAGTGTGCACTATGTATTGTGTCAGTGTGTGTGTGTGTGTGTGTGTGTGTGTGTGTGTGTGTGTGTGTGTGTGTGTGTGTGTGTGTGTGTGAAGACTAGTCATATCTGGCACAGAATATCACCTGATTTCAACCAACATACATTCTGCCCAAGACAGACAAGGATGAATCAGAGAGAGTCCGATCGAGGCCAGATCAACTTCAGTCATATTATTAACTAGTCAGACCTGGCCCAGAATAAGCTATATTATATTATTACTGGTGAAGACGTGCTGGAAATGACGTAAAGATCATCCCCATATGGGCTGTGATCTGGCCTAGTCCTGAACGTAAAGATCATCCCCATATGGGCTGTGATCTGGCCTATAGTCCTGAACGTAAAGATCATCCCCATATGGGCTGTGATCTGGCCTAGTCCTGAACGTAAAGATCATCACCATATGGGCTATGATCTGGCCTAGTCCTGAACGTCACCGGAGTGACCGGAGGATGGGTTAAATGAACACCGTTTGGTTTTCCGTGTACACACAGAGATGTTTACAATTACAGTCATCACTCTTTGTTAACCTTCCTAGAGGTCTGTGGGCTGTAGCAGAGTAATAACTTCATCAAGGATTTGTCACTCTACTACTCATATTAGAATTTAGAACATTTGATTATTTGACCTAGTTTTATCCTTGATTTTGCCTGGTTCTTCCTTCTATCTATATCTCTTTCTCCCTTTCCCGAAAAGACATACATGGATTGTTGTGAAAAGAGAAAGGAAAAAGAACATCTTCAGAACATGGCAAATTCATAGTATAGAAGGGAAGCAAGTTATGGAGGGATGTGAACGGCATAGGTCAACAGGAAACAACCCAACCTCACTGTGATGGAAGCCAACCAAGCGGTAATTAGACTTAATTAAATAATGTGCGTGAGTACGGGCGTGTGTGTGTCTGTCTGTCTGATTGTCTGTCTCTGTCTGTCTGTCTGATTGTCTGTCTCTGTCTGTCTGTCTGATTGTCTGTCTCTGTCTGTCTGTCTGTCTGCCTGTCATGGAAGTGTTTGGGCATGTTAGAACTTATGCCTGATTTATGTGCGGGGTCTCTTTGAAAATAGCAGGAATAGTAGGAACAATGCATTGTTCAATGCTCTGTGAGCTTGTAGATCTGCCATTTGCGGTGAGACCCGATATAAATGAGACATATATAAAGAGAAATAAACATACTGGGTCTCCTCCTGAGGCGAATGATATGGACTGCATAGGGTGGTGGGCTATGGTCTGGAAGAGAGGACAGACATACAGGTTCAGCTCAGTGTTCCAGTCAATCCATGATACGCTAAGCATTATTCACTGGTGAAAACTAACTAATTACATGTACAACTTTTTGGTATTTGTACTTTGGTATTTGTCCAAATATTGTACTACACTACATTTATTTGAAAACTGTTATTACTTTGCTTGTAGATTTTGATTATTATTACAAACATAATTACCCACTTCAGCCCTATACTATACATTTTGGCCATTTGAAAATAGCCGATCCACAAGCTCACAATGTGTCGCCATGCAATGCAAATTGTGAGCTTGTAGATCTGCTATTTTCAAAAGATTTTATACATTTGAAAACTTGTGAAATGGGACATTCTGCATAATTATAATGAGTACTTTCTACTTACTACACGTACTTGATGTGTCTTTCTTACAGGGACAATAAAATGGACTTGGAAACTTTCATTGGCCTGTCCGTCGTCACTCGTCAAGTCTCTCTTAAGTTGGTAGGAAATATACTTCATACTCTAAATACATTTTGATACCAATACTTTTGTACAGTAAAGTTATTATTTCTAAAGTATTTGTAAAATTGCAGTATTGGTACTTTTACTTAACCTGGGCGGGAACCCCTTTTGGTGTTAGCATTATGTTATGCTTTAGCTATTGAAAAATAGCAGATCTACAAGCTCATAGCGCACCACCGAGTGGCGCGCTACGAGCTTGTAGGTCTGCTATTTTTAATCGAAGAACGACTGACATAGAAACAGCTTTTTCAGAAAACTGTCAGGATATAGAAGACATTTTTAGAATCTGATCTCAGGTCAGAATAAAACTTTTTGCAGCACTGTCTGAACCTGAATTACCTGTAAGAAGCAGGCTGTGGTCAGAACCACACTATCAGTGGACACAATGAGGTTGACTTGGCTCCCAGAGAACTGCAGGTTGATTTGACCCAGGACAGCAGATGATTCCTTGTCCACAGGCTGGTAATCACAAAACCATCAGTCATTTCAGCTCATGTGTAATTTGTTTTCATGGAGGAGAATAAGTTGCATCCTGGACAGAGATAAATGCTACCTCTGTGTATTCATCTGGTCTTAAATTCTCTCCTCGAGAGATGCCACATCATACTGCTCATGTCACTTTGTCCTCGCTTGTCCTTATATGGAGCTTACATACTGTACAGTACACTACATTACCATGCTTTAATAGGATAATTACATCCTTACACACTCATATATGTGTATATATATATATATATATATATATATATATATATACATACAGTATACATACAGTATACACACACACAAACTTATATGTTCTGTTCATGAATTGCATTTTTATAGCGATTTTCCAGGTGCTCAAAGCACTTCACAATGGTTAATTCATTCATACAATACATTGGACCGACCGACCGACCGACTCAGTGGAGGCAATGTAGGGTTCAGTGTCTTGCCCAAGGACTCTTCGATCATTGGACGACGTGCTCTACCTCCTGAGCCACAGCCACACTAAATGATATCACAATTTCAGCTTCAGGCAATGTTGGTTTCTGCTCACTGTCCAGGACGTTAGTCTCGGGTGACACAGGTCGCATCAACCCTGTTCCTTGTATATAGGTATCTCGTATTTCCATCTGGAAACCAGATGGAAATACGATGATGCTGATGATGGGCTGAGCACTGAAATGTCCACTCCTTTTTTCACTGTGTCACTTTTTTCATTATAATAAATCTATTTTTGCATCCTAAAGGCCAAACCACACCAGTTGCAACAACAAACCCGTTTTAGGGTCAACCACACCGTTGCAAGGAGCCTGGATGTTTTTCAGGGTGCAGGCCATTCTATACTGGTGTGTCAAGGAGCTCTTTCTTTTATATTGGGAATTCAGATAAACAACAGCATAGGCAGGTCTACATGAGGAAGATCGGTTTGAATAATGAATGAATTAATTCTATTTATTAACCCTTTAAGGCTAACATTAAGAGTCCATAGATCGGTTGGCATGGCGATCAAATTACCATACCGTATATGGTAGACCAACAAGTATCGGCTTCATGGATTGGCCAAGCGTGCTATGATGTTTCTGCCACTCTAACAGTAAAAGTGGTCGCACGCACAGGCCACTCCATTCTTCACCGAGTTTGAAATGTTTCGTTGTTCCGCGCATCTCACAGACTCATCCAGAAGGCGCCACAATGCTGTTGTTGTCGTGGGAAACGATGTGTATTCCATCGGCGGGTACAGCGTCGTAAAGGACACGAAGGACGGATGTCGTCAGATTCATGTCCTCGTCTTCAACACGGTGTCTCTGCGCTGGAGGACGTTGACCCCTCTGACCCCCGGGAGAGGAGAGGACCGACGTGAGGTTCTGTCCAGGAGATGGAGATGCACAGCTGTGCTGGTAGAGGATACAGTCTACATCTGGGGAGGGAAGCCTTATCTTGACAACGTGCTTTATGCGTTCAATGTCGACGCCCACACATGGTTCAAACCCAGGGTTACCGGGACTGTTCCATATGAGAGGTGTGGCCACACACAGATGAGAGGTGTGGCCACCGCCTGTGCCTTGGGGAAGGTCATGTTTTATGTAGGATGGACTAATGACATCTACAAGTTGGACACGAGCACAATGGTCTGGTCTTTAATCAATATCCGAGGAACTTCACCTCACTCTGGTGGTCACTCTGCCACCATTATCGGGACAAAGATGTTTATATTTGGGTATCACAACACCATCAGAGTGTTTGACACAGAGACCGACTCCTGGCTGAACACGTCCTCTGCACATCCTCTTCCAAAACTCGAGTTTAATTCAGCCTTTGCCTACAATGGAGAGCTGTACATATTTGGTCACATAACCTTGGTCACATACCGAGGTTACCATCGCTACCTGGTCGGTAGACATGATCTGAGGAGATTCAGTCCAGAGACCTTCTCCTGGAAGAAGGTTGAGACGGTTGAGACAAAGGGAAAAGCCTGCAGTCCAGTGAAATCTCACGCTTGCATGGTGGGAGATCGAATTATCATATTTGCCAATAATGACCTGTTCATCTTAGACTCGAGTCCTAGTCTGAAGACCTTATGCAAGCTGGCAGTTATTCAGTACGATCTGGATCAGTCTGAACTTCCACACAACGTCAGGTGGGAACTGGCAGCAAGTGTAAAAAAGAGGGGCACCACGGTGGTGCAGTCGGTAGCGCTGTCGCCTCACTGCTAGAAGGTCCTGGCTTTGATTCCCGCTGTGGGCGATGGGGCCGTGTTCTCTCCTCCGCGTCATCAGCGCCCATGATGGCCTAGGTGAGGTTGGCGAAAGGGCCTTTCTGTGTGGAGTTTGCATGTTCTCCCCGTGTCCCCTACCCTCATCAAATACATGGGGGTGCCTGATGGAGGGGAAATTAACTGGTTGTAATGTTTTCCTTCCACGCGCTACATCCAACCGGGGAAACTCCCCCTGTCAGGTGAAAAGAATCCGCTTGGACTCCTCGTGCATTGAAGGAAGCATGAGCTCAGTTCCAGCACCCGATATTGCGGTTTATAGGCAATTGGTAAAAAAAAAAAATCACACCTGTGTGAAGTGGGGGTACTCTTATTTGGCACTAAATCCTTTAAGAATGATATGTTTTAGCCATGTATTTATTAACCCGTGTTCATAAAATTGGTCCTCACAAATGCTTATTATGAAATCGATCTGCCTACCAGTGACATCATCAGTAGGCAGATTTGGAAAATATACGATTTAAAACTCTATTTAAAACTCAAAAAATCTAAAAAGGCAGATTTGGAAAATATACGATTTAAAACTCCATTTAAAACTCTAAAAATCTATGAATGGAAAAAGAGTGGGGCTTTTATTTCAGCAGCCATGCTAACCTTCCAGGAAGATAAAGACTGTAGTTTCTATAGCATGGAATCCCCATTGATGATCATATTGGTAGGAAAGTTTCTGTCCACAGCCCATCAACGAGACGCAGAGTGAGTAGACGGAAATTGTGCAATCTTATAATTAGTAAGCATTAGTAAGGACCACATATATGAAGAGAACATTGAGAACGGGTGAAGTGTTCCTTTAAGGATGTTTGTATTGTAATATTATCCTGTTAGGTCCTATATTTTGCTGATTAATTGGTTCTACACAGAAGAGTTGGACCATATGAAAAATAAGTTTGCTATGCTTACGGTCCATTTCGCTGTCTCTCACGGTATGTACGTTGTTCCTTACTTTAAAATTGTGAAATAGTTTGACCTAAAAATCAATCAGTCAGTCAATCACTGACTGTGATTCACAATGTGAGTGTGTGTGTGTCTCTCTCTATACCATACCTTTTTCTTTCTTGCTGTTATCTTGGCTTCTGATGTCCTTTCACACAGTCTGCTGATTGCTTCTCTACATATCACACACAAACACAAGCACGTAAGAACATGTAGTTATATCAAAGTTATTTATATTCTTAATAACGATCAAATCACACACACACACACACACACACACACACACACACACACACACACACACACACACACACACACACACACACACACACACACACACACACACACACACACACACACACACACACACACACACACACACACACACACACACACACACACACACACACACACACACACACACACACGTATCTATGTCCAGGAAGCAACTACTTTTCTCCTCCTTGAAAACAAATTACAGATGAAGGATGAGACCTCTCTCTCTCTCTCTCTCTCTCTCTCTCTCTCTCTCTCTCTCTCTCTGAGGAAATTCATCTAATTGAATTTTCCAGCCCATCATTCAGTAGTGATATTGTGAACAGAGGTTGTTGTGTACTTGTAGGTTTGGCTATGATGATGATGTGAAAACATGAGCAGAAAGCTCTGCATTATATACACACTTATGACTTTATTTGCTAATTACAGATCTGCCCAAGTGAAATAAATGAACATGATTAAAGCATTTTCCTCTTAGTATCAGCGCCACAAATATGAATATCACTAAATCAGTCTAGATTCATTCATACTTTGTTGCACTACTTTGTTGTCATCCCTTTTCCATGAGAAGCACAAAGTATGTCATATGACGAAGTATGAATTAGACTTCAGTCATAGTTCCCTAGCTGGTGACTCTTAATAATCTAACTGCTGTTCATCAGTGGTGGTGGAAAAAAGTTATACTCGCATGTTTTACTTAAGTAAAAGTATATCAATACTGCAATACAGAAGTACTCGGTTATCGCGACGTGTTGTGAGCTTGTAGATCGGCTAAGTTTAAATAGGGCCCAAGTGATAAATGTTGAATGTGTTGTAATTGAAAATCTACAAAGTAACTAAAGTTTTCAAATAATTGTAGTGGAGTATATTTGCCTCTGAGGTGTGGTGGAGTAGAAGTAAACATAATAGAAAAATGGAAATACTCCAGTAAAGTAAAAGAAAGTACAGTACTTGAGTACAAGTACTGTACTGTACTTAGTTACTTTCCACCATGGTGATTCTTAAGAATTGAACCTCTGTATTGCACATAAAGAGACACTGAAAGAGGTGACGTTACCGTGTGACTTGCATTCTTGTGTTAAAGTCCAGGGCCCTCATAGACTGGGTCACTTCCACACTGCCCATGTACTGGAACACAACATAATAAGACCACTTACAGTACAGTGGTGAGAAAAAACTCACTTTTCTTTTTTTTTACTTAAACCATTCTGACCTGGGATCAGATTCATACGAGGTTTCCACTGGACACACACTGGTCTGATTAACCCCATTCTGACCTGAGATCAGATTAAAAAAATGTCAGTCGTTCTTCGATTTTTCAAAAATAGCAGACCTACAAGCTCGTAGCGCGCCACTCGGTGGCGCGCTATGAGCTTGTAGATCTGCTATTTTTCAATAGCTAAAGCACAACATGATGCTATAACACCAAAAGGGGTTCCCGTTACAAGTAAAAGTCTGGAATTCAAAATTTACTTGAGCAAAAGTACAACAGTATTGTCTATCAAAATGTACTTAAAGTACCAAAAGTAGAAAGTACTCGTTGTGCAGAATATTTCACAAGCTTACAAATGCAAAAGATTGTACTTAAGTACAGTACAGTTACTTTACACCACTGCATTCACCCAGTTACAGACTGGGATCAAATGAGGAACAGTTAAGGCAATATGTCTCCTAAAAGAATACTCGCTGTCTCTCTAGGGTCATCTCTCCTGTTGGCCACAGTTATCTTTTTCACTTGAACCTCAGCATCCATATTCTTGGGGGGGAACATTAGCCAAAAAATAGCAGATGTACAACTTACAAGAGATTTGGAGGGTTTAAGTGACTAATCAGTTATACATACACCCCCCTCTCCTTCTGGGACTGCATGGGCTTAAGTGTCGTCACCAGATACACACACGCACAGCAGTGGCGTGCACAGACATTTAGAGGGGCAGGTGCTCAAGTGGAA
This sequence comes from Protomyctophum bolini, assembly GCF_963924005.1. Lineage (NCBI taxonomy): Eukaryota > Metazoa > Chordata > Actinopteri > Myctophiformes > Myctophidae > Protomyctophum > Protomyctophum bolini. The sequence goes on along the minus strand of NC_137862.1, from coordinate 11,196,813 downwards.
AAAAAAGGGCACCTTGTGCAGCACGTGGAACCGGCTGGATGCCTTAATAATAATAATAGTGTGAGATTTATAGATTTTGGGGCCTAAATAATATATTAGAAGCTTTTTATCAAGAATTGATCAATGTCACCATGGTCTACATACTGTACACTACAGTGTACAAAAAAATAAATATATATATATATATATTCCAAAATTTGTCCAGAGGGAAAACTAGGGGGTGCTCTAGCACCCCCTAGTGTCTATCTGTGCACGCCACTGACGCACAGCACAGCACATACACGTACTGTACTGTACATGCAAGCAAATCTAGAGGGGAGCACAGAGCCAGGATGACTCACTACTGGAAGCTGTGTCTGAGAGGGAGGGGGTGTGTGTGTGTGTGTGTGTGTATTAGTGTGTGTGTGTGTGTGTGTGTGTGTGTGTGTGTGTGTGTTAGTGTGTGTGTGTGCGCGTGCGTGTGTGCGTATCGATGTAAACTGGCCATACTGATATTCGGAAGCCTGGGCCATGTACACAAACTGACCACAAGTGGCCTAACATTAGCTGGCATGACAAAGAGCAAAGCCAAACAACTTGCCATGCGTGCGTGCGTACGTGCGTGCGTGTAGGATATTGGCTCCGTTGACTCAGCTCTCTAATGACAATGTGAATCACACCATAGTGGTGATGTCATCATATACACAGCAGATTAAAGTGAGGAATCTCAATCTGTGAAACGTTATTATGGGTTTAGTGAATATAAGTACTAGCTGAGCACTTTCCTATATTCTAGTACAGCCTCCATACATAAACATTCATTAAAATATGGTGAATAACCAAAAAGAAAGGAAACAGGCTCAAGATTGTCATCTTGAGCCCGTTTGTGCATGATGGGGTGTGCTTTAAGCATGGTACGAGCAGACAGCATGCAGGTACCTTAATGTGACGATGAACCACTCTGCATTCGGGCACTATTGCAGCGCTCTCCTTTGCTCTGGGGGACGTTTTCACACAAGGCAGGCAGTCTCTGTGTAAGCGAAGGGGATATCCCGGAGGCCAGGGGAGAGTACTGGCCATGCAGTGCAGAGTGATGGGTCGCTTGGTGCACTGTAGCAGCGTAGGGTGGGCCTGCCTGTGGAGGGGTGCAGGAATAAGGGAGGTCACACTGCCAAGTCTCTGATCAGGCTGCCCAGAGCTCCAATCTGTCCCGGAAGAGGGTTTGTCCGTTTGTCTGTTTGTCTGCAGTCCTCTCAAGCCCAGTAAGGAGACGGGGCTGTGGAGTTTGATATTGGCCATACGTGGGATGAAGCCCTTCAGGGTGGAGGAGGTGCCCTGATGATCAGAGCTGGTCCGGGAGTTCACCCGGGCAGAGTTGTGGTTCAGGCAGAGGTCCGTCTTCAGCGGCAGTGGTCCCAGAGGACGCTCTTCCAGAGAGGTCAGAGAATCGTTGCGCAAACGGCTGTACTTAGTACGCTGCAGCATGCCTATTAAAGTCGTAGGAGGAGAATAGTTAGAAACCCCGATTGTGATTTTCATTCGTCATTAATAATGAGGGTATGAGGCTATATATACCTGGTAGTCCCGTCTGTCCTTTGAGCCTGGGCAGGGTCTGCTCTCTCATAGTCAGAGTCCTGTTGAAGAACAGCTGGTACAAATAGATTAACTTAAACAATCAAGCCAAGTGGTATTAATCTAAACGTGGCTCTTCAATATCTAAACTGCAGGAACAAAGGAAAGGAAAGCAAAGATTGGTGTCATGAATAAAGTTCCTCTCTATCGACGATATGGCCTGAAAAAGGTTTTGATATATAAAAAAGGTTTATGTTCTAAAACAGTGTTGGCTATTAAAACACTCACCTATGTGTAGCAGTCGGGCAGAATAAAAGTGGTGGGATGGGTGCTGTCCGGTGCACTGTACAGAGGTCCAGTCAGGCCAGTGCTGAATAAAGTCCCACCACCATCCTACTGACTCTCTCACTCACCAGGCTTCTCTCTCTGCTACACTTCCCCCCTGTTAACTCTCTTCCTCTCTCATTACAAGGTGAAGCATTGTGCTTGTGTTTCATGAATGAATTTCTCCGTTTTTATGAATGAGAATCTCTCTCCATGCAGAAGGATGTGTGAATGGGGCAGAAGAGAGATTGACGGCCCCTCAGGCACTCTTTCTCCCTCCCCTCCCTCATAAACTATCACCCAATCACAGCCGGGCAGGGTGACTCATGCAGCGAGCGAGCGCACACACACACACACACACACACACACACACACACACACACACACACACACACACACACACACAATACAGTATAGGCTAGGTGAATGCTCTGTATAGGCTAGTCCATCATCAAATGTTTTCTCAGTACTTCAGAGATGCTGTTCTACAGAGCCCCCCGAGTGGCCATGCACTGAGAGATTAACCAATTATTTAGCCTCGTCCCATTAAATAAGTAAACCATCTTAAAGCTTTTTCAGAATACTGCTTAATTATTGATGACTATATAAATTGGACAATAGACATTTTATTTGTGTGGGCTGCCCAAGACATGAGATATTCAAATGTCCTGCAGAAGAGGAAGGGGCCGATGATATTTGCATTTCCGTATGAGATGATTCCAATCAGTACGGTTAGGTTAATGTGTTACTGTATGCTTAAAGGGATATTTCACACAAAAAAAAACATCTACTCAGGCTTTTGTGAACACACCGGACAATTTTTAAGTTGCTCGAAAAAAGTAATTGAAAAAACATGCCCCCTTGAGGACCATGTAGCTGTAGGAGTCATGTTTTTTGGGGGTACCAGATGGACATTCAGTTTGGTTGGCAGCACTTGGATATCCTCATCTATCGCTGCATTGTTGAGGCCTATGCCCAGCTTTCCGGGTTTGTGTAAAACATTCAATGTCTGTGTAAAACATTCAAGACAAAAGTGAGGACGGGAATGTGATGACGCCAGCGTGATTGGGTGGGAGATGACCTCATCAAACCCTATCCATACATGGAGAAGACTGGATCATCACCTAGATCTGCATATATGGAGCCGACCTGTTCTTACATTCCATAATATGTTGATCCTTTTTAGAACACATTTTATGCCCTACCCAGCCCGGGGAAAAAAAACAAAAAACGGATGCCCTTTAGGGCGAGGTCGCTTCTCTCCCAATTATTTACATATATAGGGCAGAAAAGTGAAGATGGAAATTGTAATTGGTCAGAATGAGATGATGTATGATTAGAGCACCCCTCTTTTCACACGGGTGTGATTTTTAAGAATTGCGTGCATGAGACACAGAGTGATCAGCTGACTGAAGGCAAGAAAGCTTCCCTTGCAGCCACCGATAGTTCCTTTCTCTAGTTATACTGACCAAACTAAAATAAAGTATAAAAATGCCAAGAAATAAATAAACCTCTCATAATATTAAAGATTATACAAGTAAAAAAATACGAAGTTGTTGTGAAAAGGTTAAAGCAGAGTATTCTGATTATGACCACTAGTTCGGTAACTAGGGGTCTCCCTGTCTCTCCAGCCCTAATCAGAAATTATAATTTCAGGTAGTTTGCCAATTCCATCCTCTCTCTAGGTTGTCCTCAGACGAGCCCTCCATTTATCAGCTTCAATTTTGTTTTATAGTGTTCCAATTTTGTCTGCTCCCTTCTTTGTCATCACACTTCCAATTTGTTGAATGTGGATCTTGTGCGAGTTCTCTCTCCTGACAGGATGAAATTGGTATCCCGACATAACATTTTAAATGTGGAAGCGGTGGCCGAACGGTTTGCGGAGCGGTCTTGATAACGGAAGGTCGCCAGTTCGAATCCCCGGACCGCTGAAGTGCCCTTGAGCAAGGCATTGAACCCCTACCATGAAATGTTCTATGAGCAGGGTGTGGCTGTAAACAAGCATCTCGAGCTTAGTCCACTTCCCTGGGTAAACAAAGAACTTTGCTTTGAAGGGCGCTAGCCCCTCCTATGTCCAGCTTTGAGGGTTTGTGTAAACAAACATTGAAGACAAACGTAAGGAAGCGAATTGTGATTGGCCAGAATGAGATGATGTATGAAGTATATTAAGAGCACCCCTCACTTCACACAGATGTGATTTTCTATTTACTAGAGCTGAGGAAAGAGGGAGCAAAACAGAACAAAACTGTTTTTGAGCTAAACCACACCAATGCAACTCATTGAGTTGCAAGGAGTTTACATTGGTGTGGTTAAAAAAACGTTTTGCATCGGTGTGCTTAAAAAACGTTTTGTCCCAACCCGACCCTTTGGTGTGGTTTGGGCTTAAAGCAATGAGTAGGCTAGCCCCTCTCGGAACCCTACATAAATCAAAGTGTCAGAAACTTTACTACATTTGGGTTCTGCTTGCGGGGCTATGATTAGGCCTACTATCATAATATAGAGCTATTCAACGCTTATTTTAACAAAGCATTGTCAATTCATCACTTACCCTACCTAGTAGAAAGATGTGTCTACACACTCCAGTTGAAACCACTGTATGAAAGATGTATGTTCATACAGCATAATTATGAGCTTACTAGGAAGACTTGCAACTAAAGCCCATCGCACACCGTCTGCGACCGTCTGCGGCGCGGCGCGTTGCTGCGCGGCGCACGCAGCCCAGCCGGTGTGTGGTGGGCTTAATTCATGTTTCAAACTTATGTATGGCTGACACATAAAATGTACACATTGTCTCCTCCTAGTGGAGTAGTAGTATAACTGCACTTGGAGTGCACAACTTCTAAATGATCAGTTGACAAGAGGTCAAAAAAAGATTTATGTAAACAACATTTTAATGATATTAATTACCAGTCCAGATAGTTTAATTATGATAACAGTTAAGGTATGAGAAATAGCCTCTTACAATGTTGCTAGTGCTGTACAATCTGAAAGAGACAACCTTAAATAGCCATAGAAAGACAAGGAAAACACGCTGAAAAAGGTACTTCATTCAACCACATATTTTTTTCACATTAGTTACAAGATCTTTACTATTACTGTATTTACATAGTGCAAAGAACACACTTGCTGTACTTGAACACACGGTGATGGAATAGCCAGAAATAGAAGGCCTAAACACAGCGTACCTCTCTGATCATACAAATAGTTTAAAACCATATGTGCCCGAGGGCAGTGTAATACGGACATGGACGTACTGATAAGAGCGTGGCTCTGCTGTGGAGTGCTGGGCGGTGGACAATACGTTGGATGTAATTCAGAGGTCAAATGCCATCAACTGGCCCATGTGTGCATGTATGTATATGCACAATCCCCTCTGGTCAATTAACCCATTTTGACCTGGGAACGATTCTGCGAATGTCTTCTAAATCCTGACAGTTTTCTTGAAAAAGCAGTTTTTCTATGTCAGTCGTTCTCAAACACTTGTCACTAATGTCACTTTTCACGATTCTTCAAAAATAGCAGACCTACAAGCTCGTAGCGCAACCACTCGGTGGCGCGCTATGAGCTTGTAGATCTGCTATTTTTCAATAGCTAAAGCATTACATAATGCAACACCAAAAGGGGTTCCCGGCCCAAAATGGGTTAAAATCGATGGTCAACAGCTGTTAAAGGATTATTCAAGTTTTAAGATGCCCAATTTTTTTACTCACCACGAACTTGGCAGTCCTCGATGTCCATCCAGAAGGTAGGTTACTTCCATCACTTCACAATCGGTTGAGAGGGACTATCATTATTATTAGCTAAAGCATTTTGGAGGAAGCAACTTACAGGTGGTAAATCAGATAAGCTTAGAAAAAAGAACACTGATTTTTTTTTCTCTTTCTTTTACGCAATGACAGATTGTGTAAAAATACAGACCAATAGAATGGACCAGGACAGGAACATTATACGTTTACACAGAAAGCAGCTAGCAACTCAAGACCATTCCACTCAGAAAACAAAAAAGAAAAATCACCCCCAAACAGTTTCACACTAGGCTGATTATTATTAGAGTATTAGAACCATCTAGACATGTTATATACACATGAAGTGTGTCTCACTTCTTATTAGTAAGTCATCATGTCGTTGTTTCCTATGTTATTTCATTTGAATAGAGAAAAAAGGATGCAAATAATAATACAAATAAAATAAAAAGAAATACAAATATTCTGTGCAGACTGTGAGTGGTTTCGGTAGAATGACAGAACCCCTGACACTGTCATATTCTACAAGTAGAAAACAAAGGCTAAGCATGGAGTCAATAGTCAACATATGCATGCCACCTTTTATGTGCTGGAACGGTGGGGCAAAATGCATCCTGTTATTAGGAGATAAAGCTAATAAGCACAGCAAAGGGGCAATGCCAACTATGAGCCTGTAATCGGTTGTACACACTCACAGCGACAAACACACACACACACACACACGCACACAAATCTGCCATTGTAAAAAATAATTCCCCCTCTGCCGATTTGGTCTGGCACCGCTCAGTTGTGATTGGATTTCACTCCCTCCGAAGTAGTGAGGGGCCAATCAGGAACCAGTATATGCAAATATTCGGCAGGTTTATCACCGAGATTACAGACTAATATTTACGCAGTGATATTAGTCTGGCCATGCCTGATGCCATGCTAACATGCACACACACAGCTGTGGGGAGTGTGTATCTTGGCTCAAAACAAACACGTAAAATGGAGCCGAGCCGAGGTCATCCCAGCCTTCTTTCGCTGAACAGCAAACCATTGGAGTAACAATAGACAGACCTTTGTTGATCCCACAAGGGAAATTCAGTTGTCATAGAGAGAGAGTGCAGATTTGTGTTTGAGCACTGGATCTGCAACACTCCCTCCCTTTACCCGCCTCCTCTGCATGCATAAGCAGTTTCAGAGGAGGAGACCTAACCTTTTCCTCCTTCTTTCAAGTGTAAACAGGTTGTGGGCTGAAGACGTCAACCACCGTCACCACCACCCAAAACTAAAATAGACACTATTAGACAGGTGTTTCAAGTTTGACGAAATGGAACATATAGTGTTCTAGAAGAGAGGTTGGTGAGCTGTAAGGCTTGTCTAGCACTCCTGTGTCTGTCTGGGACCATGTTATTGGTCTGTGGGCATGTACTATGTGTACAAATGTACTGATTGGTTGGTTAGCTGGTTGGATACCTGAGATTATGTCTGGTGTCAGGGGCTAAAAACGAAAAAGGAGAGTTGCTGGTTTTTTATGAGAGGATATGTGAGAGAGACGGAATGAGTATGAGACAAAAAAAATAGAAGGATAGAGCGGGGAAAAAACGAAAAAGGAATAAATGAGGCAACATCAACCGTTGTTCTTCTTAACCTCCGTCTGCTCCTTGCCATCCGTTCTTGACGTCTCTGGGAGGTCGGCTGAATCCAGCTCCTCCTCCTCCTCGCTCTGCCTTCCCACCTCCACCTCCTCCTCCTCCTCGTCATCCTCGTCTTCCTCATCTGTACTGTCTCGGCTTTTCCCCAGCTGCAGGTTCTCCAGGGTCTTGGAAACCCAGGATTCTATGCGGCTGCTGAGGGCCGGCACCTCCACAGATATGGGTTGGGGCGCGTAGTCCTCCTCCTCCTCCTCCTCCTCTTCCGCCTCTTCCAGCATGCCGGGCACCAGGGTGGAGGTGGTGGAGGTGATGGAGGAGTTCAGCTGGTCCCTGCAGCTCCCATCCAGGGAGCCCGTCTCCGTGCTCTGCTGGGAGGCCAGCTCCAGGCGGTCGTCAGCACGGCCCTCCTCTCTGTCCCCGGGTTGGCCCTGGGTCGGCGCCGCTGCTCTGGACTGGGGAGCGGCGGTGCCAGGACCACTGATGCTAACGCTGCTAGTATTAGCGGGTGTGGCGTTCGACGGGCCATTGGCGTCTCTCTGTAAGGCCGAGGAGGGAGCAGGCCGGCTTGGCTGAGCCTCCGCTGGCTCCAGGGCGTCTGTAGGCTCCACCATATTCCTCCAGTTGGTCTCTGCAAAGATGACACCGCATGTTAGTTTTCAATGCACCTAGGAGGAAGGACAACCAAATGGCACATCTAGTAGACCTTTTAGTCTAGTGACTACCACTTGACTTTTGTCAAGTGGTAGGAGCAGACCTAAGTATTTTGTTTGTTCAACAGCCTCAGGACGGACAAAGAAATGCCACGATGCCCCTTTAAAGCTTTAACTGAGACAGTGGAGGTCAAATGTCCAAAGAACTGTCTGGAGGACGTGAGTGACCTATACACACACACAGGTGGAATGTGTGCAGTCTTACCGTACTCCTTCTCGTTGACCTCAGAGATGGGCTCAGAGATCACAGAGCAGAAGGAGATTGCGGAGGCGGCGGAGGGGTTGCGGGAGTGGCCCATGTGGTGTGTGACCTTCTTGACGTTCTTCAGCGCCTCCTCGGCCTGCTCCTGCTCCAGAGCAGACACCATGTCCTTGTAGGCCTTCCGGGCCTCTTCCGTCAGAGACACCAGCTGGTTAAACAGTCCCTGGAGGACAGGTTGTGGCATCGAGAAGGGTCGGGGAGAGGAGTGGAAGACATGGGAGACAGGGGAGAAAAAGATCTAACATTTATTTGTACAGCCTTTAATCACCGTTACTGACTCAGACCTGCAGACCTACAAGCTCATAGCGCGCCACTCTCGGTGGCGCGCTATGAGCTTGTAGGTCTGCTATTTTTGAAAAATCAAAGAACCACTGACATTTTGTAGAATCGTCCTCAGGTCAAAATGGGTTAAATAAAAGGTTAAATGAGTATGTTATATTGACTTACCTCAGCTCCAGAGAAGTTGAAGATGCCCACCACACTGACAGGCACTAGTTTGTTGACACAGCGGCCCAGAGCCTTTCTGCCCAGGGCAAAGACAAATGGGATCTCCTGCTCCCTGGCCATGGCAATGACGTTGTATAGTGCTTCATCCAGGCCACCTGCAATACACAACAATTAGTACAAGATTCTAAAGGATAGAATGTAAAGTGAATGGCAACTACTTGAATAATAAAGTAAGCATGCTGATTATATAGAGTTTTAAGAAGGATTGGCGTCTGTTCATGTAGATTTCTTTCCTTTCCTTTTCTTTTCAATAAAACTCTACTGCCCTCTGGTGGTCGTGTCCAACAAACAAAATACTCCTCATTTCATGTCATGTAAAAGAAACACAACTTGTGCACCAGCTGCGTTAAGGGGTTCCATCGTCCTCCTTACCTTTGGCCTGGATCTTCTCACAGTTGGGGGAGATGATGACACACTTGATCTTTTGCAACTTCATGTGTTTGGTGACTTCTCGGAGGCCCATGACCAGGCGGCGTTTAGACTTGGCCTTGGTGGGGTCCTTTTGGTAAACTCTCTCTTGGAAGCGCACCAGCTCCTGGAGAAGCATGGTCACACTCTCATCAATCTCCTTGTTCAGCACCTGGTTACAGTACCTGGGGGCAGGTAAATATACAGTGAATGATTGAATACTTTAGTTTGCAACAACAAAAATCACAGATACAGAGATCTATACAGGAGGACACTAAAAGGATAACCCAAAACTTAGCATAGCACAATATAGACTAGAGGGTATGTGCATGGCGGGGTATGCGCATGGCGGACCTACTGAGTGGCAAAAAACGACAAAAAAACGATGTTTTGTTGGAAATCTGATTGCATTAAACAAAGTTAAACGACATTAAACTCACTTTGTTACTCACTTTACCATTCACTTTATGCATGCGCATACCCTCCATCATACCCTCTATAAACTACAATTATTTAAAGTAACTGTATGATAACACAGAGTTGCTTCAGCTGTTCCCCCACAAAGCCTCCCAAGTTGTAAAGTTCTCAAACTCTGCCCGAACCCGACCTGGCCCGCCCGGTACTGACCCCAAAACGGGCCCCAAAAGTATGCTAATTAGTCGGGCCGGGCTGAGCCTCGGCCTCAGTGATTTTTTTCCCCCATCTTTTTTCTAAGAGTGTTATTATAATTAAAAAAGCAATTCTGTTATTTGTGTTTATTATGAAGAGCTATAGGCGATTCACTGGCATTTCAGACTCAGTTCAGCAGCACGCACTGCACGCAGAGAGAAGTGAACCGTGGTTGTTTATACCGCTGGCTGGCCTCTGGTTTGCGCACCAAATGAGTTCTAACCAGTTAACTTGCCATGCCATATGCTAAAATGTTTTATAAAATCAATCAGATTATCACACGATAGCTGAAGCGTCAGGTTTTCGTCGTGTTGCACTGAGCTATCTCGTTAAACCCAGCTGGCTGTGATGAATAACCTAATCATTAACTCTGTAAACGCTACACGTAAGTGTATGATGACCACCCAATGTTACAGTCCACTGCAGGCTACTACAGGCTATGTGATTTCCAAAATCTTTAGTATTATAACCGCCGTCCGTAGGCACGCCTCATTATATATGTGCCCAAAATAACAGATCTGACTGTAAGCTGTCGAGACACGCCATGAGCGGTGTGCGGTGAAATATTTGTAAACTTTGTAGGCTATGTTTGTTCTTTGTTCTTTTGTATTTGGACACCGAACTGGGACAATACTTGGACATAATTAACTGCTTCACTTCAGAGGAAACTAAGGGGAGCTACTCACCACCACTGGAAATGGAATCCATTAGAATGATGGAAATGGAACATTAACAGTCCAACGTGAGTTACATAAATCCTTTATTTCGGCGATAAGTCCATTGAACTCCCGTTCTCACTCTCACAGATACACACTGGCGTTTTTCTTTTCAGTCTTTATCGGGCTTCGGGCCTAACATCATGGTAATTTTTAGGGTGGGGCCGAGCCTCGGGCTGACCCAGTTAGGGTAGGGCCGGGCCTTAATTTTTGGGCCCATGATACTTCATTCTTCCTTGGATACAGTGAGATTCACTTTTTGCCTGTGGCTTGTTGCAGCACTGCAAGCAGAGGCATTAAGTATAATGTATGTAATCTCGTCAGCATTGAAAATGAGGGAGAACCTCAATTGCACTTTCGAGAATGAATAAACGTTTCAATCAATCAAGTGTCTACTGGAACAGCAAAGTAGTGAGGTCAGGCACTTGTGAAATACTTGGCCCACCTGTCATTTATGAGATATCGAAGACATTTTTTACATAATCACCAATGTATCCTGTTCAAATGATGAATCATTATACAAATTGCAAACATAATTTTAGATTTTAAGGATTCGTTCAACTGATGCATACACATCAATATACTGTATATATAAAATTATCCATTACAGTGCATAAGGTTAAATCCCAACATAGCCTGTAGTCAGGCATGCAAAATATGCACACATTAGCTGTTACCCAAGTATTTTTTCTCATTCAGGAAAACATCCAAATTATTGTTGCGAACGCAGTGATTGCGAACGCAGTGAGCACTTACTATGAGACCTAGCAGATCATGTCTGTGTGTGTGTCCGTGTGTCTGTCTGTCTGTCCCGCTATCCAAATATGGAGTGTGTTGCATCAGCAATCACTCAGCTCCATATATGGGCACAAAAGGGGCCAGGTCCACTCAGCTCCATATATGGGCACAAAAGGGGCCAGTGATTTGTTTGTTGTGGTCCTGGCCCCTTTTGTGCCCATATATGGAGCTGAGTGGACCTGGCCCCTTTTGGTTATTCTAATTGCGAACGCAGTGAGCACTTACTATGAGACCTAGCAGATCATGTCTGTCTGTGTGTGTGTCTGTCTGTCTGTCTGTCTGTCTGTCTGTCTGTCCCGCTTTTGTGCCCATATATGGAGCCGAGTGATTACGTCATCATGACTCAGCCATAACCATATAAGGAGTCCCCAAAGCAGCTATACGTCCAAAACCCAAATATGTACGAGCTGCGTTCGCTTCCTGCGTTTGCGCGTCTTACTGGTTGTTATTGCAATTTACGATCTGCGTTCGCTTCCCGCATTCGCGCGTCTTACTCGTTTATAACAGCAGACACTGTTATAGCATTTGCACGCAGAGTATGGCATGGGTTTGAACAATGAGAGGGCTACGTATAGTGTGGTCTGAGGACGGGACAGCCCTGATGGTCAGATCTGAGGGGAAGGCTTTCCAGAGGTCTTTAAATGCAGTATGTGTTAGAGAGCAGGGTGGGCTGAGACAATGGGCCTACAGCAGAGGCTGCCCAGGGACAAAGGCCCATTTGTGAGCACTGGCATACATTGTGCTGAGGAGGGCAATGTGCTGGGCATCTGTGCCATACTCTTTACAATTCTTTATTGTATATTCCAGATCTTCAGCTCTCTGTCTATAATGTGTGGCACGGCCAATAACTGTGATTTTTGGGTAGAACAAATGTTTCTGTTGCCAGTGGTTTTCGTCTTGTGGACGCCACGTGTACTTTAGACAAGGGAATGAAACGGCCATTCGGTTTCTTTTATTTATTTTTTAGATTCGCTTTCGGCTTTTCTGCCTTTAGATAGACAGGAAAGAGAGAAGAGGACATGCAGCAAAGGTCGTCATGAACGGGACTCAAACACATGACGCGCTGTCAGGCCAAAGCTGTGGCATGCGGCTGGACCATTTGGCCAGCGGGCGCCACAGGCCATTCCTTTTCGAAAGCCCACACCACACCAACGGGACGAGACGCAACAGCGGCTTTAGCGTTGGTCGTTGTCCTGTTGCACGTTGGCGCATGGTGGCGCATGTCCACGCAAGTGATTCAACTCAAAGGAGCTGTGGTTTCTTGCACCTACATGAGTCTACTCGCAACCGTTTGGTTGCAAGAAGTTGCATGACGACCCATTGGTGTGGTTTGGGCTTCAGTCACACAAATTCCCATCTCCTCAGGATGCTGCATTTAACCCATTTTGGTGTTATCTTATGCTTTAGCTATTGAAAAATAGCAGATCTACAAGCTCATAGCGCGCCACCGAGTGGCACACTACGAGCTTGTAGGTCTGCTATTTTTGAAAAAACGAAGAACGACATAGCTTTTTCAGAAAACTGTCATTTTCAAACAGACATTTTTAGAATCTGATCTCAGGTCAGAATGAGTTGGTTAAGTGCATGTGTGTGTGTGTGTGTGTGTGTTCTTACTCTCTAAAGCGACGACTGTGGATCTTGGTAATGGCGTTGGAAGCCATGGGAGAACCAATGCCAGAGCTGGCAGGAGAGCCCTGTGAGACTGGAGTGATGCTGTAAGGAGAGTTCTGACTGGCAGGAGACAGGGACGCATCACTGGGCATGCTCAGACCGTTCTCTGCAAGACATTAGACACACTATGACCACACGGCATCATGGGAAACATACATGGCCGCAATTGATATACTCAAATCATCTTGATTTATAATATAGCCCATTTAATTGCTTTCCAATCACCCTCTTGGGAGGCAGGTTCTTGCGTGAGGTCATCTGTGAAGTGTTGCTCCTCATCTGCATGCTCCTCCTGGCCTGAGGATCCTTGATCCACATTCGGCTTCCCCTTCTTCCCTTCACGTTCCTTCAAGATAATCTACGGACACAGAATGCCCAGCAAGGGTGAGGGGAGAAAGGTTACAGAAACATGATGCCATTATTTGTCTTGCAGTTAACGTCGTCTCTCTGTGTCCTTCCCAAATCACAGAACATATAATAAACTCTAGTTACCTTCTTGAGGGCAGTGGGCCGTTTGACTTTGGGAACCTCCCTCTCCTTCCCTCTCTTGACGCGTGGTGTGGTGGAGTCCAGGGGGTTGTGAGGAGTCGAGTAGGGCTGCTTCTGTTGCACGTTGGTTGAACCGGAACCATGGAACAGCGCTGTCGTACCCACTGGAGAAGAGAGCAAGGCAGGCATGTGTGTGTTTGTGTGGATATCTACTGTATTGGTGTTTATATGTAAACACCTGGATTTTAATTCAGGTCTCCCATATGGGACATCTAACATTGACTGCTCACCCAAAGTGGACTCCCCTCCCTTGTCTAAGGGCTTTTGACCCGCCAGGTAAGGCTACTCCACTACATATATATACCAATTCAATATATTACATATACCTGCAAAAGTCAATGGCTTGGTGTTGGTAAGCTGTCTGGCCTTCATAGCCTGCTGATGTTTCTCCAAAGCTGCGAGCATGTCTCCCAAGTCCAGCTGGACTGGAGTTTTACTCTTCTTCCCTGCTGCTTTGGTGATAGCCTCCTACCAGGTGTGTTTGTTTGTCCGGGAGGGAGAAAAAATAAAATAAAGCTAGGTCACATCACTGGCCCAGTCAAACTTAAGCCAAATCAACACCGTTGCACTCTAATGAAGTGCATGCTGGTACCTGTAGTTTCCTCTGCTCCATGCTGATCTCAGAGTACTCCTGTGCAGTGGCCAGGGCAGCAGCGAGCGCCTTCTTCCTCTGGCTCTTGGCCCTCTTGGGAACAGAGGTGGTGATGGGGATTGGAGTCTGAACAATGTTGATAGGAGAGTTTTCTGGCAGGTTATCCAGCTATGCGGACAAAAGAAACACCATTCAGTTAAGATGCAGAGTAAGTAAAATGCCCCTCTGAAGGACCATCAAAAAAAGTTTGTGTAACTTCTCATACCAGGTTCTTGGGGAGTTTAGGCTGTGTCTGCGTTGGGGCTGGGGTGGATTCTGGTTTGGTGTTGCGCTGGACCACCGCTCCTGTGGCAAGCTCAGGGAACTCATCCTCATCCTGACAGACACAGAGGACCATGCATTTAAGAACACAGAATATACTCCAACTAAACTGAGCTTGAATGTGCCAGCTTAACAATAGCATTCAAAGTGTGTTCATGTGGGGCGCCCGCTGGCCTAGTGCTCCAGGCGTATGCCACATATAGGCTCTGGCCTGACAGCATGTCACGTGTTCTCTCTCGTCCTCTCCTCCCCACTTTCCTGTCTGTCTTCACAAATTTCTATCAATAAAGGCAAAAAGCAACAAAAGAAAAGATACATATATAAAAATAAAAATAAAGTTTGTTCATGTATGTAAAACTTGTGTTACCTCAAAGTAGAGGGGTTCTGGGGTGAGGTCTGTCCCAGAGACCGCTCCCGTCTGTAGCCTCCTCTCGCCTGGGGTAGGGTTCATGTTCAGGTTATGGTGCACACGTCCTAGGTAGCCACCGTGGAAGTCCTAAGTGGGTAAGAGGAAGGAAAGATGAGGTGGGCTTAGGAAGAAGGCGTTCGTTTTCTTTTTGGAAAAGCCTCATTCATCTACACAAAATAGTCCCTTTTATGAAACAGTAAAGGATAGTGGAGAGGCTGGGAATATTACAGTATGTGCCTCTTCACTCAGCTATGTGTACACTAAATCACAATGTTGTGCCTCTTTAATACTCAGCTATGTGTAAACTAAATCACAATGTTGTGCCTCTTTAATACTCAGCTATGTGTACACTAAATCAAAATGTTGTGCCTCTTTAATACTCAGCTATGTGTAAACTAAATCACAATGTTGTGCCTCTTTAATACTCTGCTATGTGTAAACTAAATCACAATGTTGTGCCTCTTTAATACTCTGCTATGTGTAAACTAAATCACAATGTTGTGCCTCTTTAATACTCAGCTATGTGTACACTAAATCAAAATGTTGTGCCTGTTTATTACTCAGAGCTATGTGTACACTAAATCACAATGTTGTGCCTCTTTAATACTCTGCTATGTGTACACTAAATCAAAATGTTGTGCCTGTTTATTACTCAGAGCTATGTGTACACTAAATCACAATGTTGTTCCTCTTTATTACTCAGCTATGTGTACACTAAATCACAATGTTCAAATGGGATGAGGTCGCACCTGTGAGAAGTTCCTCTGGTCAGGATGCCTCCTCTGGTCTGCTCGTTGGAAGGGGCTGTTCCTCTCCCCCCAGGGCTTCTGGGTAGCCTGAGAGGCCACGTTTACCCAACTCACTGCTACAAAAATGCAAGTAGTGTTATTATACACTCTACCATTACAGTACCGGTATACATTTAGGACTGTCACCCTCGTGAGAGACCACAAACAGGCAAGCCCAATGGGTGTAGGGGGGCAGCAGTATAAGCAACCAAATCAACACTGTTGGCTAGAAACACTATTCTGCCAGATGGCCAGCAGATGGGGTCGTTGCCCGTATTTGTATAACATGTCCCAAAATGTAGCAGATGTTTACAACAGTTTGAACCGGAACTGAAAGTCGGCCGGGCCACAGTAGTGAAGTTGGGCCTGTGTATCCTCGATTGATCCGTTATTTTTATCATAACTAAGTCAATCTAAGCTCTAATCAAGCGCCGAATATCGCATTTTTTGCAGATTATGAGCCATGACGCATATAAAGACGGCTTGTGTGCGTGCACGGGCGTGGACGCGGGAATTTTGGCCGTTTTTACGTGGTCGCAGCCTGGAGCTAGCTAAAAATGCTACAACATGCTAACGTGCTGATAATCAATCGCAGATTAAATAAAAGTCGCCTTTACGGCTATGGCAAGCTGGACAGAGTTAAGGTAAGCTCATCTTTACGGGCCCGGCACTTACAGTAAGCTGTTCTTAATTAGAAAGTTAATTTAAAGTTTGGGATTAAAAGTTTAAAAAGTAAAAGTTTGGGATGAAGTGTTCCCCTCTTTTTATTAAGTATTGGCCGCTGACCGGTGTATTTACCGCTGATCAGAACACCTGCTTGCAGTGGCGGAAGGTTCTTATAACGGCAGTGGGTTCATGCAGCTACGTGCATGACAACATGACCACTGGGGAAGGGAAATTTCAGTGGACAGTGGGTGAATATATACTGCATATTGATATATTTTGCCAAAATGCCAGTGGGTTCATTTGCGCCTCTGAACCCACGGAGTTGACGCCACTGCCTGCTTGGAATGCAGGTTTCGGCTATGTACAGTTATTTGTGGCACTCTGTTTCAGCCTGTTGTGCGCCAATTTTGAATTATATACACCTTTTTATGGCTGAATTTTGAATGAAAGGTCTCTTCACCTCATCACATACCGTATCTATAATACAAACATAGGTAACAAGCAGAGTACTGAAAAGTACATGTGCATTGGCGAGGACAAGAGGAAAGGATTTACAGTAAAGATTTAAGTAAAGCAGCTTTAGAGTAACAGAATGATGTCATGGAAGAATAATACAGTATATTAAAAGTGGACATGAGAGAATGAGGTATGACTCCATATAGATCAAAGCAGGCGATACATGCAAGCCCGATTTGTAGAAAAGTAGCACTTTGATCCCTTCTTTAGATTAAGCTTACCTGTCATTACGCCTGCTTCTACTCCCTGCACAGAAATAAAGAGACAGAAAAGAACAGTAGTAAATAGAAGATTGTGAATGCAACTGATGCTGATAATAATGGGTGCTAATGTTTTAGCACCCATTAAAACATTTATCTTTAATAATAAATGGTACAGGTATAGTCTCTTTGGTTGTAAATAGTGATCTATGTGACATTGTTCAATCGGAGGAACATTCGGATGACTTTTAAAAAGGGGTGAATTTTGGAGTCTTCAAAATAAAAGATGCCGCTGCATCCAGCGGCAGATGAGTTGCAGTCAATGAGTTAACAGCAAGAATGAGATTTTCATAAAACGGGGTAGGAATTGTGTGGAGGTAGAAGGCGAGAGTGGAAATGGTGAAACAAAACATGATTGACGCTTCACTGCGTCACTGGAGCACTGCAATAAGTTGAAACCAGCTCAACTTTTTTGTAACACGTCACACCCGTCTTGCAGCAACAAGTGTCGGGCGTCACTGCGTCAGTTTGTAGCTTCATGTCGCTGGCTGCCAAAATTGCATAGTAAATTAGAAATTACTAATTACTACTCGCCGCTAGTGTGAACGCAGCACGCAGCAGTATAGGTCAGATATTTAAAATGTGCTGGGGTACCGTGGAGGCTGAGGTGGGTTCTGCTGTACGCTGTGCAGCCCCAGTACCCTGGTTGTGTTTGGGGCTGCAGTAGCCGCTATCGCTGTCTATGTCTGCCTCGCTGGCTCCCGGCTCACTGTAGCTTTCTGCTGGGTGGGATGCTCTTCTCCTTTTTGTCGTCCGGTTCTTCCACAGCAGTGGGCTGGCTTGATCGGTACTGCCACGCTCAGACACCTCACCAGGGAAATCTGAGCACAGGAGAGATGAAACACCTAATTTACAATAAAAATCATGTGGTGGGGGTGGCCATTTTGCCCTCAACTAATAATCGCCTGAAGTTTGTGGCACACCACAAGGTGTCATGAAAGTCAGTGTTACCGTCTCAATGTGGTCCTCACTAGTCACATTAAACAAGTAATGTAGAATACAAATCCATGATCAGTAAAACCAACTCCCTGATTGCAATAGATGTAGTGAACAGAATACAGGAAAGGAAGGCAGAATGTCATCACAGGACTGCCACCAAGTCTGAGATCAAAGACAATAGAGCGTTGCAGTCCCGCCCCCTCGAGAGACCCGGAAATCGCCGTTCATTTTCCTCATAGGCATTTCTTAAAGTATTTATTTAAAGACGGTTACGACACGGACAAAGCCAACTCGGATCGTGACAAATCATGACAATTAACACAGTATTTTGAATTAGAAAGAAGAAAATAAATGCAGGAGACAACACTATTTGTTTTGTTTTTCTACTTATAAATTATTTGATCGGCCCAAAACATTGTGTTCATTGTCATGATTTGTCACGATCCGAGTTGGCTTTGTCCGCGGCGTAACCGTCTTTAAATAAATACTTTAAGAAATGCCTATGGGGAAAATGCATTGGGATTTATTTCCTGGGCCACTCGTCGTTCTGAAAGGGGGAGGGACTGCGACAAGTCCAAATCCAGAATCCTAACGATGCCGATCCCTAGGCGTAGGTGAGCAGCTGCTATCTGGTGAAATGTTCGCCACCTTTACAGACATTTTTTTATTGTGAGAAACTAAACTTGTTTTGAAACTAGACTTGTTTTGGCAGCACCAAAACAAGTCCATTGTCATTACCACGAGACCTCAGAGCGACGGGACGTCACACATCACATCACCTGCATGTAAAGCCTCATCCAACTAGAAACCCAGCATTCCTGTTCTTTCACATGTCAGCCATGTCTCTGCCATTTAAACCTGTAGACCTTCTTGCAGGCATTGGCTCATACCAACTATCCCCTTTATTTTTCTCGTTAACAAAGCAGATTTCCTGGCCTGCAGGCCAACATCACTTTGAGTAGTTCTGGAAAGTTTACCTCCAATGGCAAGATGGCATTAAAAGAAACATCAATGACCGTAAGCTTGTCTCTGAACAATTAAGTTACGATAATCTGTTCTTTTTTTATTTCTGCTGCTGAGCCTTTGTTGACAACTGCAGTATTGTGTTCCATTATTGAACACTGCTATTGCTAACATCCCATCAGTGATAAGAGACTGATTGATATGAGATTGAGACTGAGATTGATTGAAAATGTTAATTCACAGTATGTAGAACGTGTACATTTAAAAAGATCTAATTCTGTCTAGACTGAGGTTTAAGTATGCTACATTCCTGTCTACACACCAACAGCGCTGGTATCTGCCTTACGGAACACCAGTAAGGCTTTCTGTCATCAAATAAAGAGGCGTTTTATTAAACCCAGCTACACCATGGCACGGGAACGCTCTCTGAGCTAGGTGTGTCCGTGTTGTTGTAGCAGTAATAATTACCAGTCTGCTGCGCCGCGTCCACCAGCAGAACTGTCTTGGTTCTGCCATCGGGTCCTGAGGCGCACACTTCCTTCTGCACAGCTACACTCCTGGTAGGGGGCCGACGGCTCCTTGGGGTCTGACACATCCCAAGCTGCTGTTGCTGCTGCACATGAGGGGGGAAAAGGAGATGAGGCACTGTAGTAGATAATACAAAACATTTGCCCTGCAAAATCAATGTGATAATCAGCTGATCTGTTCCTACCTTGGGCAGAAGAGGCGGTCGGACCATTCCTCTCCCCCTCTGACTTGCCAGTCCAAAGGCTTGTCCGAGAGGGGGGGGCCTGTCATTGACATCTGCAGACACAGGGTTTACCACCCCGGCCTGCACAGGCCCAGCCCCATATGGGCCAGGGAAGGGCTGGTAGAAGCCCATCACAGGGGGGCACGGGGCAGACATGATTTGGTAGTAGGCATAGTCATTGGAGACTGGAGGCTGGGGGGATGACAGGATGGGGTAGGCCAGATATGGCCCGTTGGGGTTGGGGTTGGTCTGCTGCCAGCGCAGCTCCCCTCCGTTATACATTGGATGCTGCCTGTGAGAGACAGAGAGGAATAACCGAGGTCTGTCCGTGTTCATTATTAAATGTATCTTGAGCAAGGCATATACAACCCATAATATACTGTATATATACGGCATGCTTCAGGAGAATAACAGTAATACAGTTCTGCAATATGAACTTTTAGATGTCTCAATTTAGATTCTCCAATAAAAATGGAGTCGTACGATATAGCTCCCTTTGTCAAACTTTATGAAATTGGTACAGGGCCCGAAGGGCTGCCGTAGCGGTCCGGGCACCTAGGCTACAATATCAGGTCTTTGCAGGTTCGAGTCAAATTCCTGACTTTCCTCTCTCTGTGTTTCCTATCCGTCTCTACTGTACAACGAAAAAGGCCAAAAGGCCCCCCCAAAAAATTCTACAGTGATGTTTCGAGCCCATGCTCTTTTTCAGACACTGTTTGATTCACATCGGGGCCAGCATCTACCGTCAAGAAGCCGGATGTGTGACTCTTTGATCAATTTAGATTATCTAAACAAGCAGAGGAATCGAGGCCACAAACTATGCTTAGGTGGAAAAAATGAAGCTACAAAGATAAAAAAAAAATACGAATGTAGAAAGGTGACGGCAAGGCCACGGCCAGTGACTCCCCATGGTGTGAATGTTGTTTGATATAATAGTGGTGGTGGATAAGTGTACGCAACTATAGGGTGGCTCCTCGTTGATAAGGATCCAGACGACATTTTAAACAGCCAGCGCTCTATAGCGGGCATTTCCTGGTATTCAAACTGGAGAGGAAGGAAACAATGGAACGGATGTAGTGCAGGATGCAGCAGATCACTGCAGACAAAGAGAAAACCACTGGAAGGCTCAGATTGTGGTTCCACTTGAATTGTGGAAGGGAATGTGTCCCATTCAGAGCCGAGCAGTCCAGTGACAACAGAGGCACTCTGATGACTCTAATCAGTACACTATACTAGACAGTACGCCCTAATGCCCGAGTATCTGATCACTCTGCAGCCTCATCAGGACTCAGTCAGGAGTAGCCTAATCAGGCTGCAGGATGCATGGTACTCTGCTCATTACATACTGTAGGATGGAACAGATTCAGGGCAGCATATGACAATGGCCCAAGAGGAGCAGACCTTACTTAAACTGCTGTACCGTCTTTGGTGACTGAATTTCCGTCGCAGTATCAATAAAGGTCTTATCGCATCTACTGCCATGTGTACATGGAATGGTGTGCATGTGCCGCAAAGCAACAACCCACAGCCATAAGTATGACTGGCTCATTGTCAACGAACCATTCTACTAGTCTGGCATGTTTAGCCACTCTCTATATACTTTACTGCTGACCATTTTCCATACTGTAGCATAGTGCATACTGTGGTGTATTTGGTCTTTGAGGAAGCCAATGTTTTCCATTCATTGTCTCCACCAGGCCGAAGGCATGGGGAGAGAGTATGTTTTGCACTCCGTCCGTCCGTGTGTCAGTCAGTCCGTCCGTCCGTTACCAGCTAATCTCCGGCACCGGCATGGATCGGATCGATCCATGCCAAACTTTGCACACACACACACACACTCCCTGGATGCCAACGACGAACCTCTGCCCCAAATATTCCTCAACGGCCTGTTATAGTGCCACCATGAGGCCGATTTAGGCAAAACACATTTCTGTAGAGTACTCGTACACATTTTATCCATACATCACACAATTCGGTATACTCTATCTCCATAGTCATGTGATCAACACAGATCTGCACCATTTCCCATCTTCCATCCTGATTAAGATTGGCTTCCAAAGCTCACATGATTGGTCCGTTTTGAACAAAATGCCACAAATCACAAACACAGTGTGCAATTTCCGGGAAATTATACACGCACATTTCCACTAGGCCGAGGACGTCATGCCACAATTTTTTTTCCAAATCAGCCTCACGGTGGCGCTATAACAGGCCAATTCCTGTTTTTACCTATAACTGCATCAATCTGTATACAACTTATGTATGTGCACTCCCTAGAGGCCATGGAAAAACATTTCCCCTGCATCCCTCCACATCTGCCTGTTATAGCACCACCATGAGGCCGATTTCTGGAAAACACATTGTTTATGTTATTCGCACAAATTTCATCCAAATCTCACGCAAATCTGTACACATGATCTCTGTAGTCATGTGATCAAGAGAGTGTCTGTTGGCTTTCTCAGATTCTACAATGATTGGCTAAGATTGCCTTCCAAAGTTGGCCCATTTGTACAAAATGCTGCACATGTCCTGCTCATCCAGAATTCTATCCTCAGAGAGGATAGTGTGGTCTGGATTTGCATTTCCTCAACAAAATGAAGAAAATTGTTGCAAATTACTCCTAAACATTTGGCCAAACATCACACACACTCCTATTCTCCTGGTGGAGACCTGTGCCCAGAAGGGCACTTTTTATAGTTTCAGTATGGTGGGGATTTGAAACTTGAAAGCTTGAGACAGTGCGGAGACCATGTTAATTAATAATTTCACAGACTGAAACTACGACAAAAACTAAATAAAAACGAAGCTATAATAACTAAAACTAAGACTAAATATATTGACAATTTCGTCAACAAATAAAAACTAGACTAAAATGTTAGGGGAGGGACTAGTGGAAAGGAGATGCAGTATAACTGAAAGACAAGTCATTTAATATGTTCGGTTGCACTCGTGGGTTGCACTCTGAATATAGCAAGCTCACAACGTGTCTCAGCACTTGTAGATTGGCTATTTTCAGCATGAACCAAGTGTAAAATCAGTCATTACAATGCCATCAAGGCCCGCTAAAATACATTTTAGTCAACAAAATCAACTGTAGATTTAGTTTTAGACTTACACTAAAACATTTCAGATGACTAAAATATTTATTTAAAAGATGTATGATTAAAACTAAATCAAAATTTGCTGTCAAAATCAACACTATAGCTTGAGATCTACTGTATACACTGAATATAACTGTGTGGGTGTTTTTTTTTTGGTCAAATATGTTTTTATTGAACAGATTATAAATTGTTAAACATTATATGAAATAAAAATTAAAAAAAATATGACAAAAAAGAGAAAGAAATCCCTTAACCCTCCCACCCATACTGCGCAGTGACAATGCATACTATACAATAAGATGATAGAAATCTCATGGAAAACATCTGAAAAGAAAATGGCGTACAGTCAACCATATCAATGTTATCCTGTCTATTAATTGTTTCTACTCAGGTAATGGACAAGGGGCAACCAAACCTTATCAAACTGTCTCTCCCCGTTTCTCAGGAAATACCTTATTCTCTCAAGATTAAGTGTACTAGTCATTTCATTTAACCAGTGCTTAAGCAGGAGCCTCCTCCTTCTTCCAGTGTGTCAAAATTAGTTTTTTCACTGTAATCAGTCCATATGAGAAGAGTTGTTTCTGTGCTCTCGTCAACATAGGCATGGAGTCTGACAAACCCAGAATAATTAGTACAGGATCGGGGTCAATATGAATACTCAAAATATCAGAGAGCGTCTCAAATATCTTAATCCAATATCTTTGTATCCAAGGGCAAAGGGCGAAGCTATGAAGAAGATTTGCATCTATTGTATTACATTTGTCACAATGCGAAGAAATATCTGGGTATAGTATATGTTATGTCATTTTAATTTGGAATAATGGAGTCCATGTATGACTCAAAACTGGATAAGGCAATGTCTGGAATTGATAGAGCACGCATTCATTTCTTCAAGGCTGTCTTCCCAGAGCTCGTCTGAAATTGAAGTCCCCAGCTCATTTTCCCATGCCAGCTTGATAGCTGATGTAGTAGGTAGGTTTGCCACTTGAAATGATTCTTAAAGATGTGACACCCTCATGTCTGGTACTGTATTATTAAGAAGGAACCTAGGGATGAAGGTGTAGCTCTCTCAAAAGTGGGAGAAAAGTTACGGATGTAGTTCCTAACCTGTAGAAACCTAAAAAAGTTACTCCTAGGGAGTCTATATTTTTCCTGCAGTTGAGCAAATGAGGCAAAAGTTCCACCCATATA
This sequence comes from Protomyctophum bolini, assembly GCF_963924005.1. Classification (NCBI taxonomy): domain Eukaryota; kingdom Metazoa; phylum Chordata; class Actinopteri; order Myctophiformes; family Myctophidae; genus Protomyctophum; species Protomyctophum bolini. Next base: position 11,172,771 of record NC_137862.1, on the reverse strand, counting down.
TAAGTCTCCAATTGTGCGTATACCCAAACCCTTCCACTGCGCAAACGTATCATCCAGTTGGGATGGTAGAAATGAGGGGTTATCAGCTATAGGGAGCAGAAAAGATAGTGAGTTGTTCCTAAAATATGTTTTGATTTGTTTCCAGATTCTTATCATACTGTGAATAACAAGGCATCCATTGTAAATGGATTTATCTAATTTCACGGGGGATAATATTATTGAACTTAAACAGTAACTGTGTGGGTGTTTTTAATCAAAGTTATGCTGCATACACACTAGCGTGGACAAAAGATCACAAAAAGGTCAAGTGTTGCCAGCTACATTTCTGCCGAGTCGCCGTCAATGTATTGCTCAAGCCACATTGCGTACAAGAAAGGGGTTAATAGTACCCATAACAGCAAGAATACATTTTTCTTCCATTTATAGAACTGAGGAATTGTGGAGAGAGAGAAGGGGGGGGGGGGGGGGGGGGACTGGTGAAACAAAACATGATTGATTCATTTGATTGACTTTTCACAGCGTCATCGGTGCTGATAGAAATTGGTGACAGCTCAACTTTGTCAGGCGTCATATTGCAGCTTAATGTTGCTGGCTTCATTGACAATTACTTGCAGCCATATATTAATAATAGGCGCCGGAGAGTGGGGTCATTTGGGTCTGAATGTCCCGCACTGTTGGGGAATAACTGGTCTATTTATTTATTTATTAATTAATAGATTTTTCCTGGTGATCTTTCTAGCACCATTCCTATTTTGTTGCACAATCGTCGTTATGTATTGGCTGCCAGTGCATGCTTGCCTCTCGTCGTAATAACCAGTCTGTCTATAACCTATAGGCTATATAGACATACCGGTACGTAATAACCAGTCTGTCTATAACATATAGGCTATAGACATACCGGTACGTAATAACCAGTCTGTCTATAACATATAGGCTATAGACATACGCTCTCTAGTCTCAACTCTCGAATATTGTCCCCCCAGTTTTTAAGTCCCGGCGGCGCCACTGCTTGTAGCCCATTACTTTGTCGGCGATAGTGTGAACACAACCTTACATTATTGTTGTGTTATAGTTATAGTTTTTTGTTCAATAATAACTATAAATGCACTATGCACCGCTGAAGTGCCCTTGGACAAGGCATTGAACCCTATACCATGAAATGTTCTATGAGCAGGGCCTGGCTGTAAACAAGTTCTTGAGCTTAGTCCAGTTACCCTGGGTAAACATAGTACCTTTCCTTTCCTTTCTTTCCCCCCTGCTGCCCTCAGTGCCCTCCGGTATGACAGACTGATAACAGTACCTGTTGGGCTGGTTCTCCTGGACGAAGGGGTAACAGGTAATCAGGTAACTGGGGATGGGAGTGGTCTCCACCGCACCTCCGCCGCCTCCTCCTCCGCCTCCACCTCCTCCTGCATCGCTGGAGAGACTCATGCTGACAAGGGACCCTTCCAGACCTTTCTTCTGTGGGATGAATGGTTCAACTTCAGCTGACAGCTTCACATCCTGCACACAGAAAAACAAACAAAAAAAACTGCTAAGCAATGACTCTCCCCATGTAGGCTAGTGAAGAACTTCATGGTGAGGTCATGTCCTGGAAATGAGAAATATGGTTTATGCATAAGCACCAGGCCTGTGCTGATTTTCCCATAATATTGAAGATAGTGATACAGTATGAGTGATATTAAAACCTAATAAATCAAAAAGCATTATCCCACTTTTCTCCCAGTTTAGTCATTATGCCAATGAATTCCTCTCCACACATGTGTGTTGTAGTGCCGCCATCCTCCATCTTCCATGTAGGAGGAGTCGCTAGTGTGACGACAAAGATCCCCCTAACCACCCTGCTTCCCTCTCCACATACAGTAGATACTTGGCCAGGATACTGTAGTGTAAATGCTCCACAGTGGGGACTACGGATGGAAATTAGCATCTCTGCTCAATTGTATAATTACGCTACATTTTTATGTAATGTTCATTCATTAATATGCTCTGACCCGTCCAAATAAACCAATAAAGTAAGTAAAGTACAGTGGATTCAAAATCAAACCGCTAGACTTGGTGGAAAGGTACTGTACTCAAAATGATATATTAGACCATGTTGAGAGAACATGGTTTTCAAGGTGTTGCCAGAGCCAAAACAATTAATATCAGCCTAGTCATGGAAAAACATCACACTGATAATGACTAAGACGTCTTGTAACGTCAGGGGTTATTCAATATGACATGACATTCAGGGCAGTTTATGTAAAGTGCCTGTCACTCAAGTGGGTATCCTGATACAGTACACCCACACCTAGGCGACAAGGCGCGACAAAGAAATCGCTCACGGCAGGAGTCTCTTCCTGGTTTTTAGATAGCTGGTGGATGGAAATGAAGCTCCACCCACGCGGGAAAAAGCTGCGTCGGCCAGAAAACGGGAAACACTTTCCAGACAAGGCTTTTTCCCCGTGTGGGCGATTTTTGGTCGCGCCTTGTCGCCTAGGTGTGGGTGTACTGTCACAATGTAAAAACAACAGAGCTTCCTCGTTTGTCAGATGACAATCAGACCCTAGCATCCAATAGTGTGCAACCTTCAATGCTTATAGCTGCTATTGAAAGGTTATATTAGCAGAGATGTCCTGAATCAACAGACAGCAGGGAACCACTTTGAACCTAGCAACTCTATTTTGGCCATTATAGGTGAACATTAAAAACTAAGTAGACTGAAACAGCTCTTTTCCCAGTAACTCTAGAACTAATAAGAGGTATGTGTCATCATAGCCCAAACGTATCATACCATGCTCATTGCACGTCCAAAGTCCAAACTTGAACAAATTGTATGTCACACAATCTTGCAAACAAGTAATAAAAAAATGATAATATAAATAGGCTACTAGCTTTAATGAAAAGTGCTTAGTGGTTAAGCAGTGATAACCACCAGACTGAAATAAAAAGCCATCTGATTATTCCGATATAATATATGCATGTATGTATGTACTATGTCTTCCTCAAAGTCTCATGCAATAATCATAATAATATGAATGATCTTTTTTCTTCAAGAATGCTACGTCCAAAATGATTGATGTATATTCAATGAATAATTGAAAAATAGAAAATAGATGTGACCATATCATTATCTACTGTAATACATATCATCTGGCACACATAAATACATGTTACTTTATAAATCAAAGTTGCCATCTGGTCAGAACTGTCTGACATTTCTGCAAGCTATGTTTAGGAATGGTCTTAGACCAGTCTGTCTGGTTTTGTGGGTCTCTAGTCTAGTAGAACACATTCAGTAGGTCAGCAGAGAGGGAGCAGACAGGCTACAGACTCCAGGCCAGAACTGTCTAGACTTCAGCCTGGAAGAATAAAATAAAAGCCTGTAAATATCTAGTTAGGTAAGTAAGCCACTGGATCTCTGAACATCCAGCTACTTGGAGACAAGAGAATCGTGGCTTGTACAGGCCTAATATGGGGAGTAAACCAACTATTGTAAATGTTTTTATATACCCCCTTGCAATTCACTAGTAGTTTTACTGCTAGGTCCTCAAGTTGTCTAGTGTGCCCAGCCTTCTCAGTTAAGGGACTTACGTTACCTGATTTTAGCCTCTCAGGCAGTACTTATACTCCCAGGCCATATACTAACTGAACCCAACAAACTCATCCAATCAAAGGTTACCGACTGTACATTTAGTGATAGGGCCATGGTTGTTTGCCAATCCTACCAAAGCAATTGGGATTTATGCCAAGTTGCAACCAGAGGAAATGCTGAGCTGATTTTGGATCATGTAACTTGTGACAGAGGCAGGAGATCCATGAAAAATGAATTTAAAGCTGATTGAAAGCACAGAGGAGGTGTTACTCATGGCCAAAAGAGTCGCTATACTGTGCCAAACTTGCTCTACTTCTATCGACTTTCGTATAGTTTTGAATCCACTGCAGGCTGTGTCCTGTGTGCGCACGCCTGCCAAAGCTATTACCCCCCCTGATCCCCATTTGCCATCATGGTACCATTCATGGTTTCGTGAACTTCGTCCACAAAGTAGCAGTTCTTGTATTGACTTGTATTTAGTTTGAAATGTACCCATTCTACATACTGTGAAATAAAAATGTCAATCAATCAATCAAAATTGGTGTAGCTCTCATTCAGGGCCAGGCCAGGGTGGCAGCTTTGGCTGAGATGGCACATCCAACCCTCATCTGCTATGTAGAGGGGAGGATGAGGAAAGGTTGACAGGGTTCAGAGCACAAAGACGCTCCTTCCATTCTCTGAAACAGAGGTTGGGATGCATGAATCAAGCATCAGTACAGCCAGCAGTTGTCATACAAATGACCATTGTTTCCCTTTGCTACCATCTGTGGGCGGTCTTCCCTAGTCTAACCTAAATGATCACGACCCATCCACACAGAGCTGTGGCAGACAGAGACAGTTCTGCCAGTTCAGCAGAAAGGGAGAGAAAGATAAGAGTTGAAATAAGACTAGTTGAGGAGGTTTGGGGCTCTATGATTGAAGAGTTTATCCGATAGGATAGGGCTTTGTTACAGGATTAGATCTGAGGGGATAAGCCAATTACACAAGCCATAGTAGTGTAGCGTGCTGAGGCCCTGCTCACATCAGCTAGAGCTTCTGAAGCACACTAACATATAACATAACTAGCATATCTCCGGCCGTGGCCAGTCAATCAAGGCAACACTTGATTCATGCTCTATTCACAGCCAGTGGTGAAGCTAGAAGCAAACATAGTGAGTGTGAGTGTGTGTGTGTGTGTGTGTGTGTGTGTGTGTGTGTGTGTGTGTGTGTGTGTGTGTGTGTGTGTGTGTGTGTGTGTGTGTGTGTGAAGGGCTTTGATTGTGGAAAAGGCATTGAGGTCACACCCAGATGTGTTGTGCAGCCACTGGTTGTGACAGAAGTAGAGATGGGTAGCCTGAGGGCTACTGATCTCACAAAGCTTTGTTTTCTCAAGCCTTTTGACATTCTCTCTCGCACAACTTTCAAGCATTAGTCTGTTATCCGTATTGTAAATTCTATGGATGGGCAGAGGAAAATCGACTACACAAACGAGCAAAGGTAGCATGTTAATTAATTTAGGCCAGGGTGACATTAACAATAATTACAAGACTTTACAACCAGAGAGCACCATTTAATCTGGTTAGGACGGAGGAGACAGTTTGACTGCTTCCTGGAGACAATCTTCTGAACTTGGGTGCCCGTGCCACCACTGGTGCACATTGTGCAACAATTAAGCCACTCCGATACATCATAAACCGATTGAATGAAATGAAACATTTATCATGAACCCATTCAAGGAAACATATTGCATTAATCCTAATCCAGTCATGTAACCTATAGAGCAGAGTGCTATAGTGCGCTGCACAGGAGCCAGGAGGAACGACATGTCAGTGGAATGCCATCAATGCAGGAGAACCAGAAATTCTTCAACAGAATGTCCACGAAACTAAAAGCACACTTGGCAGTGGCATCATTCAGTTCTCCATTAGTATCAGTAACTTCAAAGAAACTCAGACACCCCAACCCTGTTCCGCTGTCACGCGCCCTGTAGTTGTGACGGACAAGCGCCGTCAGATGACAGCTGGGATGGACACTGTAGCAGCAGCTAAACCCCGGCTAGCTGGAAAAGCTAAAGCCGTCCACATCCATTTTTACTAAAATAAAACTTTAAAAACACCATGCCATGCCATTTCGTGGGCTGTGCAGATAGCAGATACCTCCACAGGTCACGGCACAGACAGTAGAAAAATAATTGTTTACACACTTTAGGCAGGCTAGCCGTTTTTCTTTTAGGTTAGCTTGTTAGCCTTGTCGGCTATGAAGTTAGCCAGCTAGCTGATTCAGTTGTTATTGTCAGTGACAGCCATAAAGACACGACCCGAGTGTCACCGCACTGCCACCCTTAATTCATTGAACTGAAAATACCTCGCATCAAAAGTCAAAAGGGAGTATAGTTGCTTTATAAAAATAATGTGTTTTGGGGCCTGTTAAGTGTTCACAACAACAGTAACCACTATACACAAGCTAACGCTACCAACATTACAGCCACCCCTTTAATAAAACATTGAAATGATCCTCCAGAAGAAATGCGTTACCTTGTTGTCACTTGCATCCATGACAGTCACTGATGCCACCGTAGAGCCTCATTGAGCACACAGCGTGGACGTCAGGAGACGGTTTCCTCTTTTATTCTCTTCATTGTAAATATGGAACGAACCGTGCTCCTCTCAGACTCTCAGACAGTCCCTCCCCACTGCACGGTGTTGTTGCTGTGCTGTGCTGCTGGCTCCTGGCTGGCTTGCTCTTTGACATGAACGTCGCTGTGCAATTCAGCCGCTGTCAACGGAATCTCGCCAGCCTCTGGCTACGCGAGATTACGGTCTTCTATAGTACGTAACAAATGGGAGTAAACCGTCTGCTCGGTCTAGAGTCGGACCAAGGTCTCCTCAACTAGTCCGGCAGCCGAGGTGGACGGGTGGGACATTTGGTATATAGTCTTTTTTATTGGCCTAAAATATTGTCTATATACATACATTCATGAATCCACTTGCTGACTGCAGGCTGTCGGTATTGAGCAATGGCTGTGTCCCTGGGTCTGTCCGAGCACGAAAATAGCGTTTGGTTGGTTTCCATCACCAAGTGTCAGTGTCACTGTTGTGCAGCCTAACACACTATGATGATTTCGGGTGTGACAGTACAGTACAGTACAGTACAGTAGAGGGACCTCCTGCAGGGGTCTGGGACCCCCACACGGTAAAGGTGGTTGCACACTGGACTGGACTATAGCCATGATTCATGATTCAGGGCTAGGACTGGACCGTGGACGTGTGTTCCTGTGGAACGGGTCTGAATGAACATAGGGTGTGTGTGTGTGTGTGTGTGTGTGTGTGTGTGTGTGTGTGTATGCGTGTGCGTCTGTGTGTGTGTGTGTGTGTGTGTGTGTGTGTGTGAGACAGTGAGAGAGACGCAACTTGGCCTGTTGTAGCGCCACCATGAGGCTAATTTGAAAACTGTCAAGTGGCATTTCTTCCTGTGTGTGTGTGTGTGTGTGTTGATAGCACATCAGTGAGCTGGATGCAATCCTACCTGGAGGAGAGAACAGATGGTGGAGGTGAACTGTCCCACCTCCCTCCCAGTGAGCTGTGGTGTTCCACAAGGAAGCATACTAGGGCCTTTACTGTTCCTAATATATGTAAACGACAAGACATCAGCTTGTGACTGCAACTTGTTCTTGTTCGCAGATGACTCAGCAGTGGCTCGGACAGGAACAAACTGCAGGTTGAAAAGGCCCTCAGCTCTGAACTCGGTAGAATCTGCACCTGGCTCGCTGATAACAAACTATCTTTACACCTGGGAAAAAACTGAATCCATTCGAATCAAATAGAGCAAATTGGAGTAGATGACAATATTATCACACGAAAAGATGAAATTACCTACAGTACCTAGGTTCCATCCTGGAGGCAAATCATTCCGGTGATAAAATGGCCACCAACGTAATAAAAAAAAGAACAAGATTCCTATACAGGATCTCCTCACTGGTCAACAAAAACACCTTGAAGACCCTAACAGGAGCCCACGTACAAGGTTTCTTCGACTATGCATGCACCGGTACCACAGCACCTCAAAGGCCCTTAAAACAAGGCTCCAGACTTCCCAAACAAACTGGTCCGGCCTCATTCCCGAACCCACTTCACCCCCGTTTGATTTTCATTGGGACACTGACTGATCCCTCATTTTGATCCGATTTTGTTCCTTTCTAATCACTTGGTGCATGGGAACCCAAACTATACTGTAAAATATACTGTTGGTTGCCACTATCAGTCATGTGCCTGGGGACCCCCTGGGCGGCCCAAGATAAACAGTTCTGTGGGGCCCACATCTGCAAACTGTTATTGAGAATGAGATGCAGGCATAAGGATTGAGGGATGGGAAAGGGCAGAAGTATAGATGTACCAATTTCTTCCTTCACGATACGATACCGATACCTGTAACTTGCGTATCGTAGTACACTTGTACATCGAGTACAGATCCAGTGTAGGCTAATTTAAACAAATCTAGGTCAGGACAGTCGTTCTCAAAGTCGGGTCCTGGGACTATCTGGGTTCCTGGGGGTTCCAAGTGGACCCTTACAGGTCTGTAACTGAGTGTACAAATGGAACCAGTTACATTTAGGGATTGGCTAATCTAGGAATAAGTCAAAATTCCATTGATAATATATAGTGCAGAGCAAGTTAGTAAAATAATGAAAATAGTACAGTAAGTGTATAAAACAGTTGTTCGACATCAACTGAAGCAAGCAAAATATGCCTGTAAATACAATCGTGATAAATCAGGAATCGGAATGGCATAGACTGATATACCGATGCCAGTATTTTAAGCAGTATCCACAGCTTTTCCGATACTGGTATCGGAACAACTCTTAGCGTGAGTAATGGAGTAGGGGATGAGGGAAGGTGAGGGAGAGCCTCAACACACCACAGAACATGTCAGCTCAATTACCCCAGCAAAAATACACCAAGCAAGCCGATAATGCATTCTGCTATGGTGGTTGGTGATAAACATGATAGAAAAAAAAGGTGTATAATTGTATATAGCATAATCGCAGATAAAAGACTGTTGCATATTCATCATGCATATATTCAAATACTGTTTTATTAGTGTCCCACTCCCGAGTCCCAACCAATCTAAAGTGGACAACATTTGGAATCCATCATACAATGCATCATCAGTTCAAACACTGTGGCTAATCAAAACATCTGTGCTGGAGAAGTCGTGTTTATTACCAACAAATTAACAATGTACATCAAATACTCTGTAAAATATTTTATACGCAGTTTGGAATTTCTTTCCCCCCAAAAAACAACTGAAGCAACTCGGTGCTGTATACGAAACGTATTTTTTTCCAAATCTGCTAGATCATGAACAGACCGTTTTCCTCTGCTCAGACAAAAACAACAAACTTTTAAAAGATTATTCTTATCAGGTGTGGAAGTTTTTTCTTTGACGTGACTCTCAAAGTCTGTGCCACATGTCTCTTAAGATCTACATGGAGAAGCACAGTAATATATTTGTATGGATGCATTCAAACATGCCATTTCCCACATCTATTTTCAATATCTATCATGTGAGTTTGCTGACAATAGCTTGGTTGAGTGAGTTCAGCTGGTTTGTCCATTTGTCTAAAGCAGTGTAGCGAGCTCCTCCTCTCTTCTGATAGTCCAGTTCTAGTAGCTGGTTAACCTGGTCGATGCGCCCATGGATTGTACTGCAACAAAGTACAGAAAGGAGAGGGGAGGAGAAACAGTGACATTACAACAACATTCTGAAGCCCATTCTACAAGTCTTCTAAATCCTAACAGTTTTCTGAAAAACCAGGATTGCTCAAAACCTTTTCATGTGAAGGACCCCCCCAGCAGATCTACAAGCTCTTTGTGCCGCGCTATGGGCTTGTTTATGCTATTTGATTATCCAAAGTATAAAATAATTCATCAAGTGATTAATAGATGATTTTCCGGTTTTAATTGTGTTAAAGGTTTAACACAACTGAAACCATTGAGTTCCTGATAAATATGTACACTTGTGAATGTTGGTGGTTGTCCGTGGTTAACTGCAGCATGCATCATATTTATAGATCTAACAATGCAGTGCATGTCACAAGCTTTGGACGTACAAACTGCATCACTGATTTTTATGTTGTGCAACTGACATAATATATATGCATATAGAGAAATGTGGTTGTCCAGAACCGATGATACGACCAATGATTATTATATCATAAAATGGGGTCGGGGCATAAAGGGACAAGGACAGACAGACACAATGTGTGGGTTTTTGAATATTATATAATAAGCATGCTGCTTTGCCTAGCTTTGCTCACACAGAGCTAGGCAAAGCAGCAGTCTCTGTATGTATTGGAAAGAGCTCCACAAGTCTTTAAAAATCAGCCTTCCTTGGGTCAATCAGGGAAATGGTTTCCAGCACTTTTGTTCAAGATTGTAACAGTTTTAATTCATTTCCGGGCCTATTTGATTTAGTTATTTTAGTTTGAGTATTTTCTGTCTTCTGATTCATATATTTAATATTGCTGTATATTCCTGTTGATTGTATTCTGTATCTCGGCTACATTAAAAATGAGGGCCTGCTCCTCAATTGTACTATTGAACTAAAGGTTTGGTGATGATTTCCAAATAGCTTCTATATCTCACAATCATTTCTTCTGGCTATTTACAGAGTTAATTTTAGATTAGTTGTGTAATTGATTACAAAAACATTAGTGCACCAACCCTAGTTCATACCCGATCAGAGACCTAAAGCCTGGTGCATCGACTACATTTCCTCATTTTGGTAGAAAAAGCAGCATATTAGAACCAAGCGCTTCTACAAACAATTAAGGTGCATCCAATCTGAGAACTGTCAGACAATTTGAACAGAATGAGCGTGCAGTACTGCTAGCCTAGAGCAGCACGGTATTGTATGAGGAAGAATTATAAATATAATACCGTACTTGGTTAATCAGTCCTGATAGTGAATTACTTTCATATACAGTTAACGTCCACCCATTCTTAATTGTCACGTTTTTCTATGTTTTTCATAATTAATGTCATTAGTTGACACTAGTTAACTCCTACAACCGTCAAAACATATTAAACAATGGCATTATGTGTTTGTAATCAACAATGTAATTCCTGTTACCAGAACATCTCAAAACTAATATGGTAGGTAGACTAATAATGTAGATAATCACACCAGATCCTACATACTAAATGCCACCAATTAAATAAAAATAATAAATTGCAGACTCATGCCTCCTGGTTTGACTGTAGACCAAGGGGCACACACTATGAGGAACTGACACTATTTATGTTAATGGTACTTTTTGTTGTTATGAGCTTCACAGTGTATTTGTGAGTGTAGCAACCTACTTGTCCAATATGCACTGCACCAGCAAACTCTCCACATCGCATACATCAATGTTTAGCTCCTGAAATAGCAGGGAGAAAAACAATGCATCTCATAATAGTAATAAATCTCATTTCAAAATACAAAACTTATGTAAAATAATGACTAAAACAAATATGTATATAGTGTACATATTTATGAATACTGACGCAAATGACTACCAAAGGATATAAAGGCCCCGACACACTGAAAGCACCAAGATGATTGTGTCATCAAATGTGTCCATTGTTTACCGTGGCTGTTTCGATACTGGAGGCGTCGAGTAGACGTGCCTTTCAGAGCCCAGTTCTATTTTGGACAGGAGCATTTATGCGTGGCACACACCATCCAAAATGTATTACCTCTTTCTATTCTAAACTTGCATTGCAAACTGACTGGTTCTAGAAACCAGTTTTCAGTTTTCAGAGTCAAACTCGCTAGCGTCAATGCCGCTTTCAGTGTGTCAGGAACTTGAGGGTATGTCATCTAGGCTCACCTTGGAGATGAATGGGATGTGTATTCTTGTGTATGGTTTGATGAGTTTGATAAGTACTTGGGTTCTAATGTTCCGGAGGAGTTCTGAAAACCAAGACATGGATTAGTTTCAGTAGCACACACACTATGATCATCGTCAATATGGACTGAAGTCACTTTCACTCACCCTCTATGTGCTCTCTGATGAAAGGGTCATCCATTATGTTACTGTGATTTGTTTTTAAGATTTTCTCAAATTCAGTGATGTCATTATTCTGGTACGCGCTGGGAGTACAAAAAGAAAGTGTCATATTGTTACACTCTATATACACTGTGTTCTCACAACCCACAACAAACTTTCTCTTCCAGACAAGTTTCCACGCCACATTTCCAAATGCAAGTCAACTATGTAAACACCCTATTCTTCTACAGTGTTGAGTTGTGTTCTCAGTCTTTTGTTTATATAATTAAAAACAATAAAGCTAAAAATGCATGCAAGGAAATAAATTGCAGACAATGCCTGTTTTTTCATTTAAAACCGCCCTCCAGCTAATTTTGCTTCCTGCTTTCCCCCGTAATATTCTTGCCAAGCCACGTAGATGTTTGTGGTTTATAAACATAATTACATTCAGCAATACTATAGCAGGCAGTCTATTCGAACTGTTGATTCTAAGTTGGTATGTCAGTGAGGGCAATAGTACCGGTATGTCACTTTTAGCAAAATTCTACAAATCGGTGGATACGGAAGCAATCTGTGTCCGTGCATGCATGCATGGGTGGAAATGACTAAATACAGTTTTGGAGTTAGTTTTAGGCAGGCTCAGAGGCTCTGGCACTGGTTAAACTGTATCGGAAACCAGGCTTTTCCCACAGTTACAGAAAACCTGAATACGCAAGGTTATATGAGGCGAGAGCTCTCCGTTTGGCTGTTAAGCTTAAACAAATCAGAGCATGAGAAGATAAACGAGTGAGCAGCAGCTCAGGCTGACAGTAATAGGGTAACAAAGTCTGACATCACCCCTCTGGGTTAGAGTTGTTTTCCCCATTCTAAGTCCCATACGTGTTTTCAACATCACGTCATGTAAGAACTGTGTCCCTAAAGTAAACGCATGAGTCTGGTGATTTTTACTCATATGATATGAATCATCAACTGACGATGAAAGGTACTAATTTAGAGTTTGAAAATAAAGGGCCGTCTACTAGACTAAACTTCTCAGGCTTAAAAAATGACAAAGACTACATCTCCAATTACAATGGGAGATGTCGTTTATGTAATAATGATAATTATTTTCTTTTTCCAATTGACTACACTGTCAACCTGTACTTTTAAAGCCAGTGCATTATACAATATCTCTGCTGTCCAGAGGAAACCGCATAACTCCAAAATGTTCATTTTACAGGAAATGAAAAATATAAGTTTTTAAGGAAATGAATAAACGATGCAATACTGCCTCAAAGTTGGTGTTGTGACTTTAGATATTGTCAATTACTTGCATGAGAAGGAGAGAGGTGGTGAAGTTAGCTGTTTTAGCAGACAGTTTGAGGGTGCTTTTTTTTTTACTACTTTCCATTGGTTCAATATTTTCGAAACAACACACAGACGTCGTAAAGGGTGTTCAATAGCACTGATTTATGGAATGAAATCAAAAACCTCAAAAATGGAGTTATGAGGGTTTCCTCCGGACAGCAACGATACAATATGAACTACAGCTAAAATACTGGAGAGGGACATTATGCATATGGAAATTCTGGACATCAGAGTATAAAGTGGAAGCAGTAGACAAGGAGAAGCCTGACAAATCACAAGATACAACATGCTGAACTACTAGTCACACAATAATAAGGTCCAACTGATAATAACCATAGTAACTTGAATCGTGAAAACACACTTGTAACTTACCTTACTAAATTTGTCATTGCTAGGATCTCTGGGTCATTTTTATAGGGTTTGGCCTTTGAAAGAAGAGAGAGAAAGGTTATGGTATAGAAAGTGTGCCCAAGCAATCTCAATGGCAGGAGATGCATTCTGACCGAAGCTAAAATAAGATAAATATTTTTTTAAACTCTGGATTAAGGCTAATTTATCAAATCTCGGGATCCCGTCCCTGGCAGTGGCTACCTGTGCATTATTAAATTAATCTCGGGAATGGCTTTCAAAGAGTTTTAAGTAAAACATTTCAGTAAGTACTGTGTCTACCGTCTACAGTACATACCTCCTGAGAGTCAAAGGGGTTGATTCCCGACTTCATCAGCATGTTGGCAAGGACCAGGTACTTGAGGCAAGTGGTTCTCCGTGGGCTCCCCGACTCATCGTAGTTTTTAAAGGCCTCAAAGAAGTCTGTGTGAGCCTTCTCAAACTCGCCCTCCCTCAGGTGCATCTTCCCACCACATTCTGTGCCAAAAAGAACAGCTCATTCAACAAGTAACTACATAAAAATGATATAACACATGACAGTACCACATACAAATGTTTACTAGAAGTACTTGGGGTTGTAGTAGTAGTACACCAGTAAGAAGCCATAAAGGGCAGATCAACATATGGAATGAATTATGTACTGTCCATACATGGAGTGTGTCTTGAGTGTACAGGGTTTGATGAGGTCAGATCAACATATGGAATGTCAGAACAGGTCAGCTCCATATCTGGAGATCTAAGGGTGGCAGTGGGGGCAGTGTCTTGAGTGTACAGGGTTTGATGAGGTCTGGCCATGTATGGACCATGTCTTCAGTGTACAGGGTTTGATGAGGTCAGATCAATTATGGAATGTCAGAACAAGTCTGCTCCATATATAGAGATCTAATGGTGGCAGCAGGGGAAGTGTCTTGAGTGTACAGGGTTTGATGAGGACCCAGGTAGGGCCGGGCCTACCTGGGAGGGAAGGGAGACATCGAAGAGGAAGGACGGGTGGGGAAGGATGAACATATAGAATGTCAGAACAGTTCAGCTCCATGTATGGCTATCCAGAGTTTGATGTCAGTATCGTGATCTTCAAATATGGAGACGGCCATATATGGTGGCGTGATGTGTCAGGAGGCGTGATGTCACGAGGCGCGACCATATATGGAGGTGTGACTAGGGTTGGGACTCGGAAGTCGGAACCGGTTTGCATTAGCGGTTCCGCAAATGGGTCGCGTCTGTCATTTGGCTCAGCTGTGTGTGCATACAAGCGGCTGTGGTGACCTCACGCCACCTTCAGGAGTGAGTGGGGTGGGTACGCCCACTAGTCTTAAATCAGTATGCCTGCAAACTTTGACCAAGACGGTCAGATGAAGACAAACAGCAGCATTTCGAACAAACAGAAAAAGTCCTCAGAAGTGTTGTTGGACTTTACCAGTGGATGCAATCCTCACGTTGACGTCAAGGAAACCTCTCCACAGAAACTATCTAATCAATGTATGCATCGTGATTTTTGTCTCCGAATACGTGTACCACCGCTGCTGCGTGACCGTCACACACCATCAAGCCGCTTGGGCACAAGCAGACATACGCTACAAGTCGCGTCAAGTTCCATCCTAGATATAGCCAAAGGAACGGCTGAAGTGCTAGCCAAAGGAACGGCTGAAGTGCTGCCGTGGCTCGAATTTTGTTTACTCAATAAGAATCCGCTGTGTGTTTGCACCCTGTGGTGGACGGGGGAGCGCTGTGTAGCAGCCTGTACAGCCAGCAGCAGCAAGAGACTATGGCGCGCGCCTGCGGAATACGCTATGAATTAATTAATATATTAATTAATGCCTAGTCTGGTCACCCGACCCAAAGCCAAAAATATACATGACCAATTGGACTTGCCCAAGTTGAAATAACAGATGTACTTATTTTTTTTAACTTTTTTTGTGGCTTTCGCCTTTATTTTATATTTTTTATGGAGGGATAGACAGTAGGCTGACAGAAAATTGGGAGAGAGATGGCCTTCACATGCAGTGAAGGCCATCAGGATCGGGAGTCGAACCCGCAGCACACTGCCAGACTGGATTACCAGCCAAGGTGCCTGGACTGCTGAGCCACGGCCCAGGCAACAATTTCTAATAGTGTTTGTTGTATACTATAATTACTTTTTGCTTTAGCTTATAGGAATCACGCCAGGGAATCACTTTATTATAAGTGATGGCAAAGAAAGTGAAAAGTGCACTTGGAAAAGTACACTTGGTACGACACTTTCTGACTAAGCATAAATCAATTAAGAAGACTTTTCCAGCCGACTGAGGTGAAGGAGCTGAAACTAGCAACACAGCTTTCTTTACACAAATTTGGTAAAATAATGCGACCACTACAGCATCCTAGCATGTGTGCCATGTTCTCAACACACAAATAAATGTTTTTAAGAACAGGATTGAAATCATGAGAAACACAAAGGAGGTAGCGCTGTCAGCCAACAAGAGCTGCTTCTCTGCCAAACTCATACACTTGTATAGCATGGCTTGACATATAATCATACACGAGGACCAGGGGCGGATTTACTGTAGGCTACGTTTCTACCTCCCCTCCGACAAAAGTAATTATTGTTTATTAAATGATACCGCCGTAAAAAATAAAACGACTGTTTTGACACTGACATTTGTAAGGGAACTAATAGGCAGGCAGATGTCGTCGCTATTATATTATGACGCTTCTTCCCCTTTTTATGACTGGTCCAGTGCTTGTGGTTCAAGAAAGTACAAAATAAAAGTGTATGTTGTCATTATTGTCATGGTTAATCATTTACCAATCATCTAACTATTGTAGCCTATAACAATATAAGCTACAGCTACAAGTTACAACATAAATATACATTGTATTTCGGTAACTCCTGTCTATCAATCTGCGTCGACCGGCAGGGTGCCTATCTCGTATTGGCTATGCCTTACTCATAAAGAATTCCTGGCTGACAAGGACGATATACTGTATATGGAGACATTATACCTCTGATGACTCCCATGATGAGCGGGTGAGGGATCGCTGACTTGATGTGAAGAGACTGCTCGTACAGGGCCTTCAGTTTCTTGTTATTCTTCTGTGCAGTGTACATCTGGATCTCCAAAGCGTATATCTCTAAGAGCTGTGTGCCTTTCTTCAGGTCATCCTCTCCATCGTCCGTCTACATTCAACACAGAATGACCATTTTCCATACTGTCAGAAACATTATCCAATTATATTATTTATGATCAAATTAATAATGAATTGGATAATTGGAAAATTGGATACTACAAATTACGGTACACATTTAACACAAATAAGGAGCATACAATTGTTTCTTGATAAAGTTGGTTCCTTCCTTTTCTTTATGTAAAGCGACTTTGGGTGCTTAGAAAAGCACTGTATAAATCTGAGCTAGATTTATTATTAGTATTATATGTAGCTATAATAATAACAATAAATAAATAGTAAAATAAGTTAATAGTTAAAAATGACAAATTTGTGTATTTACCTGACAAGACTGGTGCAGTTGTCTGAGTATCTTCTGTAGTTTTCCATACTCCTCCCTCTCCAAGTACAGTTTCCCCAACTACAGAGCAGCAGCAGACAATAGATGTAAAATTAAAATGACATCCCTTAGCATCTGTTTACCCAAACAATGCATGGTGCAATCACACTCAACATACCTTTGTGTTCGTTTTAAACCATAATCTGTCATTCTTTGCATCTTTCAAGGCCTCCAGAGTAGTTTCATAGAACTCCTGTAGTAGGTCCATCTAATGACAAAGAATACATGATAAATACACAGGCATTCTAAAAACGGTTAAACAAGACGTAATTTGAGTGAGTCATTCTGTACCTGTTTGGAGGTGGAGATGTAGTCCAGAATGGAGTTGATGGACTTCTCTGAGTAGTTCCTGGTGACAGCACTTCTGATATACGTCAGCAATTGCTTGTATCTGTTCATCATTTCTGGAAAGTTGGTCTGCAAGGTTGAGGCACACAGAAAACAAAATTGAAATGATTGTCGCCTATTTTGGATCGTGTAGTCAGCAGCAGGAGATGGAGTGTATTCTTACACAGCATACCAGCTTGAAGTTTATCTTGATCATCTGTTTGAGTGCTTTGAATCCCCATTCTCCTTTCTCTCCTTCTAGTTCCAACACCTGTGGACACAACAACACACTCATAAGTCAGCATTAAACATCTGCAGACTGAGTTAGTAATGTCCTCTTTAACATGACAGTGTGTGTAAACTGTTATTAGGAAGAGTGGTGCTCATCTTCGGCCCAAATGTTAATGATAATAGTTGTACCTTTTGAAAACTGCTGAGTGCTCCTTTGGGGTCATCCTCCTTGAGCGCTTTGGAGTTATAGTACTGGTTCTCTAGGTCCACATTGGGTTCAGAATTGCTGTCCTCTGAGTATTCCTACATTGACACATAACGCGCACTGCATATTAACGCACTGCATAATGTGCATATTAGCTAGTTAGAAGTAGAACTGAAGTTACACGCAACACACACGTATAACGCTGACAGTTTCCTTGACAAGTTGACATCTGCGAACAGCATGCTCTTGCTCAGTGTTGCCACTTCAAGGAAGAGAAAGAACACTAGTAGTTTCTAGAGCTCCGAGACTTAACTTCCTCCCAATGTATGGATGAATGAACGCTTAAAGCGCTTTGAGCACTTGGAAAAGCGCTATAAAAATGCAATTCATTATTATTATTACTTTATTTAGAGGCAACACATTGCGAAATTGTTCTTTCTCTTCCTCGATGTTTGCCTTGATGCCCGACTTCCAGCACCTGGCCTAAATATAGTCATTGAGATGTGCACACAATCTTCTGTACTCAGTGTTGCCACTTGCCAGCTACCATTAGCCGGCTACTATGTTGCTCATAAACACAGCTAGGCCTAGCCTAGCCCAGTTAGCCAACGAGCATGGTTAATATTTCTCAATATTAACAAAACATCCAGCTTGTGAACTATCCCGGCTGCTCTGCAGCTAAATCCGACTGACGGTTTAGCACGCTAGTACAATATATCCAGAGTGAGCCTGATCACACGTTAGGTGCCCTTCTACCTTCAACATCTACCGTTAGCGAGCTAGCTCACATTAGCCTGCTCGCTACCTAGCGACCTGTGAGACAGCACTCCTTCTGCCTAAGCGAACAAAAAAATAATCCCAGCGATTACAGTTACCAGATCGTAGTCCTCTTCATCGTCGCACATAAAATCATCTTCCATGTCAGACATCTCGATGGTTCTCCTTGCTTCCTACCCAAGCTGCAGCCTAGCCTAGGAAAAGTCACCAGCCTAGACTTAATGTTGTGCTGCTGCTATACTGATGTGTGTGGTGGAGGCGGACACCGTGTGGAGCAAGTTACAATGACATTGTTTTGCCCATAGATGGCACTGTTTGATAGCCTCAAATTAACTCGTGAATAAATACACCTGCAGTCATCTAGTAGTACTGTATGCTCCAGTCTTGCTGCAAAAAAAGAAAGAATGATTTGTACCTGCTGTGGCCAGAGAGGCCAATATTTACAATTTACAATTTACAATTTAGGCATTTAGCAGACGCGACAAAAAAAGCATGGGAATACATCACATAAAAACATTTATCATGAAACATGCGTAAGCTAAAGGCCTATTCATAGTCTGGATTTTAGGTGGTGAGGTGACCACCGCTCCGGTGGTGAGGTGACCACCGGAGCTGAAATAACGTTGAGCGGTGGTGAGTAAAAACAGAGAGAAGGGCTGGAGCGGTGGCGGTGGTTTGCTCTTCACAGTTGTGTGTCATCGGCGTAGCAGTGATAGGATATATTGTGAGCAGAGATGATAGTGCCCCGATGGGTTCGGGGGGATGATAACAGACCTTTCCAGGAAACCTGGTAGGTCGGTCGGTGAGGTAGGAGGAGAACCACTTTAGTGCCGTTCCACCGATGCCTAGATCGGCTAGGGTGTCTAGGAGCAGCTGGTGGTTCACTGTGTCAAATCAAATGCTGCCGATAGGTCTAGGAGATTCAGTACTGCAGAGTGGG
The DNA here is from genome assembly GCF_963924005.1 of Protomyctophum bolini. Classification (NCBI taxonomy): domain Eukaryota; kingdom Metazoa; phylum Chordata; class Actinopteri; order Myctophiformes; family Myctophidae; genus Protomyctophum; species Protomyctophum bolini. Next base: position 11,153,425 of record NC_137862.1, on the reverse strand, counting down.
AAGCAGCTTGGGCAGCATATAGTGCTTCTGTGACTGCCAGCAGGGCAGTTTCTGTGGAGTGGGCCTTCTTAAATCCGGACTGGTTGGGATCCAGCAGGTTGTTCTGTGAGAGATGGAGAGAGAGCTGGTTGGAGACAACACGTTCAATGGTTTTAGAAATAAATGAAAGGAGTGATACCGGTCTGTAGTTCTTGACATCTGAGGGGTCAAGGGTTGGTTTCTTGAGGAGTGGTGTTACTCTGGCTGACTTGAGGGCAGATGGGACGCAGCCTGAGGTTACTGAGGTGTTGATGATGGAGGTGATGAAGGGGAGCAGATCAGGTGCGATGGTCTGGAAGATTGGAGACGGGACAGGGTCAAGAGGACAGGACAGGTGGTAGAGGATGTCACTATAGTTGTAGAACTTCGTCTGGGGAAAGAGGAGAGAAGGAGGACATGCATGGTATGTTGGGGTTCGTGTTGGTTGAGTCAGATGCCACTTTATGTGGGAGGGGAGGAAAGGAGCTGCTGATATCATCAACCTTCTTCTCGAAGTAGTTGACAAAAACATCAGCAGTGAGGGATGAAGGTTGAGTGGGGGGAGGGGGTTTAAGGAGGGAGGAGAAAGTGGAGAAGAGCTTCCTTGGGTTAGAAGTACAGGATTGGATTTTGGTGTGGTAGAAAGAGGTTTTAGCAGTGGTTAGTGAGTGGGCGAAGGCAGAGGAGTGAGTGAAAGTGGAAAAGGTCATCTGGTAGCTTTGTCTTGTGCCACTTTCTTTCGGCTGCCCTTAGAGGTGTTCGTTCAGATCTGAGAGTTTCAGATAGCCAGGGAGCCGGTGGACATGAGCGAGCTGGCCTGGAACATACAATGTTCTTGTAAATCTAAAGAAGTGCACTGCCGTATTAGCCTATTATTTGTACTACACGAAAATTAACTATGTGCTTTGCTCTGATGGAACTTTGGGTCCGATGAGGACTTGTGTATACTCTAAAGATGAGGATTCATAAAATAATTTACAAAGCTATAGGACCCGCATCTATCTGTCTATTTGGGTGCCCACCTCCCATCTGTTTGTGGGAGATGGAATATGCATATTTATTATTTATTTGATTATGAAATTGTTTGAAAATACAAACTATATATGTTTTTTTAGTAGCATTTCCTTTTTTTCTTATTTTCTCTGCTCTGCCACACTTTCTTATCATTTTGATTTGCACTACATGACATTTACATGACTAAATTACCGGTACATAAAATAAGGGTGGAAACAATGCATACAGGCAGTCTCTCTCTCACACACACACACACACACACACACACACACACACACACACACACACACACACACACACACACACACACACACACACACACACACACACACACACACACACACACACACACACACCCTATCATTAGTGCATTACCATAAAAGGTGCATTTTATTGCAGTTTAAGAATTTGTTCTTGACAGGAATGTCAACAGCTCAGACTTAATGAGCAAAAATCAAAATTTGGCAAGGTCTTTTTCTCTCTTAGCAACTGAACTGCAAATATAGCTACAGTTTTTCTTAAACACAGATATAGCGTGATAATAGCCGGTATATTTGAGATTTCAGTCAGCTCTGTGTATCAGGTTCGTGTTATAGTTGTGTTTCGTGACTGCCTTTTTAACAGCCTTGGCTGCCACACCAAGATCTGAGAGAGGGGGGGGGGGGGGGCATTGGCAACATCAAACTCTCACACTCACTGCACGGGGTCTGATGTCCTCATTCCACATCAGGCCCTGTGACGGGGTTCGCATTTCTTTGTAGACTGATTTGAAATTACACAATCACATTAAGACATGTGTCATAATGTTATTGCGAAACCCAGATGAGTCTGAGTAATACACTTATCTCTTTTTTTAACTTTGTTTTTATTTCAATTTTTCATCTTGTGCAGTCAGTTTGGCCATAATATTTATAATATCCAGCAGCGAATCCAACTCCAAGGAAGAGGGAACTTGGGTACTCAAAGATTGATTGATAACATAATGTAATAATAATAACTAGAAATGTCATTAGTAACTCATGTTCTTGTTTGTGTACAGTGCTGTATGTGTTTGTGTGTAAGTAAAACAGATCAGTATGTTAGCGATTAAGAGTATATCAATGTCACAAGTGCACTGTCGTTAAATATATAATTTAATGTGTGAATTAAGACAGCAGAGTACTGTGATATGCTGTAGTGTAGCCTATACAGACATGAGTCACATAATCTATTATACACCTGAAATAAATGTATTGACCTCTATTTAACTTTCTGAAAGTTTAACCCAGAGTTCAAGGCCTTACATTTAGTCAAGTGGAAGGATCAGCAGACATCTTTTGTTAATATTATACTGTACTGAATATTCCATCCATCCATCCATCCATGCATCTTCAACCACTTATCCAGAGTCGGGTCGCGGGGGCAACAGTCCCAGAGCAGAGAGCTCAGACTTCCCTCTCTAGAGCAACATTAGCAACTTCCTCCTGGGGGATCCAGAGGCATTCCAGCGAGGGCATAGTAAGCAATGGGCATGCCTCCCGAGCGAGGGCATGCTTACTATGCCCGAAGCACCTAAGCTGGCTCCTTTCCAAGCGAAGAAGCAGTGGGTCTACTTCGAGGCTCTCTTGTGTGACTGAACTTCTCACCCTATCTCTAAGGGCTATGCCAGCCACCCGTCTTACACAGCAACCTTATATTTTCGGTCATGACCCACACTTTATGACCATAAGTGAAAGTATAGGTACGGAGATTGCTTGGTAAACAGAGAGCTTTGCCTTCTGGCTGCAGCTCTCTTTTAGTAACAACAGTTAAATTAACAAAATGATGAGAAGAATACTGTGAATGTGTGTGCACATGCAAATACTGTACATTAAAATCTAACATGTGTGATATCTGTTAGCATTTCTGTCATACAGTATTGGGTTTGCATCAACAGGACCACTCAGCTATAGTAGAGAAGAGCTGTGAATCTGGGACAAAGAGATACTGTAAGGCTCGCTTGTTGCTTTTGTGTCATCACAACACCTGCACAGATGTTCCTCAAATTAAAGGGCATCACACTTGTGCACTTAGTGTTATCACTACAGACTGAGCCGCTGTCAACACATAATCAGACACTCAAAAAACAGCACATTTATATCAGGCAAGCAGCACGGTGGGAAGCAGGGCAAAATAACAGAACCAAAATATAAATAAAAACCAGGCTTTACAAAAAGAAAAAAAAACAACTAACTGAAACTGTATTGTGTGTTTACTTTGTCAGTATCCAAAGAAATGTGAAAATAAGCTTCTGAGCTAATAGATCTGCTATCTGAACTTCTTGAATCTCGCCCTGACTGCCCCATTTTACAATAAAAAAATAAGCCTTTTCACAAAATAAAAACTAAACTAAACTAGTTAACCCACTTTATTATTATTATTCTTATATAATATTTTTTATCCCACGATTTCGTAACCCATTTTTCAATTATCTAATGTGATCCTGGGCTCTACACACCCTCCGCCAACCTGGGGAGAGCAACGGACTTGAACTCATGCTTCCTTCATGCCTGAGTGTCCAAGTTGCTCCTTTACACCTGACAGGGGGGAGTTTCCCTGGTTGGACGTAGCGCGTGGAAGGAACACGTTATACCAACCAGTTCCTTTCCCCTCCATCCAGCTGGCCAGGGGGAGGCAGTTTAGAGACCAGGATTGTTAACCCCCCTTATTAAAAACTGTAATAATAACGCACTAGCTGCGGGAAGTCAAGAGAAAAGGAGGACACCCTGGCCCACCATCTCTATGTCTACATCAGGACCTGATTCTGGTCCAAAAACCTTTTCATTTATCAAACCTACTCAGGGAGGACCACCTAAGTCTGATAAACTCAAACAATTTCTCAGTGTTGACTATTTCTCAGTGTAAACCTACTAACCTTATTTAGTGAGAAGCGTTATAAACATTTCACAGCAGTCCCCTGGCATTAATATATACAATGGGTTTTATCAGCCGTTTAATTTTTGGTTGCCAAAAACTGTTTTATGGGGTACCCAACGGCAACAATAGAATTCATGTAATCTTGTTGCTGACAGTTCTTTAAACATGAGCTGAGGCTTTAATGCACCTCCAGCATGGCATCTGGCAGAGAAGGCCTGTGCACCTTTCTCTCTCAGCAGGCTGCTTGCTTTTACGCTTTTCCTAAATGGCCGTCACCACAAAAGAACTCACGGAAAGGGCCCTAACTCTGCGTTCCTGTGCCAACAAGATCATTATACGTACATGCACACAGACATGCATACCAAAATGTACTGCATGTAAACATTATACCATGCACATCTGCGGTAATCGTGCTCATGTGTGCCAAACACACACTTTGCAAAAGCCACGCACATCATTGACCTCGTACAATTTACCCCTGAGGTCATCACAAGCACTCTGTACTCCTCAAGCTGTGCACAATGCGTGACTAGACATTTTATTTGCTTATTGCTTTTCTCTTTTGTTTTTACAAGGTACATAGAAGCGTGTCTTGATTTTATACAACAGCTTTTGTCTAGTGGGGCTGTTATTGCTCATCAAATCACCACTCCAAGAGCTGAAACTCATGCTACAGCCAAGTCCACACGCACCCTCTCTGCATCGCACGCTAGCACAATGTGGTACAGTATGTGTGCGGTATGTGCTTTGAGTGGGGTGTGTGGGGGGTTGGAGTTTGGGTTTGTGTGTGTTTGGGTATCTAGATTCTAGAAAGTATGTGTGTATTATAGACAGAGGTTGTCAGTCAGCCTTTGTCATTCTAAACGTGGGTAGGTATAGACTGAAATGATGGGTGGAGAGTAGACGTTGGGTATAGGCTCTGGTCCAGTTACTCAACATTTGTGGTCAGGTTATGGTCATCTAGTAAATGCATAACCTAGAAAATATATGTAAAAATAGAAATTCAAAGAGAGCTTCTAACCCCAACTTCACAGAGAACATTACGCATCCAGATTTGAAGATCTGAAACCTTTTGTCTCAGGTAAATATATCCCAAATTATTTATCACACAACTGTGGATGGCTTATTGCTTGGTCAGTGTTTAGTTTGGTGGAGTGGGTTAATGTGGTTTTACCCAATGTACAGATTGGCATTTGGAATAGGGCAACTGTTTTGATATAACAAAAAGAAAAACAATTTACTCCTGTGACACAGTACAAGTACAAGTACATAAAACTCAAATTCCCCACACAACTGTGAGTGTATAGTAGAAGTCTATTGATGCCCTACTCCTACTGCCCAGAAGCCTACTACTATATCCTCCTTTTTGCAGTAGTGTAAAGTAACTTTAGTACAATTTTGAGGCATTTCTACTTTACTGGAGGATTTCCAATTTTCAGGTTCAGGTTCATTTATTTGTTTGTCCCCGTGGGGCGATTTGGTTTACAGCAAGGCATGTAACATGAAAGGCAGGTAACATGAAACACAAAAAGTAAAAGACACAGTAAAAAGGCACATATTAATGTGTACTATGAACAAAAAAACACGATGGCAGTTCAAGGTATCAGTGTAACAGTTGTATAAATAATTCATACAAGCGAGTCAGGTGACAAGTGTAGCATAGTGTTTCCAATAGTTTTAAATATAAGCCAATTTTTATTGTTTTCCATCATGTTTGGTGGGGTAGTCAGGGCATTTAGGGGGGCATATACATTTACATATTTACACTGATGACAATGTCATATGAGGAAATAGGTGAATAGGTGTGAGTGGGACCACTTTGGAACCACACTGTTCCCATGTGGATCCTGAGATTCAATTATTTTTACTGAGAGGGTATTCAATAGGAGGCTATGAGAAACACCAAAACGTATTCTATAGGAGGCTATGAGAAACACCAAAACGTCTTAGCAAAGTGCATTCTTCTTCAGTGCCTTGTATAATTTACTAGACCGGTTCCCGGCTGTAGAGCACCGAGTCGGTAACGATGGAAGTTCGAGTTCCATGCCCCACCCGGCTATGCGTTGTACCCGTGTCAGAGAACCCGTTCCACCCATCTGTCTGTTGTCCCTTTTATGCCCATATGGAGATTTCCGTATGTCCAAAAAGATACAGGTCCAGCGACGCCCGCCTTCTTGAGGTCCCTAAAAGGATCAAACGCAAAACCTGGGGCGACAGGGCCTTCTCTGTGGCCGCCCCTACCCTCTGGAACGCTCTCCCCAAACATATCCGAGATGCCCCCTCACTTCCTACCTTCAAATCTGCCCTGAAAACTCACCTGTTCACAATCGCCTTTCCAAGCTGATGTTTTTTTTAACTGCACTGTTTTATTGGTTTTACTCTTTTAATTGTTTTTTTTTTCTAATAAAGTTGTCCTTTTTCTTGTTCCCCCCCCTGGCCCCAACACATGTAAAGCGTCTTTGAGTGTCATGAAAAGCGCTATATAAGTCCCATATATTATTATTATTAACCTTGCCATGGAAAAAGGTCTGTTTTATCCCCTCAGCCATCGCAGCATTAAACATATTGCCCTGCCGATAGGATGGTTCTGTATACGTAGGGACCTCATGTTTTTGTATTGTATTGTCTTGTCTTGGTGTTATGTGGTATGTGTTGTTTTTTATATGGGTGTTTGACTAAGTGTGAAGACGAATATCCTTCGGACAATAAAGAGTATTATTATTTTCTTCTTTCTGTCTAATTCCTTCTTTTCTAATCTCTTCTCGTCCACCATCTCTTCTGGTGCACTCATCCCTGTCAGTTTGGTTTAGAGAATCAAGCCAGGAGACAGGGTATATTTAGGTACCCTTACATAGTTCACATGCCAGTGCTGAGGCCATGCCAGCACTGCAGTGGTTTTCAACTTAGCATTCACACAAAGCAACAGGATAGCCATGGCCTACATGCATGACTAGACATACAAACTGATTGAAAATGGGCCAATTTGACATTAATCTGAGACATTATCCTATCTGCTGTCAGACATGATGGTGTGCATACAGTGTGTGATTTATGTCTTTAGTTGACAGTCAAGCTCAGTGGAGCTGTGGTCATGAAAGCACTGTCAAAGGTGGAGTAAACCTTTGGCACATAACATTTTACACGCATGTGTCGGTTGCTTCTGAAAATTTAATATACTGTTAACTTAGCACCACATGCTGTGCTTATTTCTGGAGGCTCTTGTGCACGTTTGCTATACATGTAGAAGGGTCTTTTACTATCTCACTCTAAAGCACAATTTATTGTTAGTCATTAAACGCGTCTTGCGGTGATGCATTTCATTGTGAGCTTGTACGCTAGCATCATAAAACAGTATAGAGAGTATAAATTAAGACTACATTAACTTGACACAAAAATGTAGCAAATCCATGAGGACTTTCTGATCTTTCTGAGTTGTTTCTTTGATTTTGTTTGTTTCTGTCTTCTCCTGCCATGAGAGATACCATTAACAAACCTAGAGCACTGCATGGGCTTTGACTTGAGACACCTGTACTACTGTAGATCCACCCTACTGTACACATGAGAACAACACAACATTTTACAAACACAAAATCAACAATACCATTTTGAATCATAAAAAAAAAAAGTTAAATTATTGACAGTCAGAATAGTCAGAGTAAGATAATGAGAGAAAAACCAATATTATTTTCAGCGTGCAGGCCAGAAGTGCAATGTATGCTGTATGTTTCACTGAAAGGTGCTGATAGACAGCCTGCCCTCAGTGGCTCCTCTGTATGGATGGGCTGAAACAAAGAGTCTATAGGAGCATCTTGTGGATCAACGAGAAGCCCTAACACTCATCCATTAGGATCTGCTTTGTTTACATCACCAATATAGCATATGAGATTTTCCACTGAGGACTGGGTCACAAATAGTAACTTTCCATTGCATGAAACCAAGGTCCTCACATAGAGTTCTTTGATGTATCTTATCTATCTCTAAGTGGTTTGAAAGTTTAATGACAACAAAAGTGCAGTTCTGGGAAAAGGCACAGGGGCATTTAAATGGGAGGGAAGCATCCCCATCACAGTGTGGATAGACAGCCAGTCACTGTGTGCGTGTGAGTGTGCGCGCGCGCGTGTGCACGTGTACATGTGCATGCGTGCGTGTCTTTACTGATACCCACATGCTTTTGGGTTGGTTCATGTGTACTGTATTGTGTCCAAGCCTTGACCACATTTCACAACATCCCTTGAGATTGATATCTACAGTGATTCTCCGTTTCTCCAGACTTGACGCTCTAGTGAAGTCAGCGGTTAACAGAATCGCAGAAAAAGGCACTGGGATCCATCCCGACAAGGCGACTCACGGGAGTCCATGCACACTCATTCCACTGCTGCAAGTTAAGCAAATATTAACTCACAGAAATCATTTCAGTCTTCACAGAGCACTGTAAACAGAGACATTTAACAACAAGAGCCATGATCAGAACCACATTGCTTTCATGGGGTTCCCATTCCTGGGCGCAGGCAATCCATGTTTAAACTCCTACAGATGACGGTGCGGTTAACAGCAGTCAGACAACCAGTAAGGAGGGTAATGTGCAGGACAAACAGCAGCTCGGCGTAGCCGTGTTAACCAGACTCTCTCTGTTCTTGTGGTCCCATCTCAGTCTGAGCCTGCTGGTGCTGGACGAAGGACAAGAGGCCAAGCAGGGTGGGTGGTAAAAGTCACTAGTAGTGTGGGCTGGAGGCAGGGGTCATCCTGGAACTTGCACTCGGTGCCGTCTCGGAACTAGCATTTGGAGTCACTTGGAAGTAGAGCTCCAGGCTGACCCAGCCTGGAACTAGGGCTAGGAGTTGGCCTGGAACAAGGCTAAGATCTGGCCTGGAACTAGGGCTAGGAGAGGTGGCCTGGATCTAGGGCTAGGAGAGTTGGCCTGGAACTAGGGTTAGGAGTTGGCCTGGAACAGGGCTAAGATCTGGCCTGGAACTAGGGCTAAGAGAGGTGGCCTGGAACTAGGGTTAGGAGAGTTGGCCTGGATCTAGGGTTAGGAGAGGTGGCCTGGATCTAGGGTTAGGAGAGGTGGCCTGGATCTAGGGCTAGGATAGGTGGCCTGGATCTAGGGCTAGGAGAGGTGGTCTGGATCTAGGGTTAGGAGAGGTGGCCTGGAACTAGGGCTAGGAGAGGTGGCCTGGACCTAGGGTTAGGAGAGGTGGCCTGGATCTAGGGTTAGGAGAGGTGGCCTGGATCTAGGGCTAGGAGAGGTGGCCTGGACCTAGTGCTAGGAGAGGTGGCCTGGAACTAGGGCTAGGAGAGGTGGCCTGGACCTAGGCCTAGGAGAGGTGGCCTGGAACTAGGGCTAGGATAGGTGGCCTGGATCTAGGGCTAGGATAGGTGGCCTGGATCTAGGGCTAGGAGAGGTGGCCTGGATCTAGGGCTAGGAGAGGTGGCCTGGACCTAGGGTTAGGAGAGGTGGCCTGGATCTAGGGCTAGGAGAGGTGGCCTGGATCTAGGGCTAGGAGAGGTGGCCTGGACCTAGTGCTAGGAGAGGTGGCCTGGATCTAGGGCTAGGAGAGGTGGCCTGGATCTAGGGCTAGGAGAGGTGGCCTGGATCTAGGGCTAGGAGAGGTGGCCTGGAACTAGGTGTTGACCTGGACAAGTGCTGCAGTAGCTGTCTGTCGGTACTAGTGCTTGAGGTTGGCCTGGAAGTATAGCACTCTGGTTGGCCTAGAACTAGCGTTTGAGTTCAGCGTGAAACTGGGGTTTGACCTGACTGAAACCAACACAAGTAAGACGCGTGAACGCGGGAAGTGAACGCAGCTCGTAAATTGCAATAACAACAATTATAATAAATTACGTACTTTTTCTTTCTTCAAGTTTTTTGTTTGTTTTTTTAAGTTTTGTGTTTTGTTTTTTTGTTTGTTTTAAGTTTTCTACTGTGCATGTGTGTGTGTGTGTGTGTGTGTGTGTGTGTAATACAGCTGCGCCCTCTTGTGGTGGGCGGGTGGTGTCACAGCGTGACAGACAAACAGACAGACAGACAGACATGTTCTGCCTGGGTTACATAGTAATGGCTCACAGAGTTCGCAATAATGGGATTCGCGAGACGGTGTTTCTACGCCTCTACGGCTACTAGTCTGGGACTAGAGTTGCACAGGCTGGACCACCGCTGCATCGGATGACAATTTGCGTGCAGACATCTTTATGTGGTTGCCAAAATATTTCAAAATGTATGTGGGGCAGTATAATAAAACTAATGTTAGTACATGCATTACCATCTATTAGTGATTTAGATGAGGCATATGGCTCAGGTTTGGCTTCGATTACAGTAGAGGCTGGCCGTCTGCCAAAATGTTATTGTAGTCTCCTACACCAGTAAAGAGGGAACACTTCGAAGCCTTACCCCCTGGAATATGATTAAACCTGGAGGCTTAATGAGTAACATACAAAACATAACTTTCACGCCGTTGTCTTCATGTAAACCGTCTGTTGTGTGCTGAATTCGCATGACCACATACTTACACAGAAGCAACAGCCCACAACTCTGTATGTGTGCAGTGCTCTCTAAATTAATCGGAAAGGAATTCTTGTAGCTAAATCTCTATCAGTCCAAGGCGTGCTAAACATAGTGTTTATTGTGTAATCACAGTTCTTTTCCCTTCTCTCGTGACCTGCAAAATACAAAGGTCAAGCACTTGAACAGAGTAACCTAATTGAGTTTTACAATCTATTAGGAGTTAGGATTCGATGAAGAGGAGGTCTTACAAATGGGTTTGGGCACATTTCCCACAATTGCGGGAATTCCACCCTGCATCACCAATCTGGAGATGTTTACCTACAAAATGTGGATGTGTGGTGCTGTGTATGTGTGTCCATACGTGCGCGTGTGTGCATGTGAATGTGTGTGTGTGTGTGGTCAAAGGCGTCCTTTGGTTCTCGTGACTTTAGCTGGGATAGGAGTGGGGGGATGTCGGGGAGATACCATCAGGCCCTGATTTCTGCGGTTATGATGACATCCAGATAATACAGCCTAAGACACACAGACACACAAACCCAGTCACACGCACCACACACACACACACACACACACACACACACACATGCAAGCTCGCACGCAAGCACATGCGCACACATAAAGGCAAGAATGCTAAAACACACATGCAAGTACGCACGCACGCACACACACACAAATGCACACACACACACACACACACACACACACACACACACACACACACACACACACACACACACACACACACACACTGACACACACACACACACACACGCCAGTGCGTGCACGTACACACGCACACCAAAGTCTGCAAATTACGGCTTAGCATGCAAGCGTTGAGCAGATGGGTTGCCTAATGACTGCATGTTGTGTACAGTGGAGAGGGAGTGTCCCCCCGTGCAGCTCTTCACTGGAGTGGACCCCAACACTGTGGTCTGGCTTTCATTTACTTTATGTCTTAACTGGCACCAGCAGGACATTATGGAGTTTGCAGGTGGTCAGATCATGAAAACACAATGAAAGCATTTCACATACTGGAGACTATACTCTCTTTTGGATTATGAAACATCATCACCTGTACAATGTGGTTAACGGTTTTCTCATTCACGGCTGAGTGATTCACCAAGCAGCACTGTTCACATTTAAAAATGAAAAATGTTTTATTGGATCTTATGGAGCATTAAAAGTATAAATATATTACTGTCAAACGGCCCAGAGAACAGACAAATTGGACAAATGGGAGAGGGCTTAGATGACATCAGCACGATAGCGTGAGAGTGAGAGGTAGACTGTGGAAGCTCCTTTGTGACTGCTGTCAAAGGATGATTACTTTGAGATGATCTCATTTAATGATCTAATATTTTCAGACAATATCGCGCCATTCTTCAATCAAATTTGCCTCAGTCTGGGGCTACTTTCTTCCTTTGAGAATACTTGGACAATAAGCCTACTCTCTCACTCTGAGAATTTGAATGTGGATCAATTGAACATTGCAAAATAGTCCAACAATGGGCTGCCGCTGTATTGTTGTAAACAGGTTGAGAAATGATTCAACTGAAATGCCATATTTCAGTTTACAATTGTATTATTATTCAAGATATGGTCAAGCTTTCAGAGTTAAAATGTGTGATAAATTATGGCTTCTCGCTTTTGGTTGTCATCTATTCATTCTTCATTCCATAACTCATCTGTTTTCCAATTTTTCATTAAACCCTACTGTTTAATTTAACAGTTACTATAAAAATAGTTTCAAACACACATGCACGCACGCACGCACGCACACTCCCACACACACACTTGCGTGAGTGTGTGCATGCATGCCTGTGTGCGTGTGCGTGTGTGTGTGTGTGTGTGTGTGTGTGTGTGTTTGAGCATCCTACGCAACACCAGGTACGAGGCGTATTATAAAGGTACCATGGCATAAACGAAGGCAGGCCCATGACAACCGGCACTCACTGCACGAACACTCTGCCCCCCAAAAACGGCTCAGGTCCAGAAGCAGCTTCCTGGATACCACTGCAGAACTGGAGACCACACCATCTGTCGCCAGGACCACGGAGTGGCACAACCAGTGGAACAGCATGGGTAGCCGGACAGCCCAGTGGACAGAGAGAGGCATCACCCCAGAGGAACGTCTCGCGACTGGCCATGACCAACCTTGGGCCGTCTGGAAGGCCCTGAACCGTCTGCGGGTCGGCGAAGGACGCTGCAAGGCATCCATGAAAAAATGGAATATCATTTTTTCATGGATGTGTGGATGGATGTGTGTGGCGAACCACAAACAATGGACCACATCATGATGTGTATCTCTGCTCCACAATGTACTGGAGATGACCTGGCCGGGCCAAATGCTGCTGCACTCGCCTGCGCCAACCACTGGAAAGACGTGATATAGAAGATGGCCAGACACGAAGAAGAAGAAGAACGAAGGCCAGATCCTTGGATATGATTAGTGAAACGGCCTCTTACAGGAATAGTTCACTGTCTGTGAGTGTGTTCTTTCCTCCACATCATCAGCGACCATACTTTAAGTGGGGTTGGCGAAAGGGCCTTTATGTGTGGAGTTGCTTGTAATCCCTGTGTCCCTTTTGAAACTAGCCCCTCGCCACTCGCCCTACACACTTCCACTTGGTTTGACTTTGAGCATAGATATATAAATAATAGAGATGGCACCGGGATTCCCCTCCCATCCAGTGCCGTCTCTATTATTTACTGTATATATATCTATGCTCAGACCAAGTGGAAGTGTGTAGGGAGAGTGGCGAGGGGCTAGTTTCAAAAAGGGGGCTAGGGCAGGTACCCTCACAAAAAACATGCAGTAATCCTGGTCTCTATACTGCCTCCCCCTGGTCAGCTGGTCATGTCTCCTACTGGTCATCAAATTATTGGTTTAGGAAAGAGGAGGTTTTAAAAAATTAGAAAACTCCACAAGAAAGACTAACATGAAATGTACCTACCGGTAATTATATAGTATGTATCATATACTTATGTATAACAGGTATAACTTGTATTTATGTGTCACTGCAAAATAGATAAAGTGTTACAGTGTTACAGAGTGGGGACTATTCTGTCTCTAACCATTTGAAAGGCATACGAAAAAAGGCTTTCCAATTCCAACGGTACATAAGTTGTTGCCAAGAAGAGTTGTTACACTAGAGAAATAATCTTCCAAATACAAATGTATGCTTAAAAATTTGAATCGTCATTGTTAGAGCAACAGAACCAGGCACAATGTTCAATTGGACATCAGAACGGTAGGTTATGAAGACGATATAATACAGTACAATCAAACCTTCTTACATCCAGTGAGAGTGGCACGCACGCACGCACGCACGCACACACACACACACACACACACACACACACACACACACACACACACACACACACACACACACACACACACACACACACACACACACACACACACACACACACACACACACAAAACAGCCAAGGCTATTCAACAAAACACACATGCATTCATTTACAGTACACACACCTATCTTTCTCGCTGGCTTCAGTTAAGAGACATCAATCAGCAGCTATAGCTCAGAGCCGTATAAAGGAGAGTCTTCACATACTGTAATGTGACTTCACCCGCCTTTGTGTATATGTGCGTGAAAGAGGGGTAAGCACACAAGGCCCGTCTGGGCCTATAGTCTGCCCTCGCATGCACAGGGTGGTGGCGTGTCAGACAACCATGAAGGTAACTGCACACGCACGCATGAACACACACGCTAATAGCTGCGCCGCATTACGTCACAGACAAACACATCCACATGAATGACATGGAGGCTGGTTGTAATTGAGACGTCTAAGCGGAAGCCAGGCGCACTGACGGTCTGTTGGTCTCGGCTCTTACTCTTCTCGCACGATATCCCCATCCATGATACCTCTCCCGCAAAGTCTTCTCTTCTCGCCCCCTCCATCTTCCTCTTCTTCTCCATCAGTCTCTCTGTGAGGCATGCTTAGCGGCGCTGTGATATCCTATACAGGCTGCACTTTTGACCAACATCCCTGGGTAATGGTTTTCAGATTCTTCAAGGTGGGCCTGAATTTATGCCAGAGACGAGAAAGGGAAAGCAAACACGTGTTCACCACCCTCTGTTCCTACTTAACTCCAATGTAAGCTGATTATTCAGCTTCTCAGAAGAAATTGTCTGTCACGCTTTCTCTCTTCTCTTTTTTTCACGTGAGACCCACTCCACCATTCCTCAACAGGCGGACTGGTGGAGTGTGAGTTTGTTTTATTACGGGCCCGTCTTTATGTAATATAGTCGGCTAAGCAGAAATCAGTCATTAGTTAGTGTGTGTGTGTGTGTGTGTGTGTGAGAGAGAGAGAGAGAGAGAGAGAGAGAGAGAGAGAGACATAATGGGAATCTCTGAAATATGTGTTGCCTTCCCTCCATACGAAGCCCTTTAAGGGCACTTACACATGATGTGAGCTGCATGGGGCTCCTTTCCTGGGGCTCCATTCCTTTTCGGGCAGTTTAAACGTAATGAGGAGGTTAGCTGAAGCACATTGTGTTTGGACATGTAATAGGGGTGTTGTCCAGAGTCTTACACAAACCAGTGTGCTTCTGAAGGCCTTTGCGAGGTACTGCATGTACCCCCACATGGCCTTGGTGTGGGATTCCTGGTAACCATGAAACCTCCTGTCCCTCTGTCCTAACTATATCCTGTGGTTTGGTGTTTCTCTTCCTAGCACTTATCATCCTAGGGGTGCACGGATCGGTTCGGGTTTTCTTTCTTTGATGGCAAAGATGGCACAGAGCCGGCGATGGTGAGCCCTCCAGTGCCCCGGCATAGACCCATCTTGTAAACAAGGCCTGTCCGGGACCTGTTACTTACTAGGTTATATGTTCACTTCCGGTAGTCTGGAAAATGTGGCTTTTCAAAATAAGAGCTCAACTGGGAAAAATGCTGGCGTGAATTAGATCCTAATTTTTCAATAAATGCTATAGCGGGCTAAGTGTTAATTAAGTGAGCACACCATATACACAGCATGCTTGGGAAGGGGAGCACTTGTTTTGTTACCTCAACAAAAACTTTATTCACTTCTCTCGACAAGACACTAAAGGCAGGCATGCGCTCCATTCTGTACACACAGACACAGTAGCTCACTCTGACTTTTAAACAGCCCAATTAAAATAGGGCAATATACTGTAGCTACAGTATAACAAATGCACTGACGTCGTGATAGCAGAGAATCTACAACCATGCACTGTTGTTGAACACAGGATTTTATAAACTCATGTATTTGAAGACAATAAAGCATCAGAGACAACTGCTGTACCATAGCATCGGTTCGCATAGCGTGCAGGTGAAACCGTGACGATAATCATGAAGATGGATACATGTACAATGGAATGCACGGCCCCAACCATAAAATGTTACCACTGGAATTGAAAATCTCTGAGGAGACTGTACAACACGTTCAAAATGATAAATGGTGCATTTATATATAGCGCCTTCATCTCTGAGGAGACTGTACAACACGTTCAAAATGGTAAATGGTGCATTTATATATAGATTACATAGATTGTGCATTACATTCACCCATTCACACACACAATCGTACACTGAAGGCAGCGGAAACCATGCAAGGCACCAACCAGCACATTTTGGGGTTCAGTGTCTTGCTCAAGGACACTTCCACACCGACTCTGGGGGGAGCCCGGGTTCGAACTGGCAACCTTGTCAGCCACTCTACACCTGAGCCACCGCCGCCCCAACTTATTCAAAGCTTCCCACAGACCACCACATGGACACACTCAAGACATAATTATGTTATTGTCATTATACCTATATGTGATTAGTCCATATTGTGATTTATTTCTGGCAAGATTAACCAAAATTGATGATGCAACATTTTGTTGGGAAATCATTGTGCATGCAGCTATACGGACACAAAATGTGTGATTGTAATGAGGCAAATTAATACCAAGTAGTTTGCTTGTGCATATTGTCTGTAAATATCCTTATAATCAAATACGTCATTTGATTAAATTTGTTATATGACGTCCACCGCGACAAAGCCGAGCTCCCACTCCCGCCGAAAAACGAGCACTCCCCCCTCTGCTTTTCCTAGATGTACTGTAACATACTATACTAATGTTATGGGCCAAGGAAAAAGGTATGGTGTTGCACATGCTCAGATGCCCTCTAGGCCTCACACAGAAGCCTGTGAACATAGACATGTGCCACACAATGGTAGGCCTGAGGCCTGGTATGGTAGGCCTCTGCAGGTCTACCATTCTGAAATTTAATTTAATAATATTTGGACTGCTGTGTTATGTATATATATATTTTAAGAGTAAAGAGAGCCTACTGTCAGCTGTCCAGCAGTCCAAATATTATTAAATTACATTTCAGAATGGTAGACCTGAGGCCGGACACACACACACACACACACGCGCGCACGCACACACACACACACACACACACACACACACACACACACACACACACACACACACACACACACACACACACACACACACACACACACACACACACACACACACACACACACACACACACACACACACACACACACACACACACACACACAGACGGAGTGCAAAACATACTCTCTCCCCATGCCTTCGGCCTGGTGGAGACAATAAAAATGTATTGTGAAGTAGTCATTGTCTGAAGTGTATATGACACCATATGCCTGTAATGTCCTGCATGGTGAACACACAATCTGTCTATCAAAAGTGGTTCATACAGTATTTAAATATGCCTGAGAAAGGGTTTGTTGGAGCTGAGGTCTTTGGCTAACTGAAGATCACATCACACTGCTTATGAAACGCTCAGGACACCCTGCTCTCTGCAGCCAGACAGTCAGGAGATAGACCTAGATATTAGATTAGATTGGATTAGATTAGATGTCCTTTATTGTCCTCAAGGGAAATTAATGTTGCTTGGGGCACAACAGACAAGACGATAAATAAATACACCACAGTTAACCACACTTAACCACACTTAGAACAGTAAAAATAGGTGTTAACTACAATTTCAAAAGCCGCTGGTATGCAGACCACACCAGCACAATCACCTTCTCAGACAAAGCAAACCCTGTCTGTTTCAAGACCATTGGAGGCGCCACAATGACCTGGAATCATCAGATTCAGAACAAACATGACCGGCTTAAACCAGACATAGAGTCCAATAACGGCGTGGCCGTCCAATCGTTAGCATTACCCCTTAATCACAATGCTGTGTTCAGTGGCAAGGCTGCACAGTTCCTTTACGGTCAGGGAGTTCGCACAGTGTGAGATCCACTCTGAAGCAGGGCAAAAGTGCTGGTCCAGATGGCATTCCTCCAGAGATCTTTAAGAATTGCGATATTTACGACATCATCATGGAGATCTGGAACCTTAATTGTTCTGATGAAAAACAACACACGTGATACAGTATGTGGTCTCATCACCCTAGTGCCTAAACCTGGAGATCTCTCAAAACCAGTTAACTACCGTGGAGTCAGTCTGACCTGTGTCTTTGCAACGGCATAATTTGAGAGGGAGAGAAGCAAAGCGGATTTTGAGAGGGGAGAACCACCCTGATCTTTGGCCATCAAGGATCATCAAGGAGGTGAAGAACAACCTGACAGCACCCCTGTGATTCATCGCTTTCAAAAGGCATTTAAGTCGATACACAGCGGCATGATGATGAAGCTATTCAAGACTTATGGTGTTCCTCTCAACCTTTGACAGTTTGACATCCTAGCGGGGGTGTAGCAAGGGGGACACCCTCGCCCATTTCCTCTTCATTATACTCCTGGACTATGTAGTTTATAGGCAGGCCATCAGTGGATGGGAGCAAAAACTCAAAAAATACTCTACACTTATACTTTACACTTAGAAGGTCTAGAGACTCTAGACCAAGGATATGCAAATCAGTAAAGGTAAAGGACATACAGTACAGATTCGACGCACTGGGAGGCAAAATGGAACTAGAAATGTGATGGAATGCATTGAAGTCAATGAGGGACGCATGGACAAGCATATGAATAAACACAAATTGTAATGCTTGCAACCATTGTAAAATAACCCGTTCAAGAAAATAAAAGAAGACATATATCATGTTGTTTTCTGATGTCTTGATTTTCTATGTGCACTATATCATTTTACTGAGGTATTAAAAGATCACAGTGTGATCTTGGGCTAAATGGCATCAACACCGTGGTTATCACCTACTAAAACATCCTTGCAAACCATCCACCTCTTTCAACAACAGGATCGGCACTGCACTAAAGGTAACGACTTCAAATACCTGGGCTCATGAGTCAACCCCTCAGAGCAAGTGAGTAATAAAGTGCTTTCTGAGCGGCATCATATCAAGGTCAGCCTGCCCTACAGACGTTCCTGGATAAGTGCTTCGCCAGAATGCTGCGTGGAGTACTAAACATCGTCTAAAAGGAGCAGACTACCAACAGTCAGCATCCAGGTGCATCCAGGAGAATGTGGCTGGTCGCAAACATGTGGTGCCACACATGAAAATAATATCTGCTGAGCAGACCACATGTCAGACTTTAATTCTACTGTATGCTCTAGTTCATGTGTCCTTCAACCTTTTTCATTAAGGCCCATTATTTGTTTTACAACACAGAGCACCATTTGATGACATTTAGCCTCTCAGACCCAAAATAGAGAATATTTGTTGTCAGTGGATACAAATCCACAATTCCATGCTGTATTACTATTGTACCGGAGAGATAATAGGCAAACGATCAAAAAAATTCTACATTCTCTAATTGTGTAGACTGTAAATTAAGTAATGCAGATGTTTAACAAAATGTAACTCTTGAGAGCGTGAAATATTTCATTCATCATGTTTCAAGCGTTAATAATCTATAAGGGTCCATTTGGTTACAAACTCTGCATAATTTAGCTGGGGACTACCTGAATCCCTCACAAGAACAGCTTTCAATTGTGAATATCTCAGTACAAGCCATGATATGAAGGTAAAAAACTATTTGAATCAGTCTTCGGTGAAAAATCTCTATATATAAATAGTGTAAGGTATGTGTCCAGTTGCTGAGTGAAGGTACGTCCATGCCAAGCACTATAATCATATATATTTCAAAAGACTGTTGTAATAGCTATAGTCATAGCCATAGCAATAGTCATAGTCATAGTTATAGTGCTAAGCCAGATGTGGAATGGAGAGAACATAAATCTGTGGCTTGCATGACTTGTGATTTAAAAAACTTGAATGGAGCCAACGGTAGAATATTCAGTCAATGAAAAATGGCAGATTCATGTTTTCTTTTTAAGCCTTTTTGAGGTGCATTTCTGCAAGAGACAGGAAAGCAGGGGCAGATAGGAGAAGGCATGCTGTGAATGCTGGACCTTGAAGCCAACCCTGCAGAAGTCTCTCGATGGGTGCTACACCAGAATGTTGCGTGCAGTACTCAACATCAATAAGAGCACACATGTTACCAACACAAATCTGTATGATGGAATGCCAAGGGTGAGCCAGAAAATAGCAGCCAGGAGAATGAGACTAGCAGGACACTGCCAAATACACCAAGAGCTGCCAGCCAGCAAACGAGTGCTGTGGGAAGCAACACACGGGCACCGGTCACGAGGACGTCCAATGCTAACATACGTGGATGTACTCAAGAACGACGCAGGAGCGCAAAGTACCAACGAACTGGCCAGATGTCTGGAGAACCGGGATGACTGGAAACGACGATGGAGGGCTCGTCTGAGGACCACCTAGAGATGCAACACAGGTCTCAGCTGTGCTGTCAGGATCACAACATGTATATGAAAATATAATAATGTCCTTGCATTAAATGCAATGCAAGGCTTCAATGTTTCATAAGCTATTTGCAATTGTAATTGGTAAAGATTCATAGCCATGGGAAATACTTACATGCCATGCCATTATATTTTTGCAATTACAGTGACTGTGAGCATGAATGCACATCATGTGTTCTTAGACGTCTAATTGAGTGGTGTGCAATTATATCGCCCTCAAAGACATCAAGGTGTGGGGTGTGTGTGTGTCTGAGCGGGACAGGAGGTCCTGCAGTCCTGTGAGGTGATGAGGCCAGTAAATCTGCTCTGAAGGGTGGTCTCTGAATCCGCCCCAGTCTTGGCAGGAACCCCTGGGCCCAAATCGAAAGCAGACGTGTTTGGAGTTCATTCTCTGAGTTACTACTGTTCAATTGTGATTTACAAGAGTGTGTGAGATATGGAAATCTCTCACGCAACTCTAGATATGGACTGAGTGAAAGCACATTGTGAAACGGGCCCCTCCACCACTGTGGGAAGGACTAATCTGTAAACGCATGCTATCCCTCCATTTGGTCAGAGCTGTTTATTCAATCCGCCTGTCATCTTCTCAAGTGGGGAGCAATGTCTTATTTGGCTAATGGAAAAACCATGCTTACTACAAGCAGTCTAACTCACTCTCTCTATATATATTCATTATGTTATGTTAATGTTTTTTATGCTATTAGGCTAGATACATGGTATTTACAAAACAGCTATGCATTAATATTTGTAAAACCTCAAATACAAAAATATAATTATGTCAATAGTGGGTTGCTTCACAAAATTATCAAATTCCATTAAATCACAAGAAATTTGTGATCACATACTCATAATACATGTGTAAATTACAAGTCAATATTAAGTGCTAATATTTGTTCTGGAGTGAATAACATAATAAAACCCTGTTGTAAGCATGGCATTTATTTGTGGCAAATTATAGTAAAATATATATTTTTTTACTATTTCTAACCACCATTATATGGGCTTTGTTACTAAGCAGAATGGCCATTAAAGAGTTGTTTTAAGTGCTTTTTATGACTAATTCTCTACAACAGATGTCACAGCTAATCAGAAACACATGCCCCCTCCCCCAGTTGAGGAGTTTGTTTTGTTCAAGTACACGACAGCGGCACACCTTGAGTTGTAAACCAAGCCAGCTCAGGACAGGACATAATTGAACAGAAAACTTATTTCCTCTGGCCTGTACCATGGCTCCTCGCGTGCCTGTCCTCCACATATTGGAGGCATGAAGCATGAGGTAGGTACGCACACACACACACACACACACACACACACACACACACACACACACACACACACACACACACACACACACACACACACACACACACACACACACACACACACACACACACACACACACACACACACACACACACACACACACACACACACACACACACACACACACACACACACACACACGCACGCACTATGCAGGCCCCTTTCTTGTGAAACCACCTGCTCTACACACGAATATCTCCTGTTTGTTTCTTTATGTCTCTGCAGGAGCCTATCCTCTCTCTCAGGGAAGGCCTGGCTTTCGGGGGCTTTAATGAAACACTTAGAAAAGGTGACCCCGTGAACTTGCGAGAGCGCCACCGCTCGGCTCAAAACGACGAGGATGATGAAATGGATGGCGGACGGCTAGAATGACAGAAATAAGAAGTGTTAGGGGGAGAATATAGGGGATAAGCCAGAGTAGATCAAAGTTGAGGCTAGACAGGTATGGCTGATGAATGCTAATGGTAGTGCTTGCTCCTGTATGATGAGTTAGCTGCTCAGAAGTGTAGTCTATATAGATGACATGTGTCTGATGTTCTTCCAACACCAGCTCCTGGTCTCCAGCTCTGCTTTTCTGTCCTCCTTCTCCCACCCCCGCCATTAAAAAGACATTCATCCCCATGATGAGACAAGACAGTGATGGAGAACCACCATTATTGAAAAGCTACAGAGAGGTGCTTTTCTTGTCACTTAAAAACCCATAGATAGATGTACATCCGCACGCACGCACGCACGCACGCCGCACACGCGCACACACACACACACACACACGCACACACACACACACACACACACACACACACACACACACACACACACACACGCACGCACGCACGCACGCACGCACACACACACACACACACACAAAAAATCACCAACAACATTATGTTCTGTCCCCTCTGATATAAACACAAATATTTTCCATATTTTGATTAATGCTTACCATGTGAATTATGAAATGTGTGTGTGTGTGTTTATTTGCACATAAATTAAAATAAAACGCAAAAGACTGGCACTCGTTACCTTTTGTCATAACACATGACACAGACATTCCTGTCGGAAGCCAATGAAAAGTTGAGTGAGTCCGTGTTGTGGTTATGTTATGGTTATGGCTCCAGTAAAGCCAGTAGCTATGAGAAGATCCTGGATGTACTTCAGATGTATCCGTTGTGAGTTCTGCCCCCAAAAGGAGTTTGATTTGGCACTTTCCCCGGAATCTTCGGATCAAAGAGTGCAAAAAATACTGCGTCTTAATTCAGCTAATTTAAGTGCAATTAAGTGCATTCAGTCTAATGACAATTAGACAGATAATTAGCTAATTAAAGTGTGGCATGTGTCTGGTGGTGAGTGCTCCCCTGTGATCAGGCGTCTGTATTCTTGGCATGCTATAGTCCTATAGCGTTCTCCCCATCAGACCTCCCTGCCGCTACATGCTGTCTACTATAATATGGAAGGATCCACTGCTGTAACATCTTACATGATTATAATCCCCCGCATCTGCGCTCTGCTCGCTGCTGGTTTACCCTTAACCCATTCTGACCGGGCACCCATTCTGGTGTTAGCATCATGTCATGCTTTAGCTATTGAAAAACAGCAGATCTACAAGCCCATAGCGCGCCACCGAGTGGCGCGCTACGAGCTTGTAGGTCTGCTATTTTTGAAAAAGATCGAAGAACGACTGACATTTTTTTAATCTGATCTCAGGTCAGAATGGGTTAATCAGACCAGTGTGTGTCCCAGTGGAAAACCTCGTATGAATCTGATCTCAGGTCAGAATGGGTTAAAGTAAAAGGGTTAGTTCAGATTTTTGGACTGTAGCTGTACTTACTTGCCATTTAGTGGTTGCAAAGGCATTAATCCATTTTTCAATAGCTAAAGCATAACATGATGCTAACACCGAAATGGGTTCCCGGTCAGAATGGGTTAAAGGACCACTTCACCACTTTTCAACCTGCTTTCATATGATTGGTCCTCACTAATGTTCATGATAAAATACTACCACTTTTTTCTACTCAGTCTGTGTCTCATAGGAGGGCTGTGGGGCAGTTCAGAAACCCGTCCACCAGTGACATCATCGATGGTGAATTCAAGCTAATAGAAACTGCAGGCTTACTATTTGTTCTCACGTTAATAAAAATCAAAAATGGTTTAAAAAAAATCTTGTTTAAAAATAAATCTGCCTAACGATGATGTCGCTGGTGGACGGGTTTCTGAACTGCCCACAGCCCTCCTATGAGACTGAGTAGAAAGAAATGGTGGTATTTTATCATGAACATTAGTGAGGAACAATTATGAAGATAAGTTCAAAAGTGATGAAGTGGTCCTTTAAGGTCCTTTCATTGATTGAGTCCCGTGGTGGGAGTTCTGGTCTGGTTTTGGTGAATGTTAACACAGAACCTTCGTTCAACTTTGACCCCTCTGTCACATGGAACTGTATTTTGTGTCCAGTACTGTATCACTATGCCAGCAGCAACACAAAACCATAGTTCCATGTGACAGGTTGTTAAAGTTGAAAGGAGTGAGGTTAAAGTTGAACGAAAGTTGCTCTATATGGTAGAAAAATAGGTCAACAATACAAATTACGCTAGTTTTGTGGATTTTATTTTTAATGCCTGGCCCCCAGTGCCCCCCAACCAAATGACCGGAACTTCTTAATATTGACCAAAACCAGACCAGAACTCCCTCCATGGGACTCAGAAGCAAACAATGAATACCTTTGCAACCACTATAATAATGGCAAGTATTTCCTACAGCTTTAAAGAGATAGTTCAGATAATAATAATAATGAATTGCATTTTTATAACGCTTCTCCAAGTGCTCAAAGCGCTTTACAATGGTTCATTCATTCATACATTGGGAGGTGAAGCGGTGAACAGTCGATGCCAACGTCCTCACTTCCCACATTCACACACCAATGGTGGCGAGCTCACACCGACCAACTCATTAGAGGCAATGTAGGGTTCATTGTCTTGCCCAAGGACACTTCGACATGTGGACAGGAGGAGCCGGGATTCGAACCACCGACCCAGGGATCATTGGATGACCTGCTCTACCTTCTGAGCCACAGCCGCCCTATAAGCTTAAGCTGTATGAAATACTTGCCAATAATATATTGGTTGCAATTAATTGTATTAATTGATTGCCCGAGTCCCGTGGTGAGAGTTCTGCTCTGGTTTTGGTGAAATATTAAGTAGTTCCGGTCATTCTCATCAAAAGTAAATAAACTATGTTTTTTGTGTCGATATCACTACGCCCAAAAAATAGTTCCATGTGATAGAGGGGTCAAAGTTGAACGAAAGTTGCACTAATATTTTAGAAATAGGTCAACAATACAAATGACGTTAGTTTTGTGGATTAATTTACTTTTAATGTGTGGCCCCAGTGCCCCCCACACCGGTTCCACCGGAACTACTTAATATTCACCAAAACCAGAGCAGAACTCCCACCATGGGACTCGGGCAATCAAATAATACAGTTGCAGCCAACCACTATATTAATGGCAAGTATATCATACAACTTAAGTTCATAAATTGTGAACTATACCTTTAAGTCCAAAAATCTGAACTAACCCTAAGGAATAGTCTAGAATCTTAAGCTTGATTGATATGTTGTTGCGTTTGGCGTTGGTGTCGTGCAGCGAAAATAGCCCATCTACCATCTCACAACACGTGCAATGCGTAGTAAGCTTGTCACATCCTTGTATAATAAAGTGTAAGTTAAGCATAACAGAGAAGCTACAGTGAAATCATATCGCAATCATTATCAGGCAACTGCTATGAAGTGAATGTGTCTTTTGTATTCTGCTGAACCTGCTACAGTGGCCACGTTATGTCACATTTCACAGCTATTTCCCAATAGTGCCAACCATAAAGATTCTGCTTGATCCAATTTCCACTGGCTGATGGTGGAATACATTTCTGTGAGTATGGGAGGAACAACAAATCTCCAGCTCATTAGTTCCAGAAGTCATAATACCCTATTGTCATTTTTAACAATTTACTTTAAGGTAAGAAATACTCCCTATATTCCGTCTAGCATACTGCGGCTGGCAGTCAAGCATCACTATGCATGGTCAAGTCTCTATGCACGGTAAAATCCTATAGGGTTCCACATTTTCAACCTTTTTCATATCAAGGTCCATTATTTATTCGGCCTTTGAGCCACGGACCACCATTTAATGTTCTGTGGCTTATTAACCCAAAATGTATATTATATATTTTATCGTTGGATAAGATTTTGTCCACAATTCCATGCTGTATTGATGAGGTATCATAGGAGAGACAACAGGCAAACGTTGATCAAAATAACGGCTCTTCATCAGTTTAAGGTTACACATCGCCTCCAGCCCTCCACTGGTCCAAGTTTGTTCCTACCATGGATCCTATATCATATGTAATCGTTGCAATCAAGATCAAGCTACCCTTGCACATGCTTTTTGGCAATCAATCATTTTCAGATGTATTAGAACCCTCTGCCACTATTGGAGTTGTTTCCCAAGATCTATACGTCTTAGCCGGCTTTTGGCTAGGCGACTAATACAAGCTTTAAATCATGGGTTAATAATGTTCTACATCATTTGACATTGGAGAAGATTCGCTACTCCACAAGAGTAAAGCTGGTGCTTTAAGATTTTACACCATTTGGCAACCTTTTTTATATTGAGAGGATGAATGCGAGTGACATCAACAATCCTTAATAACTCATAACACTGACCCTACTTTAATTGTTTTTATTGATTTTTTTAAATTTTATTATTATTATTATTTTTTGTTTGTGTATTGTGTCTAAAATTGTATTAATTCCGGACCGCTGTTTGAGAACCACTGCACTAGTAGTACACTCCCAGAGTTAAATGAACACTACCCTACTGCGTGCACGTCCCTATACTGCCAGGCACATTAAGGTCCCTATACTGCCAGGCACATTAAGGTCCCTATACTGCCAGGCACATTAAGGTCCCTATACTGCCAGGCACATTAAGGTCCCTATACTGCCAGGCACATTAAGGTCCCTATACTGCCAGGCACATTAAGTGTCCCATTTACCCTGCAGTGCAGACCCACACATGATTCCTTTCATGAAGTTAACAGGCTGTCATTATCATGGTATCCCACGGTTCTTAATCCCATACACCCTTATGATTAGACGAGACTGTGGAGCCCTTATGATTAGACGAGACTGTGGAGCAATGTGGCTGGATCACTGCAAACGCACTACCATTCTTGAATCTGTTCGGTACACTATATATATATACCCTTTATGCACATGTTGTGGGAAGATTGCACAAAATAATTTCACCACATTCCTTTATACTTAGTGTAATTGTCTCCACCAGGCCAAAGGCATGGGGAGAGAGTATGTTTTGCACGCACTGCCCCAAATATTCCTCAACGTCCTGTTATAGCGCCACCATGAGGCCGATTTAGGCAAAACACATTTCTGTAGATTACTCATACACATTTTATCCATACATCACACAATTCGGTCATGTGATCAACACAGATCTGCACAATTTCCCATCTTCCATCCTGATTGGCTAAGATTGGCTTCCAAAGCTCACATGATTGGTCCGTTTCGAACAAAATGCAACAAATCACAAAAACTGTGTCCAATTTCCATGCAATTATACATGCACATTTCCACTAGGCCGAGGACGACATGCCACTATTTCTTTCCCAAATCAGCCTCACGGTGGCGCTATAACAGGCCATTTTGGCCATTTTGTTTTTACCTATAACTGCATCGATCTGTATACAACTTATGTATGCGCACTCCCTAGAGGCCATGGAAAAACATTTTCCCTGCATCCCTCCACATCTGCCGGTTATAGCGCCACCATGAGGCCGATTTCTGCAAAACACATTGTTTATGTGGCACAGATTCCATCCAAATCTCACGCAAATCGGTACACATGATCTCTGTAGTCATGTGATCAAGACAAGCCTGTTGGATTTATCAGATTCTACACTGATTAGCTAAGATTGCCTTCCAAAGTTTTCAGGAGTAGCCTGTTTTGTACAAAATGCTGCACATGTCCTGCTCATCCAGGAATTCTATCCTCAGAGATGCTATGAGTGATCTGGCTCTGCATTTCCTCAACAAAATGAAGACAATTGTTGCAAGAAACAAAACAACATGTTTATAATACTCCTAAACATTTTGCCAAACATCACACACACTCCTATCCTCCTGGTGGAGACCTGTGCCCAGAAGGGCACTTTTTCTAGTCTTGTGATGTGACAATAAAGTTGAGTTTGAGGTTTTCTTTCTTATTCTTTTTATGAGCCTTGCCATTTTATTAGAATGTTATTCACTAGCATGCTGTTCAAGGGCCCAAACATGTTATTAATGTAAAACAACCTGCACCACAGCTGTAATTATAGAGTGAGAACAAGACGGATGCGCACACTGAGAGAAAGAGATACACACAGAGCGATTCAGAGAGAGAGAGAGAGAGAGAGAGAGAGAGTAAAATAAACAGGAAAGACACAAGAAAGAGAGAGAGACAGACTGATAGTGACAGACTGAGAGATTGTGACCAAGAGGAAGTGAGAGACTCATCTGGAACCATTTTGTGCCAGAGAGGAAGGAGACTGTAGTTCTGAAGACAGTGGTGATCTCCCCACCCTGGAGGAAACCTCGGAGAAGACAGAGTCTTATCTGACAGTTTAACATGATAACTCCTTCTTAAATCTAGGCTGCTGGGAGCCATTACACACTGGGGCCCGCTGAGGAAGGCTCCAATAAACCAACAGTTCCACGCACTGTAGCCCCCCTGTGGTAACACGTACTGGTCAGTCATGCATGTTAACGATCGTTTGTAGCCTGGTGTCATTTCTGAACAGTGAATCAGCACCTTATATTTTTCATTGTTGTACTATAACATGCCAGTTTACAAACAAGATCACCCTCAGCATTATTCTCTTATAGTCTAATAGAGGTCTCTGTATTTGTCAGTCCTTGTCCCTTTAATGCCCATATATGGAGCTCTCTTTACCTCTCAGTCCCTGTTCATTTATGGGCATATACTGTATGGAGATCTGTCAGTTCGATGTTTTGACCAATATTTTGAATGCGTTTCTATTTGAGAACATTCAACTTTCTATCCTGGAGTCGCGGAAGATTTATTTTCTTTCTCGACAGAGATGTCAAGCACAGTTAGAGTGAGCTTCTTGGCCTGGCCCATCAACTTGTCAAACGTGATCTCAACAGACACATAAACAAACGAACGTAATCACTCCTCCACACATACTCACTGTCAGCACTTTGCATTGATTTACAGAGATTACATTGCCTTTCGTGCATCAGCGTAAAAATCGACACTCCTTCACGTCACGTCTGTGTTCAAAGTTAAGGTTTCACGTTGGAGCAGTGTCCTGTAGGCCAGGTGAAGCAAATCAATGCCGAGGTGTAAGGCTGCGCTTAATGGTACAGCTCAGCTATGGCCGTGCCCAGGGCACCCTCCACCGCTCGATGCCAAACTTTACACACCCACTCCCTGGATGCCCCAAATCTTCCAGAACGGCCTGTTATAGCGCCACCATGAGGCAGATTTTCACCCTTTTTACCTGGGTATAACTGCACCCATCTGCGTGAAACGTTGCATGCACGTTCCCTAGTTACTTGCGCAAGCATAGCGCACAAGTACTGTAATCGGCTGCATATGTCGGTGGTGTCCGTCGGCCAATCAAGGATTGGCTGATGATGTAACTAAGATACGTTTGGTGATTGGCTGGGTATGTATGTGTGTGTGTGTGTGTGTGTATGTGTGTGTGTGTGTGTGTGTATGTATGTATGTATTGTGGCGTCTCATGGCGGGACCGTGCACCACAGCGGCGCCGCCCCGGAGAGAGAGCGAGCGAGGCGGAGCGAAGTGCCGATGGCTGGGCCACGTATTCGGAGGCAGGTATCTCCCAAATTACCTGATGGAAACCTTCAGATGAGAAACACCTGCGCAGCCTCACAAACACATGAAGGGACTCCATTTCGTCTCGCTCGGCTGGATAGCTTCAAGTGAAGCTTGTAAACTGAAGACTGTGATACTAAACCCCCCACACTGGGGAAAGGGATTCTAAAGTAAGACTTATAGCCTACTATACCTGCGGACCCGGGGAAGGACCCTGCCCGCACCCCCTTTGTGAGAAAGCCCCAGAGATGAAGAACATTTAAAGTTATTTAATGCTGAACATTTTAGTTACTGTTTTGCTCTCTGGAAAGCCCCTGACCAGCTGATTGATTGAATTTGCCTGTGAAAAATACCCTTCTGTTTAATAAATGGGTGCCATGTTTGGGCTCAAACCTTGGTTCTGTTTCCCGCTGTTGGCATCAATCCTCACAGTATGTACGAGAGGCAAGAACTCGAGAGGCATAACCCTACTCTCTGTAGTAGGAAAGATACTTGGAATCCAAGAGCAGATTGTTAGAACGTTTTATGAAGACTTCCAGTGTGCAGTAGAAGACCAGGGAGAAATATGCGAGTGGTTTAACATAAAAACCGGCGTTAAACAAGGATGCAATATGTCAGGGACTCAGGGTTCTTGTTCTTCATTGTGATGGACTGGGTAATGAGAAGTATGTATTGTGGCGACTGATACACAACTCAGGAGTGGAAGTCAAGATTGCTTATTCACAAAGAAATGTATTGATCTGATTAGTTCAGAATTAACTTTTCTCTCTCTTTTTGCAGGGGAAGAACGGTATTGGGGATAGGTACATCCATCCAACTATCCACCCAAGTATGCAGTCCACACTGCCCTCCACTCTTGCCCAAATTTGGAGTTCCACAGTGATGTCATCAATATGACCTCAGTCTTGGCCTAATAGCCCGTGGAGTTTCACAAGATCCTCCACACTGCACGCTGTCCAAGAATACATCTAATCTGCAGTGATGTCAGTTGTCACCATGACGTCAAACAAATTGGATTATTTGTAGAGAAACCAAAACAAGAACACAGCACACAATACTGACACAACTAGAGAAATACAGAGCAGGGATGTCCCATACTATCGGCCTCCTGATGTTGTCGGCCGGAAAATGTCGTTGCATGACGTAGATGTCCGCTCTTCCTCCTATCTTCCTTGAGGTAGGGTACCGGGGTGTACAGAAAAAAATCACACCCATGTGAACTGAGTGGTGCAACTCCCCCCCCACCCCCTCCTCTCTCTCTTTCTCTCTCTCTCTCTCTCTCTTTTAGGCAGCGGTGGCCGAACGGTTTGTGGAGCGGTCTTGATATCGGAAGGTCGCTAGTTCGTATCCCCGGATCGGCACGTTAAAATTACCACCGCTGAAGTGCCCTTGAACAAGGCATTGAACCTCTACCATGAAATGTTCTATGAGCACTGAGCAGGGCCTGGCTGTAAACAAGTTCTTGAGCTTAGTCCAGTTACCCTGGGTAAACATAGTACCTTTCCTTTCCTTTTCCTCTCTCTCTCTCTCATTAGCAGGCAACAGTGCAGCACTATATCTCTCTCCGTTTCTGGCACAACAGCGCCCCTACTGGTACTCATAGTCATACTGGTGCTCATTAACGTCACATAGGTGAACACATAGGTGAACACGGACATTGCTGTTCCTTGGAGTGGTTGCACCACTCAAAAATCATGCAGTGGAAGGATTGCATCTGGGCTAGATGCAACCCAAAGAACACTCAATTTGTGCAAATGGATGTGTAAAGAAATGGGTTAAAAAAAAGAATATATATTTATATATATATAAATTATAATAACATTAACAATAACAATAAATAAAAAAGAACTGGGCAGAAACAAAGTGAGCTTAAGCAGTAGGCCTTCCACTAACTCAGTGCCTTACTGCTTATTTTAGAAGTTCTTTCTCCCCCTTAAAGCCACTAAAGCAGAGTGTGTTTTTACAAGCAATGCTCTTTCTTTTTTCTGATACATGAGCAGATATGAGGCCGTGTGGTGAGCAGAGCTACAGTAAGACTACAGTGATCCCTAACAGCTGTTCCTGCATTAGGAGGATCAGAGTATTCCCCCAGCGCTGCATGGAGCACAACACTGAGCCGCATTCTCAAACAAGGCCCTATTACAACAAGCCATGATGCAGAGCTGAATCTGCAGCGTGCACATCATGGTGTAATGTGCGGTAAAAAAAAAGCATAACATGCCGAGCACAAATCACACTGATATGGTTGTGCATTGGTTCGGAGCTGAGCTCCACGAATCAGCTTAAGTGGCTGTTTTCTGACAGTGATTTTGGCTATGTCGGCTTTTAAAATGATGCATTACAATATCAAAATATCCTCATTATGTAACCAAACATGAAGACATTCATTTGGGAGCATGGCACGTGCACGTGTGTGTCTGTGCGTGCGTGCACGTACATGTGCTTGTGTGCGCGCACACAATGCATGTCCATCCACACACACATGTGCACGCTCAGCATTAAGTACACAGTACCATAAAGCCTGTGTACACTCGTAGCGTCACCACTCCTCTAGACACTGCCTTACATGGTGAGTACAACCTCAGTTTGCTAACGTTTATAATCTGCCCACTCAAATATTTGGACTTTGCTGTTGTGAAATTGTATATTTGGACTCATTTGATCTCCATAACAGCTTATGTATAAAAAGTGGAAGGGGGTGCTCAGTGATATCTGTGTAGAGACCAGCGACATGAGCACATGAGAAAATATCATAACTAAACGGGATGAGATTGGCATGAGATGAAATGATGATCACAGATCAGATGAGGAGATGAAAGTGGGCCTTTACAATTCTTGACCATTTCTTTTATTTGAAAGATGTGTGTAGAGAGTTAATATTTGCTGTTTGTGTTTGTGTGTGTATGTACTGTATGTGCATGTGTACGCATGTGTGTGCAATGTGTTTGTGAACTATGGTTAGGGCCTATTTATAGTTGGTACTAATGGTGAGGGGCTCCATCCCCAGAGATCCCCAATTATGCTGGAATTTAGAAAGCAATAGCTAAACCCAAACAGTCTAAAACCAGACCTAAGAATAGTCTGACCTTAAACATAATCCATTCTCACAGCATAAATGCAGTCATATCACTGGAAGACAGAGTGAAGCATCAGAGAAACACACACACACACACACACACACACACACACACACACACACACACACACACACACACACACACACACACACACACACACACACACACAGAGAGAGGTGCTTCTCTCTCCAGGAATGCTTTTAGAGTGTGGAAAGCAGACTGTCTGTGGAGGCAGATGACAATGCAATAGTGGAAACTATCATAAATTGTGTGTCTAACACTTATGTGCCAACAGCGTTGCAGGTTCTGGACAAAGATAAATCACAGAGTGATATTCTTGTTGTGCCAATTAGGGATTATTAGACTCATTTCACAACTGCATCAAATGTCAATGCCATGAACACCCAGACAGGTGTCTGAGTTTTACAGATATTAAGTTCCATCCATGCATCTTCAACCGCTTATCCGTAGCCGGGTCGCAGGGGCAACAGCTCCACCAGAGAGCTCCAGACTTCCCTCTCCAAGGCCAAGGCCAGTGAGTCGATGTGTTTCCTCCAACTGCGCCTTGGTCTGCCCCGGGGTCTTCTCCCAGTGGGACGTGCCTCGAGGACCTCCCTAACCAGATGCCCGAACCACCTAAGCTGGCTCCTTTCCAGGCGAAGAAGCAGCGACTCTACTCCGAGTCTCTCTCGTGTGACTGAACTTCTCACCCTATCTCTAAGGGAGATGCCAGCCACCCGTCGAAGAAAACTAATTTCGGCCGCTTGTATTCACAACCTTAATCTTTCATATTAAGTTAACGAATCAAATATATCGACAAAGACAGCACACGCACGCCAGCATAAACTTGAACGCTTCTCCTTTTACTTCTAGCCTGCAATCCATCACAACAGCAGCAGCATCATCCTCATACAAATAGCACACACAGACAGCCCTGCACGAAAAAGCACGCTATCTCCATTTCTATTAGTTGTTGGTTGTCCCTGTGAGTGAAATTTGATGAAAAATCCCACAATAGTTATGGTGTGGAGAAGGTCAAAACATTCAGCCAAAATAGCTTAAATAAATGCTCATATTGAATGACAATAGTGATGAGAATACTGACTGTTGTGGAAAGGCTGCCAGGGTGGGGCCTTTGGCCTGCAACTGGAGTGGTATTAATTTCACATGGAACCTGCGTGTTCGCGTGTTGCATTGCAATTATCTAACACCTCTCACTCTTAACTGGTTGTAGCAGACAGTGTCAACAATGGGTGTCGATTAAAAGGAGAGGTGAGATTTAAAAAAGCACCCACTCCCCCTTCGTTTTGAAGCAGCACATACTGTAACTCAGGAAGAGAGGGGGAGAGGCAACGATGGACAGATGAACAGATAGACAGGTGGAAAGACAGAGGGAAAAAAGGGGAAAATGAGAGGAGTGGTTAACATGAAGAGAAGCAGATGAGAATTAAAGAGGCTCACTCACGCATGTCTGTTGTGCCTGCCCTGTGGCCACAGCACTTCCTATGCTACTGTAAACTCCAGACAGCTCTGGGGGGGCCTTTGATCCTACATCTACGCAGACAACAATCCAGCTATAAAACCCAAACTACCTGCTCACACACACACACACATGCACAAATCACACACCACACATGTCACACGCTTTCATGTGCATGCCAAATCATTAGCTTAAGGTTGCTTTATTTCTATATAGTGTATGAGTACAGAAGAGCAACATTTTCTGTTTTCCTCAGACAGCATTAATAATGACAATAACCGTGAAAGGTTGAAGTCGTGAAAGGTTGAGTTCGTGACGTCATGACGAATTGAATTTGTGAAGTCATGACGAATTGAATTTGTGAAGTCGTGACGAATTGAGCTACTGATAAACAATTTATCGGAGACACAACTGCACCAGTTCCAAGAACATCCGTAGCCTTCAGCTGTTACAGTGGCTTGTCAGCTTACCCATAAATCTTTTTTTCTTATTTCAACAAGCACTTATGAGGTTATTACATGGATAGACCACCAAGCTGTGGAATCAAACTGATAACGTACAGATCTAATGGAAAACCCCTGTGCAGGAGAGATGAGAGACGGTGAAAACAAAGCTGGCATGCTGTGAGCTCACAATCCTGAACACAAAACAAACGGAACACAAATGTGACTGATCTTAATCATTGAAAGGGTCCTACGATGAATAGCAACACGTGACGTGAGCTCAGCTTGTAGATGTGCTGTTTTGAAAATGTATATTTTATATAGGCCGCTACTATATATATTTAGACATTTTTGGAAAGATTCTGCCTAAAGTAGGGACATCAGGGTTACAGTTGTCAAAGGAAAAGTTGTATTGCCAGGCCCAATTAACCTGGTTATTGTAATTACGGGGATGTTATTGTTATAGTGTGGAGGGCTCAGCTATCCATAAACAGTAAGGATAGCGTTTCCCTCCTGCAAGCCTATGTGAGGTCAAGGACACCATCCTTAACCTGACAATTCGGTTTCTCTTTAAAACAATAAAAATAAATTAGCCATGCATACACAGCCACCATCAGAAGGAATTCCTATTGTTGATTTTGTGCAAATTCAGTGTAAACTGAAACAAAAAGTTTTTGAAAAAATAAAAAAATAAAATGTTTGAATTATTAAGTTACAAACTAACTAAAACCCCAACTCAAAGACCTCTCTCTCTGTCTGGAACCACTCCTTCTACTGCACTGTGGGGGTGTTGCCTCATTGGTTGGAGCAGTGAGATATGCAGAATCTTCCTTGACAATGCAGTCATAAAGAGTAGTGGAACTTACTAGGGTTGGGTGATATGACTTATCAATCAATATCATTATCTCTGTACGCCACCATTGTGTAATACAGTGTTAAGTCATGTGGTTAATATACAGTATATATATATATATATATATATATATATATATATATATATATATATATTGGTATATTCTCTGTTAATTGCCAAGCCCTAGAACTTACATTGCAAAATATTCACAGTATGTAATAATTTATGACACAGGTTATAGAAGAATTTTGCCATATTAGGCATTTCACTTTCGGTACATTGTTAGACAATTAGAAAATACATGCTGCAAATCCAAAATTGCGACACTATTGGTCTGGATCGGTGACTAATTTGGTGCCTGCACGCCTTGCAGTAGTAAATAACCAGTGTTGGGGAGTATTAAGCTACATGTAGCTGAGCTACGTAGCTTAGCTACATTTTGCTGTAGCTTGTGGTATTTTAGCTACATTCATATTTGTGTACCTCGTCAAGTAGCTCAGCTACTTTTTGGGTCATTTTTTGTAGCTTAGCTACTCAAGTTACAAGCTACAATTTTGGGTCTCCCAGAGGGGAGGATGGGTCTCCCAGAGGGGAGCAGGGGGAGGAGGGGTCTCCCAGAGGGGAGCAGGGGGAGGAGGGGTCTCCCAGAGGGGAGCAGGGGTCTCCCAGATGGGAGCAGGGTGGGAGGAGGGGTCTCCCAGAGGGGAGCAGGGGGAGGAGGGGTCTCCCAGAGGGGAGCAGGGGGAGGAGGGGTCTCCCAGATGGGAGCAGGGTGGGAGGGGTCTCCCAGAGGGGAGCAGGGGGAGGAGGGGTCTCCCAGAGGGGAGCAGGGGGAGGAGGGGTCTCCCAGAGGGGAGCAGGGTGGGAGGAGGGGTCTCCCAGAGGGGAGCAGGGGTCTCCCAGAGGGGAGCAGGGTGGGAGGGGTCTCCCAGAGGGGAGCAGGGTGGGAGGAGGGGTCTCCCAGAGGGGAGCAGGGTGGGAGGGGTCTCCCAGAGGGGAGCAGGGGGAGGAGGGGTCTCCCAGAGGGGAGCAGGGTGGGAGGAGGGGTCTCCCAGAGGGGAGCAGGGGGAGGAGGGGTCTCCCATAGGGGAGCAGGGGGAGGAGGGGTCTCCCAGAGGGGAGCAGGGTGGGAGGGGTCTCCCAGAGGGGAGCAGGGGTCTCCCAGAGGGGAGCAGGGGTCTCCCGCATGTACATTCTCAATTTAACGCTGAAAAATAAAAAGGTAGCTGAGCTACTTTTCCTATGTAGCTGTAGCTTTACAAGCTACATTTCTCCAGGGGTAGCTATGTAGCTTGATCAAGCTACTGCCATGGTGAGCTACTTGTAGCTTTACAAGCTACGCTTTCAAAGTAACTTCCCCAACACTGTAAATAACTGCCCTACAGTAGTAAGGTTTGCCCTGCAGTAGTAAATAACTGCCCTGCAGTAGTAAGGTTGGTTTGCCCTACAGTAGTAAGGTTTGCCCTGCAGTAGTAAGGTTTGCCCTGCAGTAGTAAGGTTTGCCCTACAGTAGTAAGGTTTGCCCTACAGTAGTAAGGTTTGCCCTACAGTAGTAAGGTTTGTCCTACAGTAGTAAGGTTTGCCCTACAGTAGTAAGGTTTGCCCTGCAGTAGTAAGGTTTGTCCTACAGTAGTAAGGTTTGTCCTACAGTAGTAAGGTTTGCCCTGCAGTAGTAAGGTTTGCCCTGCAGTAGTAAGGTTTGTCCTACAGTAGTAAGGTTTGTCCTACAGTAGTAAGGTTTGCCCTGCAGTAGTAAGGTTTGCCCTACAGTAGTAAGGTTTGCCCTACAGTAGTAAGGTTTGCCCTACAGTAGTAAGGTTTGCCCTACAGTAGTAAGGTTTGCCCTGCAGTAGTAAGGTTTGCCCTACAGTAGTAAGGTTTGCCCTACAGTAGTAAGGTTTGCCCTGCAGTAGTAAGGTTTGCCCTACAGTAGTAAGGTTTGCCCTACAGTAGTAAGGTTTGCCCTGCAGTAGTAAGGTTTGCCCTACAGTAGTAAGGTTTGCCCTGCAGTAGTAAGGTTTGCCCTACAGTAGTAAGGTTTGCCCTTTGCCCTACAGTAGTAAGGTTTGCCCTACAGTAGTAAGGTTTGCCCCGCAGTAGTAAGGTAAGGTTTGCCCTGCAGTCTCCTGGCCCACGCGTGCAGCAGAATAGCATGTGAATTATCTCCGAGGTGACAGAAGGGACAGATGAACAGGCGTGAGTGACACCCAAATAGATCAGGCTTTTACGACCACCACTTCAGCAGATGAGAGGGCAGCCTGCTGCAGCCAGAAGTCTCTGGCAGGGGTGGGCAGCTCTGACCTCCCCCGGGGAGAACGTCATATAAACTTTTTGAAGTGGCGAGTCCAAGGAAAGGCCAAGCTTGTAAGGTGATAAATTGTGGCTTTAAATAACAAACAAGAAAAGTGAAAGAGTGCCTGACCCCTGACACAGAGATGACTACCTCTGAGCATTGGTGTCTTCTGTTTTGCACGATTCTGATGGATGCCTGCCACTCTTAACTTATTGCGTCCCCCATTACGCTCAATAAGCATGTGGATTTAGGCAATTCTTTGATGTTTTTTACCTTCAAGTCAATAAATCCCTACTGATGATTCAAGGCAACAAAGTACACCTGCTAAATGATTATGACATTTGAAATGATAGGAAACTTTGTAATTTATAGCACATATCTTATCCATGGCTTTATTCAGTGTGGGTCAGCCCCATAAGCCACAGACATGGTTCAGAGCAAAAGGGTGCTTCCTGGAAAAGGCTGTAGAAAGGTTGTAGTACCGTAAGTTGTATGGTGAGGTATTTAGGGTGCATACCAAGGAAAGTCGGCTTTTGCAAAAGTTTATAGCTCCCTCTTATGTCTGCTGCGCGAGTGACAGAGGAGGCAGGCAGAGGGTGTTTCTCCTCCACATCTCGCCCAGGGACAGCTGACTGGCTGGGATCTAATTGCTCTCAAGTGAGGTCAGCAGGAGGCATTTATCTAAGCAGAGTGCACAACAACAGAGCAAGATGCACAGAGTTAGCCTGCCAGAGTTAGAGAGACATCCATGCGATGTGACAGAGGCTCTTGGCTCCTGCCTAACTAACCAGCAGCACAGGGTTCAGTTTACAACCAAGGCTACAACCCTACAACCAAAGACACTACGAGTTTTAGGGAAGACTCTTAGGGAAAAGGAATACTATCTATTTTCGGTTCTCATCATCGCTCACCGCCGGTGCATGTAAGTTTTTCACAAGCTAAAAAAAAAAGATGTTTTCTGTGATGTTTGTGATGTTTTCTTTGAAATTATATATGTGCATGGAAGCATGAGTTTTCTGAGACTTGTGTTTACAGACAAGAGAGAGGATTACGGAGAGGGGAAGCCAAGTGATAAGTGGGCTAATATTTCACTACTAGTATGTGAGGAATTAAATCATAGCACACACTACTGAGAGTTTGATTTACTGCTAAGCAAAAAAGACTCGTATTGGTACGCGTTCAGAGAAGCAGATGTTCAGTTCAGCTGCATCTATAAAATTCAACAATTTTCTAGTTGCTATAA
This sequence comes from Protomyctophum bolini, assembly GCF_963924005.1. Lineage (NCBI taxonomy): Eukaryota > Metazoa > Chordata > Actinopteri > Myctophiformes > Myctophidae > Protomyctophum > Protomyctophum bolini. The sequence continues at coordinate 11,114,608 of NC_137862.1, read as the reverse complement.
TGCAAAGGACAGGTCAGTCATATACAACATTGATGTTAGTATTCGATTAATATTTCAGACTTTTTAGTTTAAAACAATCTACAAGTTGACTAAACTTTCAATTTACTGTCTGCCTTATTTTAATTCAATGAGCTATAGCTTAAATTATTTTCTCTTTTCCCCACAGTGACTCCCAATAGAAGTTACTAAACTGGACATTATTATGTCTACTGTTGGACAATCTCCAGAGGCTGCTGCAAGAAGCATACACAATCTGTGAGGATTAAAAAGAGACCAAGATCAGTCCATCCATTTAGGAGACTCCTCCGTCCGAGCCATCCTCCATCCACAAGGCCCAGCCGTGGGGGAGAGGGACGACACCACTAGGTCACAGGTCAGCGGTCAGGGGTCTGGGGTCACGGGGCAGAGGGGCCGCGTACAGATCTCGATCTCACATTTCAGTATGGTGTTCATAGAGCCCCACTGCAGTGCATTATAATGCGCACATGGACGCGGACATGGAACCTGCCGAATCTGCCCTCAGGACTGTATGTGCACATGATCTTCCTGTTTGGCAGTGTGTGTGTGGCCTGTGGTGACCGCACGCCAGAGCAACTGGCCGCCATCATGAACTGCTCCAAACACGAGCGCCACACCAGGAACTACGACTACATGGAGGGAGGCGATGTGCGCATACGGCAGCTGTTCAGCCGCACACAGTGGTTCCTCACCATTGATGACTACGGCAACATTAACGGGACTCAAAATCCCACCAACTGCTACAGTAAGGATGCACTTCATTAACTGTCTGATTATCATTTATAGTTAGTGTTTGGTTTGCTGCTACCTATTTCTGATGATGACTACATAAGTGATAAAAATGCATATACCATATAAATTGCAAATTATTGAAATTGAGAAAAAAAAAGGAGTAGAGATTTGAACTTGGATGTCGGCCTGGGAGTATTTAGTCGCAGACAGTGTTTTGGCTGACTTGATGTGAGAGCTCTCTGCACTCAGTTAGTAATGAGACTTGTTGGCCCCTCAAGGTGTCGGGAGCATGTGAGAGGTGTTATTGTCCAATGTTCCCCAGCGTAATCACGGTGTTAATGGGTCATGTGTCTCTGTTAGAGCAGCCAAAATGACAGAAATAAAGCGAAGCAGGTGTGGGCTCTGGCCTTCCCAATCATAACACCATCTAAACAAAGGCTGTAATGAAGTAAACCAAAGGGGACTAGGAGGCTGCTGGCCAGCCAGGGCTCTATCAGATCTGGACAAACACTCTCCTTGGCAGACATTGATGCTTGCACAGTCACACACCCACCCACCCCCACCCCACACACACACCCACCCACCCCCACCCCACACACACACCCACCCACCCCCACCCCACACACACACCCACCCACCCCCACCCCACACACACACCCACCCACCCCCACCCCACACACACACCCACCCACACACACCCCCACATACGCGCACGCACGCAACAAGCATACACGCACGCACGCACGCACAGATGAACACATGCAACAAGCATGCACACACACACACACACACACACACACACACACACACACACACACACACACACACACACACACACACACACACACACACACACACACACACACACAATATCACACTAGTCAGCGAGATACACTAGTGGACAGAAATAGCAAAGACTAAGCATAATCCTGATCACAGTTCTCAGAAAGTTAACTTAAAATCCTCTAAGACCATGATTAAAGTTGTTTCTGTTTATCATAACAGAGGCGGACAGCTTTCACTACCAGGATACATGAACATCTGAAGGAGCTCTTTACAAACACAGAGCACAAACACTTTCATCTCACACAATCGGGAGTCAAATGACATAATTAGCCTTATCTTCTGAAGCACTGCTAAAAGAAAGAATATCTAAAGTAGGATTTGTGAAGTAGTTGAAGCCCATTACTACCACTGAGGGCTAACCACAGCTTTTCATTATCTGGCAGTACTGAAGTAAAAGCATTTCAAAGCACATGTATTTAGATGCTATTGGAAATCCCAGTGATGGGGAGAATGCTTGAGGTAGCTATCATTTCCTCCTATCTGACAGTGCGGCTGTTGCAGGAATGCTGGCGTGACAGTGAATGCCTCTGTGTGGACAGAAACTTGCGCAACAATTGGCGATGAAAAGCAGAAAATGTGATATTGACTCACAATAGCATGCAAAAAGCACACAGAATGATGTCTGATGAACCATAAAAAGATTGGATTACTGAAGCGAGTGTGTTACTGCAACGACTCACAGTTTTACAGTGTAGGCGCTGTGCGTGGCATCAACAAACTTTTAAAGAAGCCTTTTAGACAGACTTCCTTTGGTTTCCATTAGGGTTATTAATAATAATCACTCCAAAGTATACCTCTGTCCTGTGTTTCATAACTGTGGTATTGCCATGACAACTGAAGTTCCCCTTCGGGACAATAAAGGTCTATCTAACTACGTATCAGGCTCTGTCTGGAGACCATCCTACTGAATATCAAGACATTACCTGACTGACAACTAACCAGACACAGATCACATGCTGTATGAGCTAATAGATATTTATCTATTTGTCTTGATGGATCAAGACACATGTTTTGTTGTAATGTAAAAATTATTTGAGGGTTCCTTTATTTGATGAAAGGGAAGATGATGGCCAGAAGTTGGTTTTTTTCAGGGCTGAAGTTTGATGGCTACTTCATTTCTAAGGCCTGGAATAGAAGGAAATCTCAGCTTTTCAAGTAGGATTTATCAGGTCTCTAACAGGCCCAATTACTAGGGTGTTGTATTTTATCTTGTATTATACGTAATTGCCCTATATTTATCTTTTGGCTGGTTATTTGTGTGATCCTTGTTTGTGATAAATTGTCATGTCTGTTCATTGTTGAATCAATGTTAAATGAACAGGAAAAGTGTCCTGTAAGTTCATATGTTCTGAGCTTCTTTGGAAGCATGATGCCACTTAAATAAAGAAAAATCAATCAATCCACAAATCAATCAATCAATCAATCAATGAACAGATAAACTCGCGCAAACAAACGTATATGTGACTAACCTAAGGCTGCCAACATGCTGCCAGCATGTTGGCATGACCATAAGGTCATGCCAACATGCCAAGCCACGGCACAGTGAACTTCTAAATAAAACCCCTGCTAATTGACTCTAAATCTGCTGTAGCAGGACCATGCCAGCCTCACGAGAGACGAGATGTCTCTGCAGGTTGTCACAACACTGCAGGTTGTGACATGCCAAAGCAGCAAACATGGGCTGCGCTTGTAGGTTTTAGTGTCTCCCCGCTGTGCTATTTAAGGAAACAGACCATTAACCCATTCTGACCGGGCACCCATTTTGGTGTTGGCATCATGTTATGCTTTAGCTATTGAAAAATAGCAGATCTACAAGCTCATATCGCGCCACCGAGTGGCGCGCTACGAGCTTGTAGGTCTGCTATTTTTTTAAAATTCGAAGAACTACTGACATTTTTAGAATCTGATCTCAGGTCAGAATGGGTTAATCAGACCAGTGTGTGTCCCGTGGAAACCTTGTATGAATCTGATCTCAGGTCAGAATGGGTTAAAAATAGTCTAAATCTCTAATAGAAGAAATTAAACTGGATCAATGAAGGTCAGTGGTGGGTGGCAGGGGTCTCAACCAGCTTTCTAGTGAAATCTAATAACAGACACATTATGCCCTCTATTCACGTATGGGCCACAATCATTTAATAACAGACACATTTAATAACAGACACATTATGCCCTCTATTCACGTATGGGCCACAATCATTTGTATTAAATCTAATAACAGACACATTATGCCCTCTATTCACGTATGGGCCACAATCATTTGTATTAAATCTAATAACAGACACATTATGCCCTCTATTCACGTATGGGCCACAATCATTTGTATTAAATGACATGTCAGACAACATTATATTCCATTTTCCAAATTTCTGTATAATGTTTCATACATCATTAGTTTTTCCATTTCAACACAGACAGGCTGAAAGTAGATATGCATTTGAGGACAACAGCGATATTGCAATTACAATTTAGGATATGACAGTGGTAGTTACATTGTTATTATGTAATTACAATATTGGTCAAAGGTTCAAAGGTTTTCAGCCCATGCACGTACATGAATGTGTGAACTTATCACACCTACTCTCCAAGAATCACTATTCCTAGAAATTAGCCACATGCTCAACAAAATAATCAAATCAACATGGATCCTACTGACTCTATCCAGGAACAACAGAACACGGGATCACCCAAACTCTGGAAAATTCTGTGTGCGTGCCATGCGTGTGAGTGTGTGTGTGCCATGTGTGCGTGTGTGTGAGTGTGCGCGTGTGTGTGTGTGTGTGTGTGTGTGTGTCTCATCAGACTTTCACTCTCCGCTAGTATCCGTCTAGCATTTTGGGCAGTATAGCAAATGATTCTGTGACACTTCACAAAGTTAGCACTGATTTAATGCAGATATTTTTTTCTATAGTTTTGTTTTTCCCCTCCCCAATTTAGTCATTGGCAAATCCCCCCCATGTTATTTTCTCCCTGGCTGGGGGTTGTCACTGCCAACCCCTACTGTTTGGTCTGTCTATGGCAGTGGTTCCCAAACTTTTTCATGTCGAGGACCCCCAAATTGACACTGATGAGCCCGCGGACCCCCATTTGAAGAGACATGCCAGGGACCCCCCATAAGAGAAGATTTTGACGGCTGTAGCAGTGATTCTCAACCCGTTTAATTTGAAGGACCCCCAGTTTGACATGCATTAGTCTACGGACCCCTATTTAATGACATTTCTATCTCTGAGACCCCAATTTATATTGTAAAATCTGGAACTCCCTCAAGTACCCCTGGGGGTCCCCGGACCACACTTTGGGAACCACTGGTCTATGGAGGGTGTAGAGTAGACAACCACGTCTCCTACGAATCTACCATACCATTACCAGCCACTTGTTTTCACCTGATGTAACAAGTGCAGAGGAACACACTAATCAAGGGTTCCCAAACCTTTCAGGTTGAGACCCAAAAGAGAGGTTAGACGTTTGCCTGGGAGCCAGTACCCAAACTACTGAAAATAGCAGATCTACAAGCCTGCAATGCGTTGCTTCACGTTCACGCCACTGTGCGAGCTTGTATAGATCGGCTATTTTAGCTATTTCTTAATTATTATTTCCATTATATCTTTTGAAATATAAAAATATTAATAATAAATATAAAAATATATATTTTTAAATGTAGGAAAAGAAAATGGGATTTTTACTCTAGCCGTTGTGACCCATAGAAATTGGTCACATTGAGTCGGGACCCACAATGGGTCCCGACTCAATGTTTGGGAAACACTGACAATTGTGCTCCCTGCTGAACAGGCAACCTAGTGTGACAGAGACCAGAGACCAACCTGTAGGGGTCACTAGTGTGACAGAGACCAGAGACCAACCTGTAGGGGTCACTAGTGTGACAGAGACCAGAGACCAACCTGTAGGAGTCACTAGTGTGACACAGACCAGAGACCAACCTGTAGGGGTCACTAGTGTGACAGAGACCAGAGACCAACCTGTAGGAGTCACTAGTGTGACAGAGACCAGAGACCAACCTGTAGGGGTCACTAGTGTGACAGAGACCAGAGACCAACCTGTAGGAGTCACTAGTGTGACACAGACCAGAGACCAACCTGTAGGGGTCACTAGTGTGACAGAGACCAGAGACCAACCTGTAGGAGTCACTAGTGTGACAGAGACCAGAGACCAACCTGTAGGAGTCACTAGTGTGACAGAGACCAGAGACCAACCTGTAGGAGTCACTAGTGTGACAGAGACCAGAGACCAACCTGTAGGAGTCACTAGTGTGACAGAGACCAGAGACCAACCTGTAGGAGTCACTAGTGTGACACAGACCAGAGACCAACCTGTAGGAGTCACTAGTGTGACAGAGACCAGAGACCAACCTGTAGGAGTCACTAGTGTGACAGAGACCAGAGACCAACCTGTAGGGGTCACTAGTGTGACAGAGACCAGAGACCAACCTGTAGGAGTCACTAGTGTGACAGAGACCAGAGACCAACCTGTAGGAGTCACTAGTGTGACAGAGACCAGAGACCAACCTGTAGGGGTCACTAGTGTGACAGAGACCAGAGACCAACCTGTAGGAGTCACTAGTGTGACACAGACCAGAGACCAACCTGTAGGAGTCACTAGTGTGACAGAGACCAGAGACCAACCTGTAGGAGTCACTAGTGTGACAGAGACCAGAGACCAACCTGTAGGGGTCACTAGTGTGACAGAGACCAGAGACCAACCTGTAGGAGTCACTAGTGTGACACAGACCAGAGACCAACCTGTAGGAGTCACTAGTGTGACACAGACCAGAGACCAACCTGTAGGAGTCACTAGTGTGACACAGACCAGAGACACCCACCTGGATGCTCCAATAGGTCCGTTTGGTGCCATCTGGAAAGACAGCATGCCTACTACACTGTGTTAATTTAACTACAAACTCAAACCAGAACACACAGAATAACAGAAGTTCTCTTTGTATTCATATATTGTACACAACAGTAGCTACTCAAACACTTACTTTAAGTCAGAAGAGCAATGCATGATACAGTATATGGATGCAAATGTAATAGATTAGGCTTTATGTCATGATGAGATGATATGAACAGATGTGGTCACTGACACTGGTGTCATTTGCAAGTGAAGCCTTTTAGACAGATCTGGTCCAGTGGGTCTACTGTGGGTCAGAGTATAACTCTGTTTTAAATAAGCGATTTAGACAAGAGCTGGTCCAGTCAGTCTTGTCCTTTTAGACCGAGTCCAGTGGGTCAAGTCTGGTTCCTTTTAGACAGATCAGGTCCAGTGGGTCTAGTCTGGGTCAGGGTTTAACTTTAATGAGTCACAGGTACTTCAGCCAAGGTTTCTCCAGAATAGATTATTTTTCTTTTTTCCTCACTTTTGTCAAAGCCAGCTGGAATATGTTGGACTTCTGCAGTTAAAGTGAGGATTGCTGTTATATTAAAATATAGGAATTATAGCTGCATAACGTAAAACTTGGAGTTGAATCTGCTTCAAGGAAAGTGAGAATAGCATGCTTCATCAACACTGACATTTGGCTTTATTGTCTGTAAACATGTTAATCCTCCAGACAGCAAAAATATTGTTATTGTGTATTTGCTATACTTGATCTGAATTCACAATGTCTATCACATCTTACAAGTGTGAAATTGTAAGATGTGATAGACATTGTGAATTCAGATAAAAGACAAAATGAACAAAATAAATTGTTCATTGCTACACCTGAAAGTAAAGACTACGGTACAAATAAATATTTATAGTAAACAAATAACATGTTTACATGTACAGGAATGTACCTCAGCTGCATTGTATTAGCTTAGTTTCTATTTAAAAATGCAAATTTATGCAATAAAAGATACCTCCTGGCACATTCTGACATCTTCAGATGCATCACAACATAACCCCAACGCCAAGTAGTTTGCCATTGCCAATAGTCTTGTGCTCTCCCACAGAGTTAGTAGGCAGGTCTGAAGTGTAGCGTGCAAAGCACAGGCAAGGAGGTAGTTTCCTCAACGCTCAACCCCAAGGGAGAGAGGCCCTAATCTGCCTCCCATATGTGCCATGGCATAGGCTGCGGTTTGTGTAATGGCCACCCAAGCCACTAAAAGCCAGAAGTGCTGGGAGAAAGTACTCAAATGTGTTATACTATTTATACTAAAGTATCTATACTGCAATATAGAAATACTCTACAAGTAAAAGTCTGGAATTCAAAATGTACTTGAGTAAAAGTACAAAGGTTTTGTAGAAGTAAAAGTATTGGAAATTGGAAATACTCAAGGAAAGTACAAATATCTCAAAATTGTACTTTAGTACAGTACTTGAGTAAATGTACTTAGTTACTTTCCAGTTTCCACCACGGCAAGCCAGTTAACAAAGCTTGAATAAAGCCAAGAGCCACCGACTCTTGGATGTCAGTGGTGTAAAGTAACTAAGTACATTTACTCAAGTACTGTACTGTACTTTTTGTTTACTGGAGTATTTCGAATTTGTGTTAACCAGTTCAGCCCTACACATATCGGCCATTTCTAGTTTTTACATCCAACTAGTAGTAGATATACATACATTTGAAAATCAGAAATGAGTAATCATAATTACTCGTAACTCATAATGAGTACTTTCAACTTTTGGTACACTTTGATACTGTCTGTCTGTCTGTCTGTCTGTCTGTCTGTCTGTCTGTCTGTCTGTCTGTCTGTCTGACTGACTGACTGACTGACTGTCTGTCTGTCTGTCTGTCTGTCTGTCTGACTGACTGACTGACTGACTGTCTGTCTGTCTCCAGGCATCCTGGAGATCAGGACGGTGTCTGAGGGGGGCATACTGGCTATCAAGGGGGTCAAGAGCCAGTATTACATCTCCATGAACAGGACTGGACAGCTGCAAGGCAAGGTAACATTTCTCCTACGTGACAAAAAAATAAAAGAATAAAAAAGTGCCTGTACGGTTAGGCAATTATTAAAATAAAATAATATTATTAAAATAAAAATGAAGTCTCCACTGCAATGCAATTTTTAATCTTGGTTGCAGGCTGTACAATAACACTGCAATACATGCAACGCACACACGCACGCACACAATGTAGGTTTAATTGTTTTTGTATTACTATTATTTACAGAAGAACTACAATGAGAACTGCAACTTCAAGGAGGTGTTCCTAGAAAACTATTTCAATGCTTACTCCTCCGCAAAATGGACTAGAAATGGCAAGGAGATGTTCATAGCTCTGTCCCAGAAGGGCAAACCGCTGCGGGGGAAGAGGACCAGGAGGGAGCACGTAGCATCGCACTTCATCCCCATGAAGTGCAGAGAGGAGGAGAGGAGGGTGGACTGATCTCAGATCAGCAGAGAGGAGGAGAGGAGGGTGGACTGATCACAGATCAACAGAGAGGAGGAGAGGAGGGTGGACTGATCACAGATCAGCAGAGAGGAGGAGAGGAGGGTGGACTGATCCGTTGGAAACTGTGTATAATATCATTTCATTCACATTATGTTATGTACGCCGTCAGACACAGAGCTCATGTATTACCAACATTACGCACCACTCTTCCTGAGTTGTAAATTAGTCATGTTTGTTGTTGTTTTGTTATTTGCATACAATCGAGCAACAGTCCTCCGATGGGCACATTACGAGCTGATAGAAATTGTCAAGGTTGTTTGACAAGTTGTTGACCAGCCCTTAATCATGGACTTACAGTCAATTGTTTTCATAACATTTTCCATTAAAGGTGGTGTGATTTTGTTAAAATAAGTGTTAAATAGCTCTATATGCTGATAGTAATGTTTGCTATAGAGTGTTTGTTCAATAACAGGGGTCTCACCATTTGTCCAGCTCTATAGTAAAGGTCAGGATACCAGTTGTATCCAATCAGGAAAGAGAACTCATACAGGATAATCAAGTGAAATTGGAAGGGATTTAAACAAAAAAGTGACCGTCGCACTAGAGATCTGATTAATAGGTCTGAGTCATAGTGACATAGTTTGTCAAAGTACCCTGTGACGACACATTTGTGCCCTCCCATTAGCCAATCTATAATTATTATTATTATAGAATGATGGTATTCTGAACTGAAAATAAATTGTTTACGGTTTATTAAAGAGCTGGAGAGACAGGGAAACCCCTGTTACTGAACAAACACTCACACAGAAATGATTACTATGAGAATATAAAGCTTTGACCTTTTAACAGAAAATATCACTTACACCATCTTTTAAAGGTAATACAGCTGAAATTAAATACAATTAATACATAGTGACCAACTGACAAACTATAAAACAACTACGATTACTGAATTACTACTGTCATACTGAATACGTTTATTTGTCACAGTAAAACAGGTAACATTGTAATACTGTGTGCAGTCAGGACTGTATGTTTTCTCTTCTCAAATCTATATAGATCTGAGTGTTAATTTAGAGTTATAGGATTCACAGGATTTTGCTGTGTATTAACAAAAGGAAGGTCCGAAATGGTTATGCATAGCTCAAGGTTGCTTGGCTTGGTTAATGTGCAGAAGCAAGCTGGACTTGTCTTTTTACAGTAGAGAGCACATACAAATAGAAGTGTGACACATGATTTTTCACAAGATTTTGGGATTTTGTGACACAAGACGTAAACAAACATATCACTGCTGGGCAGAAACCTTGTATCTCCATATTTCATCCTTTTGTTTTTGTTTTATAATACTACAGTGTCACACAAAAGTAGCAAAAATAGCCAATCTTGTTGTTGTGAGCTTGTAGAGCTGCTATTTTAGATTTATTTGTGTGTGTGTCTGTGGGTTTTTATAAGTATTTAACCAATAAAAAGTATTAACAAGAGCATATTATAAAATAATACATAGTTTGAATCCATTGGAACACAGAGCCTTTTTTCATTTCTGAACAGTACGTTTTGGACATACAAGGTTTCCATCCAACAGCGACGAAATGGAACAATGTTGTCCATGTTAATGATCTGCGTTGGAGACCACATTATTAGCTGCTCACTGGCCCCTTCATTATCATGATCAAAGTACGATTTTATTCACTTTCAACCTGTCATCCCTATTTTGGCCGCTATTTAGCATATATATTTTATTGTATCTTCAATTGAAAAAGGAAATTAGCAAGAATAGCAGATCTACCAGCAACGAGCTGGTAGACGGGCTATTGTAGCAAGACACCGTCGTACGACAAAGTATAAAATAGAGCATACGTGGTTAAAATGCCAGTCTGCTGCTGCTGAAAGATCCATATTCAACACCATTTTAACTGTGTATGTTATGCAATTTTTCATCATAATAATGAATGATCATAATTATGAATTGTTCGCATGGGATCCTCCCCCATCCCTGTTGTGGAAACCCACTATTTATTTGAGGAGAGCTGTGTATTTGTATTTTTTTTTTAATTTGTATTATTATTTCTGTTAAGACATTCCAATTTTCAACAAGATACGTTTGTGGTCTCGCAAAAAGAGTTAAGTAGTACTTATCAGTAAGTTCATTTAAATAAATCTATTTTCTCATATTAAATATAGGGAAAACATATACTCATCTCAGCAGTCAATTCTCTTAAACCCTGCATGGTATCACTTCAATATCTCAATACAATACTGCCATATATCATTATGTTATCATTCAATGTTGTAAGTTATTCGTGTTATTTATATTTAAAAAAAAGAAGAAAAAAAAAGAGAAAAGAAAAATGAGTTATGGTCACTTGAAGTGTGTTTCATTTTGTTAAGATGTGTATTCCTGAACTGAGCTGTACCTGCCTGGTTATGTACTATTTACACTAGTAGGTGCATAACGATTATCGAATGGCTTATGGATTCATGCTTCATCATACGACTCTGTCACTCATCGACACGTTGATAATAACCGATGTTATGGCAAGCTTTGTCATAAACAAATTATGAATTAGTCCAACATCCTCATTCTGATACTAATGCTAAATTCATAGGCCATACAGACAGTCACAATGTCATGTGACGAAAATAACCGATCTATAAACTCTCACTCTCACTGTGAACTTGCAGATGGCTTAAGTATGAGACTCTGTCTGTGTCCAGGAGACATAGCAGAGGCTTTTGGATGAGGAACTAAAACCTGTTTGCTGCCAACACATTGTAAGAAAAGCTAAACACGCCATTTAGGGAAATACTCAGTCATACAGGCCAGAAGAAATAAACGGATTCGTAGGCTTGCCAACATTGATCAAATGTTTTACTCTTGAATCATAACCATAGACTCGGGTCTGATTAGTCCACATAAAATGATATACTTTAGTGTATAAATACAATTTACAGATGTTACTGTAGCTGCTATTGTATTAGAAAAAGGGGGGGTGCCAAATTATTTTCGGGGGTCCCAAAATAAAATTCAAAAACTGAAAAATGGAAAGAGTTTAGTACACAAAGTGCATGCATAAACTTTCCTTAATGATTATAGGCCTATCTGGTTTCAGTATTCATTTATGATATATTTTCTCTATTATTAAGGTTATTTTTGCAGTCAGTTTGTATTGGGGTGAGGAGGGGGGTGGGGCGGGGCCAAAGCATTTCCGGGGGTCCCCAGCCAAAAATGTTGAGAACCCCTGCTTTAAAGGACCACTTCACCACTTTTCTTCATATAATGGGTCCTCACTAATAATCATGATCAAATGGCACCATTTGTTTCTACTCAGTCTGTGTCTCATAGGAGGGCTGTGGGCAGTTCAGAAACCCGTCCACCAGTGACATCATCGATGGGGAATCCAAGCTAATAGAAACTGCAGGCTTTAGTCCTGAAAAGTTGCAATGGGAAAATGGAAGTCATCGTTCCCACGATAATAAAACTCTAAACATTTTTGTAAAAGAAATCTTGTTTAAAAAAAATCTGTTTAACAATGATGTCACAGCACTACAGTATATGAGAGTAGAAAAAAATTGTGCCATTTTATCACGATTATATTAGAGAGGACCTATTATATGAAGATAGGTTGAAAAGTGGTGAAGTGATCCTTTAAGTAAAAAGATAATTAATAGTAGCACGTAATAAATTCCAGGAAACGTATTACATATTGAACATGTATGGTGTTCCAGACACTGACAAAGCTGCAGTCCCATTTCCCAGTTCAGATGACTAAATGAAGGGATAATCAGATCTCTTGGCCTTGACTTTAAGGAGATTAAATGCTTACAGCAAAAGGAAACTTTGGGAAAACATTAATTTAGTGTCCTTGGACAATCTGAGACACATGCTTGTGAATCATCACATCACTCAATCTGATAAGGAAAGCTCACATAGAGAAATACTGCACGATCCATAAGATTGTGAGGTAGATAAAGAAATATGTCAACATTGTAAATTGTTGTAATAAGTTTATATTGTATTGAGTGAAACCAGAGTCTTATCAATGTACAACCCAGTTTTTCCAGACACTGAAACATGCAGTCATGCACGCGCGCGCGCGCCCGCCCGCCCGCCCGCACACACACACACACACACACACACACACACACACACACACACACACACACACACACACACACACACACACACACACACACACACACACACACACACACACACACCCTTAACTTCTGTTTGGGTTCACATCTGGCTTGGAGGGGCCCTTGCTCTTTCAAATTGAAAGAGCAAACCCCTGAAATACATTTGACCCAAACAACATCTGAGCAAGGTGAGAACTCCTGCCAAGTCACGCAAAGTTAGTCTTAGCAGATAATTTGTAACATGCACCAAATGTAAACATGTTTCAGACTCAAGGCTGTGTATTCCCAGCAGGATGAGTAAAGAGGCTGCAGCCAACAGGAGCTCAGAAACACTGTCACACACACTGTCCAACCCTGAGTGCTAACCTAACTAGAGTGTTGTTGTACACTCAGAGTTATAAACTTGTATGTTATAAGGCTCTAATTCTACACTGAGACCCATAAGGGTCATCCTGAACCAGTGGTGGAAAAACTACTCACAAATTTTACTTAAGTAAAAGTATCAATACTGCAACATAGAATTACTCAAGTAAAAGCCTGGAATTCAAAATGTATTTGATATTTGAGTAAAAGCTCACAATGTGTCGCATCACGACGTATGTAGGTAGATCTTGTAGATCGGCTATTTTCAAATGGTTCATCCCTGGGGATCCCCGGAGCCCACGTTGAAAAGCAGCTTTCTAAACAACCTCTCTGGTGAAATATGATGTCGGCAAACTCTGTTCCATCAATTACATTTTGTAAGATCGCTGTAGAGATCTAGTTTATTCGTTTGATGTCCATATTGTTCTCAATATAGGATCAAATGGACTATAAACTGTATGCATGCATGGAGATCCCTGATGTCATCAATATTAAGCCCATATATGGGAATGTCAATATATGGCCATATTGTGATTCTGATCTCACTGACACCAGACAAAATGCGTAGCCTACGTTTATTCAGTTGTATAAATGCGTTTGATTCGATCTAGTGGAAAGGCTACTCACATTAGCTTCGGATGGCTATCTATCTGTGTTGTTAGTGGACTGCGCCATCTTTGATTGTGCATGCGTGTGTGTGCACGTGCACGCACTCTTTCAGTCGCTTTAGTCTGACTCTCCAAATGCCTCTCCCAATTGTGTTAATAGTTTAACTCCTGCTTCTCAACTGTGCTGTATTAAGAAGCTCTGTTTAATTTTTCGCCTTCAGGGCGTCTTACTGGTTATTTGATTTGATTTGATTTATTTGATATATTCAAGATACAGTTAAAAAAGAGCAGTACAGAATTGTCAGGATTGCACACAAAGTCAAAGACTTAATTCCATTGTGATCCAAATAAATAAATACAGCATATGGTATAGGAAGAACATGCGTTGACTAAAATCACAATAAGGACATTACAATGACATAATCATAGAATAGATCAATAAACACATACTAAATAGATAAATACAGCACTATAGAGCACCGAAGTCTGACGTCACTTTCAGTAGAGGGCGTCAGTCCCCAGGTTCATGTATTTTTTTAGTTGCATTGAAGACGCCATAGGGGGATTTTAGATCGCTTCATATAAGAACTGTGTTTGAAAAATAAACCGATCATCTCAGCCTTTCGGTCAGGGGGGTGGCTGTGTGTCGTTAATGATGTTCATTAATATTTGATACAGCCAGTTTCTGGAGAAAATGGAATTAATGTGGCCGCAAAAGCCTTGAAACTACATATAAAGGCAATGTCGCTGCTAATATACGTCACGCCCAGCCGTCAACACATTGCGTTCCTGAGATTCCTCGTTGATATAAGCTCAGCTGGTGGTGACTCAACTCGTACTAACCACGAAACATTAAATATCAATAAAATAAAAATAAAAATAAACGTAATTAACATTCAGTTTCTGTTGTGCGACGGGCAGATGAAGCCATCCGCCTACCCAGAAATGTAGTCTCTGGGTTATTTGACTCGTTATTTTGTTACTCTTTGGGTATATTTGTACATTTCCACCTTCAGTCGATGCTTCATATCCATATGAGTGAAAAGGCCGGGGTGATCCGTTTATTTTTCAAACGCAGTTCTTATATGAAGAGATCTAAAATCCCCCTATGGGGATAAAAATACATGAACCTGGGGACTGACGCCCTCTACCGACAGTGACGTCAGGACTTCGGTGCTCTATTCTAGCTTGCCCATCAGCCAGTTTTTCAACATATTTTTAAAAATGTTCAAGTACTGGGCAAATTTAATTTCCCTTGGGATTTTGTTCCAATCCTCCACCCCTGTATATTTAAATGAGCTTCTGCCTACCTTATTTTTAGGTTTGGTAGTTTAAGATCAGCTACACTCTGTCTAGGAATTTGGCGATCCTAGCTAAGGAAGTTAGTCCTTGCGTGGATCTTTCCAATAACTGAGTGAGCCATCGATTCACTGGTCATGTTCTGGTCTAGTGTGCAACCTAGCTATGTAACAGATGTTTTCACCTGGAGTTTAACGCCGTTACATTCAACTGAAAAGTTGGATATCTCTCTTAAGTTGTGTCTTGAAGCAAAAACTATACATTCGGATTTACCCAAATGCAGGGATAACTTGTACTTTTTGAGGTATTTGTACTCCACTACAGTGGCCTTGTGGTTAGAGTGTCCACCCTGAAACTGGGAGGTCGGGGTTCGATCCCCGGCCGGGTCATACCAAAGACTGTAAAATGGGACCCAATGCCTCCCTGCTTGGCACTCAGCATCAAAGGGTTGGATTGGGGGGTCAAATCTACTAATCAAATGATTCCAGAGCGCGGCACGGCTGCAGCTCACCGCTCCAAGAGATGGGTCAAATGCGGAGAACAAATTTCACTTTTTTCTTATTTTTTCCCTGTTTTTTTTCCATTTTTTTCCCCTTTTTTTCCTATTTTCTTTTTTCATTTCTCATTTCTTATTATTTCTCATTTTTTATTATTTCTCATTTCTCATTTCTTATTATTTCTGAAATCGAACAAAATCTCAAATCGAACAAATCTCAAATCGAACAAATCTCAAATCGAACAAATCTCAAATCGAACAAGAAGAAGAACCCCTTCACGCAAGCCTGCGCAATACGGCTCCGTCTTTTTGGCAAATCTAGAACTTCCTGTTTGAGAGGTAGCTAATTTAAGACATCCGGTTGCTTTCAGAATAAACGTGTCGTTAATTAAATAATTATTAAATTACATTATTAGTATTATTATTACATTACAGCTATTGTAAAGACACATTATGTTTCTGTGTAAAAGTAAGTAATTAAATAACACAGAAACATAATGTGTGTCTTATAGCATAATTTAAATGCTTAATTTGTAGTTTTAATGTGCAAATTAAACAGGCAGCCCAGAGCATGCAGGCAAAGCGTGCCACGGGATGGTATATATTTTATAATACATTAGGCTACATAAACAGTGCTGCCGCGGCTGCCGCCTATCACAAGGCTTTTTATTTACATCATGGTTTTACATTCACCATCGCTGATGAGCAGCACTTTGTAGGCGAGGAGGAACTCCATTATATCATAATTATATGGCGCTGCATCAATGTAATAAACATATGCGCTGTGAGCCAACGTGAGCCATGATGTCATAAGTTTTGCAGATTCACCGTTTTGCCTGTTTACACGGAGAAGGCATAAAACGGCGTTCTCAAAGACTCACTTTGTTGCGTTTTCACCTCATGAGAACACGGTTCTCGTCTAAACAACCACAGCAAACGGTACTTTATTTTGCCGTTTTCTATGAACCATCCTCGTGTAAATAGCACCTCAGGTACGTTTCAAGGTTGGTATAAGGTCAATAACGGGTCTAAAGGATTTACTACAGCAGTTGTATTAGACATTAGTTAGTAGCACTCAAAGTAGAGAGGATTTACTACTAAGCGGTGATGCCAGTGGTGCGCCCACTACATGGCGCAAGTTGGCATCTCGAGAGATAGTGCATTTCTAGTTATTATTATTATACCATTTTTTACATTTTAGTATTATACATTTTCCAACACAGAGGCAAATTCTATACCCCAAACAAGTATTGAAACTTTTTTCATTAAGGGATTTTTTGTCCTTATTGGCGAGACTGTGAAATCAATGTTAAATGTAAAGTATTTTTTAATCTGATAATTTTTTCCACACATTTCAAAAATAGCTGATCTACAAGATCACAACATATCTTCTACTTCACTGGTGTGGCTTGAAAAAGTTTGAAAAACACTGGCATGGCATCATGGCAGGTAGTATAGAGCGTTGCAGTCCCGCCCCCGATAAGAGCCCCGGAAAAGAATTCCCCGTTCATTTTCCCCATAGAGTATTTATATAAAGACGTTTACGCTGCGGACAAAGGCAACTCGGCTCTTGACAAATCATGACAATAAACACAATGTTTTGGGCAGATCAAATAATTATAAAGAAGAAAAAAAGACTTAAAATAAATACTTTTTGAAAAGTCTATGGGGGAGGGGGGGGGGGGGGGGGGGACTGCGACGCGGGCTGCAACGCTTATAGGAAAGGACAGAGTGAGACAAGCAGACTGGGGGGAGGATGGGAATGTAAGGAAACAAGGTAAAGATGAAGGGAAGAGGGAAGTGACCACAGGGGAGTCTTGGATCGTATAGTGAGAACCAGGGGAGGCCCAGGCAGCTGAACTTGATACATTTCAGGGCCATGAACCTTCTTTTCCCCAGAGAAAATCTGAGCTTTTGCAACGTGGGGAACTCTTATGTTTTCAGCCTTGCACGGAACCCCCGGAACACATGGGGTTAGACTAGAGAGACGGGAAACCCAGACAGCTCGCACGTTCTCTGACAGCAAAACTAAATCACACTGACCTTCAATCAGATGCAAAAAGCCAAACCAGTGACTGACATTTGTGATTGCACGCTATGTCCATAGAGCAGGGGTCCTCAACGTTTTTGGCTGGGGACCCCCGAAAATGCTTTGGCCATGTCTCGCGACCCCCCACCTGCCACCCTCCCCACCATCAATACAAATTGACCGCTACAATAACCTTAATAATAGAGAAAATACATCATCATGTAAACTCAAAATTTCCATTTTCCAGCCATTCAGTTGCAAAAACATTAAAAATATATATATTTGGGACGCCCCGAGGGGTCGCGACCCACAGGTTGAAAACCCCTATACCATAGAGGGAATGTGCATGCATAAAGTGAGTGTCAAATCGAGTGCTAAACGTTGTTTAATGTCATTTAATGCAATCAGACTTTTCTGTTTGGATGTATAGGCTGCCACGGTCAGAAAGTAGTTTTTTGCTACTCAGTAGGCGTTCCTGCATAACTTCCGGGTATGATGATGATGTAAGCAAAGCAAAGCAAAGTTCTTTGTTTACCCAGGGAAGTGGACTAAGCTCGAGATGCTTGTTTACAGCCACACTCATAGAACATTTCATGGTAGGGGTTCAATGCCTTACCTTGCTCAAGGGCACTTCAGCAGTGGTAATTTTAACGTGCCGGTCCGGGGATTCGAACTGGCGACCTTCCGGTATCAAGACCGCTCCGCAAACCGGCCACTGCATACCCTCTATACTGGCTTCTAGGATAATGATCACAATAATAATTTGACAACATTATGCAATGCATGGAAGCATAACTTCCATGCAACTGACACTATAGGCCTTGTGTGTCATCAAGACCTACTCAACATTTTTGAGGGCAATATTGGACATCAACAAATAAACTAGATCTGTACAACATGCTTAGAAAAGTGTACATTGTAAAAGACAGACACAAAGTTTGCACAAATCATCATATAAGTTATTTAGAGCACTGGTTCTCAAAATGAGGCCTCAAGGGGGCCTTAAGAGCGTTCCGAGAGTCCATGGGGCTGTAACTCAAAGGCTATAAAAATGTTAACAAATGGATCTGGGGTCCATTTTGTTCCAGTTATACACTCTGAGACTTAAATTAGGATTTGACTGTGTAGTCTAGATGGTTGTCTAAAGAGATACAAATCATATTAAATGGGGGGTCCATGGCCTAATGCATATCAAACCTGGGGTCCTTGAAATTAAAAAGGCTGAGAAACGTTGGCCCTGATCAGAAAAGCTGTCATATTTTTTTTTAAACTTTTTTTCATCTAAAAAAAAAGATGTTTAGTTGGCCTGTGCTGAACTATTGCTACTGCAATTTAGAGCATGAGTGAGTTAAACATATGCGTGTCCCTGATTATTAGAAATTATTTCTAGGCATTAGTACTTATCTACAGATAATATTCAATTTAATACACAGATAAACTACATCCATTGTTTGTTTGTATATGTCTTTAAATACAGCCAACTGCGTTTACATCTCTGCCAGCTATAAACCTGAGGAGTACACCATACCTTTCAAAAAAATTATAGCGCAATATTTTCACAAATACCATCACAACGTGATATAGAATAGATGACTTAGTACACCATACCTTTCAAAGAAATAAAATAGCACAATATGTTCACAAATACCCCACAACGTGTAGAATAGATTAGCTATTTTTGACCATTTTAACCAGTATAAAATACCACAATATTATAATCCAAATTCCAGATTATTCTACTTTTATATAACAATATTGATATAATATTGATATATAGCCCAGCCCTATTCAGAATCTTGAGCTAAACGACACCAATATGTAAATCAAGTGAATCAAATCTGAGAGATAAGAGTGAGTGTTGCCACATTAGTTCAGGTTACCTGAGATCCAGAATGCAATCAGGTCCTTCCAGTCAGGGAATGCTCAATAAAATAATTGAGTAGATTGTCTGGGCCAAGCAGTCTGCATACACCTGGAAAACAAGACACAAAAATGTGTAATAATCGTGAACTCAGCAACATATGAGATCTGATTAAGGTTTAGACATGTTGACAACTTGACACCCTCACATAAATACTGAAATGAGGTACCTTAAACAGTTTATGTTTCAAATCCATCTGGACCTTCAGACGCTCCTGCAATGTGATTGTATTTGACATTATCTGATGGATGGCTGTGGATCTTGTTATTATGGTTAGACTCCCAAGTCTGATTCAGAGTGCCTATGTTTAATGGCAGTACAGTAAGCTCATTACTGAAAGCTTAATGACTAAAAACAGTAGTCTATATTTTAAAAGTGTGGTGGTTGGCAAAAGTCATTTTTAAAATTAGGAATCTCTGTGAAAACACAAAGAGCTTTGCTAAAGAATGCATACATGTTGCAGTCAGGTCAGACTGACTTTGAGCCCATGGAGGTTTTGATCAAGGCCACATAGTATTAGTGGTAAGCCCAACAAATGATTTCCAGTTCTTCCTGGCTGCAATAAAGACAGGCAAGGCAAGAATTGTGAGATTAATATATTCTATGATGTAACCTGATGTTTCATTCATTGGTAATAAATCTAAATGCATCAGATGATTGGCACACAGTATACACCAAGGCAGATTCACACACACATGTTCAGAATCCAAGATTACATACACTAAGTCCACATTCGATACACATCTGCTTGACGTGCAAGTCTGCATGCGATCTCTCATTGTGCATAAAATGTGTGACAGGGCAGCCCAGGTATCTTTGAAACGTGACATAACAAGTCTGTTTCACATCACACAACTACATCTGGCTTTGAAGAATTGACTGGATATTAGCATTTGCACTGATAAACCTTACGTACCATGAGTATGGATCAGATTACCCTTTTTCTTACATCCATGTACTTTTGAGCCAATATTTGATTGAGACAGGTCATTTGTGAAACTTGGACGTTGTTAATGTAACAGGACTCTATAGGTGTCTGCTCTCCAGGTTAGGGTGATTGATTGCAGAGCGTGCCAACAGATTCCACTGTGATAGGAGAGAGCAGAACAAAACTCCAGGCTTAGATTCTGTTTAGCACAGAATAAGATCTAACATAAGAACATGATAGTGGGTATTATTCTGCAGCAGAGAACAAATGTGTAAATAAAAACAGGAGATTCTATCAAGTAGATAAGATTTAGAAAGCCTGGGTGAAGGGTTATTAAAAATGTAAGATGTTTATCAATATTAATCTGGATTGGTCTGGAACACTGCCCCTTTTAACGCACTTCCCATGAGATAGCCTATACAAGATTTATTTAAATGATCTTTTATCATGTTTGTCTTAAACTGCGCACACACGGGCAGATGCAAAAGATGCAAAGATCACAGCTTAATTTGTCGCGTTGTTAAAATCTGTTGCTCACAGTCGATGACGTCATCAAGCGTGCGTCCATAGTGGCGTGTGTCATTGCAGCTACAGTTGTAGCTGTGTAGCTTTGCATCTGTAAGTTGAACCCAGCTCAGCTTCAATTTGTAGCTTTATAGCGTCATAGATTTTGCAGCAGCAGCTACAAACGTTGGATGCATCTTTGCATCTTCATGTCGTCGGCTTCCATTGACAATGAATGGTAGACTGTATCTTTGCATTATTATTATAGAATTATATATTATATGAGTGAGGGGTATGTTGCGAGACCGAAACCCCGGTGACCTTGGGATTCATCACTGAGGATACGTCTCAGGTGCATCCATGCAATATTTTTTCGTTGTTCTATTTACAGTGACTCATAGGAATAGACTACAGTATGTGACAACCAACCGGGTATAGTCTGGTGACCACCGGAGAGACGGGTGACACGGTAGACGGCACCCAGGACTGGAGCACTATGGGTTGGCGCCCCAGACTGTGTCTTCCGTGAGGAGGAGGCCAAACAGCCCACGTTCAAGCCGCAAGCGGAGCCTGCAGCACCACCGTTGGCCCCGGTGGAGCCTGCGGGACCATTGCGGCTCAAGAATCCGCCACTCCTGAATGAATGTGTCTGGTGCTGTGAGTCTGGTGGTGCAACGCGCAGGTCCTGGCTGCACCTGGTGAGAGCAGGAGTGGACCTGATGAGATGTACGAGGGGCCCGGACAGGAGTCAACCCACAGAGCCTAGTCCTTCCACGTGCCAGACCTCCCAGTCCCGGCAGAGTAGTTTGGGAGAGGCGGACTGTCTTTCCTTAATGGGACTGATCGTGGATATCTACTGGGATGTAAGTCGTGACTTGATCACCCTTGGCTGGGTCACCTGAGTTGGATGCTGCGAGACCCGAAACCTTGATGACCTTGGGCTTGGGATACATCACTGAGGATACGTCCCAGGTGCATCTATGCGATGTTTATTTGTTGTTATTATTGCATTACTCTCTACAGTTTGTTCTTTTCAGCCCCACTATCAGGGGGTTCTTAGGATGGCACTGGCCAGACTAATAACGTGGATTCACTGACGCTTCCTCCCCGCATATGAGTCTGGACTTCATCCCATAGACAGAGAGTATGCGGAAGTTGTAGAAATCAGAAAATGACCGGGGCCAATCAGTGACTGCGTTTCAACGGGCTACAACCTGCAGTCTCTGATTGGTCCATGGTGATGTTTCCCATATAGTTTAGTGTTACACATTAAACGCCATTAAGGTTGTCTTTGCAAAGACGGCAGAAATCATTAATATCCAACATAAGCTCGCTCACGTAGAAAGTATTAAACTAAGTACCGTATTAAAAAATCTTGTGTTTCGTTTTCGTTTTTGGCTAGGTGGCCCAGCCTTCATCCAATCAGGATAGAGAGGGGTCTTTGTTTCTGCCAATCATGATTGAGCGGGGGCGGGCCTTGGTGTGTGTGCTGTAACTGCATGTCACCCCACTGTAGTGCGTGCATGTGCACATCTTGTTACCGGGGGGTTTTCCAAATCACTCAAATCACTGAATGCTCATTTAAAAATATATATATTTGGAAAATGTTTTAAAGTAAATGTAAGTAAAATATTTCTACAATTGCTACAAAACATAGGATAAAGGATAAAATTAAGTCTGACATTGATCAAGGTATCCCCCAGGAGGAGAGGGAAGTCTGGGGCTCTCTGCTGGAACTGTTGCCCCTGCGACCCGACTCCGGATAAGTGGTTGGATGGATAGATGGATGTGCATATTCACATCATGTAAGAGATTTTTCAAATATTTATTTATTTTACATTTTGGACAATAGGCTATAGCTAATTTTACATGTAGGCCCTGCCCACATATCCTGTATCCCCTGCCCTGGCTGACACCGTATGACTGTTGTAAAAAGGTTTGTGATGGCCAGGATGTCCCTTCATGGCTAATTAAATGGATGGTCCATACATGGCAAAACGGCACAACCCAAAGTTCCAAACCTCTATCCTAGTCAAGAGGTACTGTGAAAACGACACGTCAACTTAATTTAATCTACAAGATTTACCTCACCACTCACCAGTACTTGTTCCTTCCTTGATAACCTCGCGCCAACAAGCTCAAGAAAAGAAAGACATGTATTTTGTAGTTTTGTACTGGTCCAAGGCAAGCCTACATTTTGATAGAACGTTAATACAGATGTGATGTCATGTGCTGCTGCTCTTCGTCGCGTCCTAGCCTGAGGCACTGTTCTGGGGGAGAGGAGAGGAGAGGGGAGGGGATGTGCTTCAGTGCTTGACTTTGCTACTTCCGGCGTAGAAGAAGAGAACATCTACGATGCTGTTTATGAATGGCATGCAACTTTACTGTAAATGACTGGGCTCACCGTATTTCTGCTGTGAGTGGAAGAAAACGTCTTATCTTTGCCTACCTTTATTATCAGTGTTTTGCATGTCAACCAACCTTGTTCTGCCCGATGTATTAATGTTGCCCGATGTGTTGTTGTTGTTATAGCAGCTGCCTATAGCTACAATTGCTAACGTTTGCTAACATGCTGTACATGCATGTCTGATGTCTTGTCAACTGATGGCCTCATCTGCATCTTTGTAAAATCGTACCACTCAATTATCAATATTCAATCATTCAATCAAAAACTCCTTGTATCTAAACCGTTTGTCTCTTAGCCCTGATATATATATTATATATACCGGTGTATGTATATATATATACATTCTTCCATAATGTAATTCAAAAAGTGAAACTTTAATATATTCTAGATTCATTGTGCATAAAGTGAAATATTTAAACCTTTGTTTTGTTTTATTCTTGATGATTATGGCATGCCATCGAGCTCATGAGATCCTATCTCAAAATATTATAACTAAAAACATTTATAATACAGAAATGTTGACCATCTGAAAGGTATGTTAATGTATGTATGCACTCAATAAGTGATCTGGGCTACTTTTAAACAAATTATTTAATCAAGGGGGCGTGGCATGGAGGTGATAAGCCTGTGGCACTGTAGCCTCTGTCCCAGGCTTACTCATCGGTGGCACTGTTGAGGTGTTATGGAAGCCCAGATTTGCTTTGATAGCATCTTTAAACTCATTTGAATTGTCTCACCTCACACCTTCCTGGGTCAGTTAAGCACAGTAATACCATCAAATCAAATCAAATTTATTTATATAGCACATTTAAAAACAACTCTCATTGTACCAAAGTGCTTCACAAATGGAATACAATACAATATAATACAATACATGAATACAATACAATACAGCGCAGAAGAAGTCAATAATAAAACAGGCATATAGGATAATAGGACAGAATAATCTAGCATGGTCAGTACACCGATTACTAGTAGTTTTGGCACTGTGGGCAGGTGCCAAATCGAGCTGGAAAACATGGCTAAGTCGGAAGGATGCATGCTCCCATTCCTGGTGGAAATGATTATTGATGGTTATGATTTTTCCCCCCAGATCTTCCATAGTCAGAGTAGAGTAGTCACTGCTTGCCTGTGTAGGTATGGTAGTGAGTGAGAGGTTGTTTAGCTCTGTGGGTTTTTACACTGTTCTGTTCTGATATGCATGACTTTCTGATTATGCACACAACACAGGGGTTACCGGAGATAGCGGTCAAACACTGTGTACTAGTGATGGACTGGCTGCCTGTCAGTCTGACACCCGCTCACTCCGGGATCTACTTGAATGGCTCGCGAACCCCTGGTTGGGTTGGTTACCCCTGCTCTAAATTATCCTGGTAGATGGCTGTGTTGACTCCAGTGTGAAGTTTTCACTGACCAACACCATGCAGATAACATGGCCCCAAATCACAGTGTTTTATCAATTGTAGAGTTAATATAAACCATCTATTAGGATATTTTACAGCACTGCGTGCTTCTGTATGTTGACAAGCTTTATTGATATACTGATTTCCTTTTCCAGCAGCACTTGGCATCTGTCCACAGAGCCAAAAAGATTACTAGTAATTGGTGTACTGACCATGGTATTACTGTGCTTAACTGACCAGCCAACTGGCCTGACCTGACCCCCACAGAGAATCAGTTTTATTGTCAAGAGGAAGGTGTGAGACACTAGATTCAACAATACAAATTAATTTAAAGCTGCTATCAAAGCAAATCTGAGCTTCCATAACACCAACAGTGCCACAGGCTTACCACCTCCATGCCTGTTTAAAAGTAGCCCAGACCACGTATCGAGTGCATAAATTAAAAATACTTTTCAGATGGTCGACATTTCTGTATTATAAATATATATCTTTTTTGTGGTCTCATAAAATATTCTAATATTTTGAGATGGGATTTTTTGATTTTCAAGAGCTGTATGCCATAATCATCGAGATTAAAAAAATTATATGAAAGTTTTACTTTTTTAATTATATTAATGAAGGAATTCTAATTATTCCACACACACACACACACACACACACACACACACACACACTCTATTGGACATTCATGGCTAATACTTTCTTTTGTTGCATCATTCTACACTACGGCAGGTATTTATAAATAGGTCATCCTGCATCAGCGTGTCAAAATATTAAAATCAAGACATGGAAGACCACCATGGGCCTCAACATCCCAGTGAACCTCTCCGGGATCTGAAGCTGGCACCACACGCGGTGCTAGAGAAAGCACAGCAGCAGGGCAGGTTGAAGTGCCACAAGTGTGGAGGATCAAGGATGTTCTTCTGCTACACATGCTGCTCATTAGTGGGTGTCGTCGAGAATGAAATCCCCTCGGTCAAGGTCAGAAACACCATTGTTAAGATAGAAGACAGCTTGAAGGTCATAAAAAATAAATGTTTAATTCTGGAAAAGTTTAAATCTTACCCTTTTTTCATGGGTGTTTTTACATGGTATTTTTTTCTGTGAACAGCTTGTAGTGTGCTTAACACATTTAGTACCGGAACTGCATCAAAATAAAGGCGCTGCTTGCGCCAGAGTAATCGCCAGAGTAGTGATCGCTTCTATTTTGAAAGCCATGAACCGGAAATACTTTCTTAAAAAAAGTTGACTGACAAAGTGCCATCACAATCTCCGATCATCTTAATATATTTATATACGCTCCAAAAAGAGTTCATATTTTGCGGGAGAGACGGATGAGGAGCAGAAATGCAGCGCCAGCATATCGATCCATTCATCACCACGGAGAGCGCCCTGGATGAGGATATACGAGTCATTCTTTCCGCCGCGCTAACATGGGAGTCAATGACAAGCTAATAGTTTCACAGAGCGTTAGCATACGGCAAGCGAAAAGCGAAATGCCAAAAAAAAAAAAAGGTAATTATTCTGAATATTATTATCTCGCCCCGCGTCGTTTGGACGTCGCTAGGACGTCCACAGACGTCTAAGGCACATCTCGGTTCCAATCCTTATGACGTTTCAGGACGTATTATGTACAAAATGTGTTAACTACTGTATATTGACCAGATTCTTTATATCCCGTTCATAGCTCCCGGTGAAGATTGACATCATCAAGCATCCTAACGAGACTGATGGCAAGAGCACAGCTGTCCATGCCAAGATCCTCGCTCCCAGTGATGTCACCATATACACCTACCCATGCATACCTGAATATGAAAGGGAAAACGTTAGTTGCTCTTTCTCTGTACATTTTATCTGACGCTACCATATATGTACAGTACAGCATTCAGTGTAACATATTAATGCCTGTGCGTTATATTACTTTAGCGAGTAACTAGGTAATATTGCCACATGTCATTGTACATCATGGCCGGGGTGGGGGGGGATCTACACAGCTGCCTCACACTACAGAAATGGGAGATAGGCTCCTGAGTCCTGACCTATAAGTAATTTAAAAAAAATGTATTGTAATATTACAGTTACTATCTATGAATGCACCACATCTGTGTGTACGTCTGTAATCCATGTAACTCTAGAACTGTTCGTCCCACCGACTTTCCATAGACATTCCGTGCATAGATGTGCCACGCAATGGTAGGCCCGAGGCCTGGTATGGTAGCCTGAGGCCTGGTATTTGATTGGCTGCCATGCCATGTTAGGCTGCTCAAATAGAATAACACTGAGGATTTGTTATCGAGTAACTAACACATTAACCCATTCTGAACGGGAACCCGTTTTGGTGTTGGCATCATGTTATGCTTTAGCTATTGAAAAATAGCAGATCTACAAGCTCATAGCGCGCCACCGAGTGGCGCGCTATGAGCTTGTAGGTCTGCTATTTTTGAAAAATCGAAGAACGACTGACATCTTTAGAATCTGATCTCGGGTCAGAATGGGTTAATCAGACCAGTGTGCGTCCAGTGGAAACCTCGCATGAATCTGATCTCAGGTCAGAATGGGTTAACTACTACAGCCTTCTGTGCATGCAGCCTGCAGATATACAGATATTCTTTTGAATAATGCATTTGATTAGACCACACTGTGTTCTCTCTCCAGGTGGTGGTGGTGTTCCCTGGCCCAGGCGCTGTCACCATGCAAGACATGATGCAGAGCTTGAGCCACGGCGCTGCAAAGAGGTCACATGACTCAACTGACGAGCACTGCCTGAAGAGGCTGAGAACAGGGGAGCCACCAGAGGCCACACACATTGTAACTGATCTGGGGTCAGGGGCCCCAGATGAGGCTAAGGGCCTGGAGTCAAAAGCGTGTCCCCTCCAGAGGGTGGTCTTCATTGACAGCACATGGAACCAGACCAACAAGATCATCACAGATGAAAGACTGCAAAGTGAGTGTGTGTGTGTGTGTGTGTGTGTGTGTGTGTGTGTGTGTGTGTGTGTGTGTGTGTGTGTGTGTGTGTGTGTGTGTGTGTGTGTGTGTGTGTGTGTGTGTGTGTGTGTGTGTGTGTGTGTGTGTGTGTGTGTGTGTGTGTGTGTGTGTGTGTGTGTGTGTGTGTGTGTGTGTGTGTGTGTGTGTGTGTGAGTGTTACAGTCCTAAATAAACCAACAGAAGCATATTGACAGATACTTTTGGCAATTTCCATCCAGCCCTCTGGTTGTTCGGAAATCCAGAGCATTAGCATTTGGAAATGTAAAGTGCCGTGCTTTGGGAGCACTGCGAGCGCAAACTGACCCCTTTTTTACCAAACAAACTTTGGTTCTAGAACTGGTTCCGTTCCAGATTCTTGGAACCGGCGGCCATATTTTGGTTCCAGTTCCGAACAAAGTCATTCGGATACATTGACTACAATATAACACACAACCCCGGTGGAAAAGGGACCCTAGTGAAAAGCCGGGTTGTCCGAGAGTTTGACAAAAACTGAATTAACTGTGCTGCTGCACCCCATTCAACTGTTATCACCCGATAATCAAGAAAATGTTCGTAATCAGCACCTTAGAAATACCCCCAGCATGTGATAATCAACATACTGGGAAATCCGGAAGAGAAACTATGGGAGCGTTTGCTTTGTGTGTCAATGATGGAGGCGCGCCGTGTCTAGTGGTGAATCAGCTGTGTAAAATGTTATGGCTTCTTTGGTACTCTAGACTAGTATTCAGTTACAAAACAGGTAACCGTGTTTATACATAGGATAAAATAATTAATTTGAATACATTTTAAAAGTTGAAAATGGCAACAAAACTATCTGCTCTGACGGTTCGTAAATAAATTATCAGTTTGCTTTGACACAAGCACCCTGAGCTCTGGAATCGGAGTAGATTCTCAGAGCACATTTATATCCAATGTGTTCTCTCTCCCTGCAGGTTTGCTCCAGGTAGAGCTGACCACGAGGAAAACGTGTTTTTGGCGCCACCAGAAGGGCAAGCCTGACACATACCTGTCTACTATAGAGGCTATTTACTACTTCCTAAAGGACTACCATGAGCACTGTCTGGCTCAGGATTACACTGGAGAATATGATAACCTACTCTTTTTCTTTTCTTACCTGCACTCACTCATCACTAAGGCCAAAACATCTGCTGGAAAACTATGAAGCAATGACTGTCAGTGTAATGTATTGAACTGTAACATTGAACTGCAATTAAACTCTTCACTAGAAAATAGTATTGCAATGCACAAGATAAGTGTAGTTCTTAATTTTCAGCACTTAACCAAAAGACTCCATACTACATTATGTGAAGATTGTGTTCACATGATCTTTCCAGTAAAAGGCAGTATGTAACTTTGCCCTGTGTTTACTCCAGTGGTGGATGACTGCTGGTATAGGGGGAAAATGGGTAAAACAAAAAATATATATACAACACACACACACTTTCTGTAGTGGTGTTTACCTGCCGAAACACATTGCCCTCCTGTTTTTGTAGCCCCAAAAACGTCTGGTACAGGCTTTCGTTCCGACACTATTGGTCCGACAGTCAACCTACCTAACTGTAACTGCTCCCAAACCATCTTTATCCGTGGCAGAAATATGACAACGCTCCAACTGATTTCACTGAGGGCTTTTTATTTGTCCCAAGTGATGACCGTGAAAAACTGTAAATAAATCACATAATATACACTTTTAAATATCATGAAACAGTGAAATATGAACGTCTTTGTCAGTTAAACAAACAATAAAATGTACACAAACAATAAACACAAGCAATGGCATAACTTTTACAGACAAACAAAACAATTGGGAACATACCGTATGCGCCTTCTGCACCGATTATTCAGGAGTTCAGTTAAGTTCTTTCATATTATATTTTATTTTATCTTATCTTAGTCATGTCAGACTCTCTGACATGAGAGAGCTCCTCTCTGCAGCTCTGCTCTTTTTGTTCTGATCTGACATGCCCAAGACCCACAGGTGCTTTAAATAGGTAATCAGAGCAGGTGAGCTCAATTCAACCTGCCCAGGAACCAGACAGACAACAAAACAGAGCACAGTAGATGGCACCATATCACCATGCATTTACCATTATGTACCCAAATAAACCTACATAATGTTCACATATACGTTTGCCGAAAGGTAAGTAATAAAATCGAATAGAAAAATAGAAATAGAAAAGTACAAATCGAAAATCGAAAATATCCATTACTGGGACAGTTACACTAACCATAACCGCAAGCACAGGAGCAGCGCATGTTCGAGCGCTAGTCCGACCGTTGTTCCCACATGTCGGACTAAGGGCCGATTCATACTCCTATTTTACCGCTGTTTCGGCGCTGTAGTGCCGAAATGATTTCGGCTCGTCAGAAATTTTCAGTAGCACCGAAGAACCGACTTTAGGACGGTACCCGCCCCCCCCCCCGAACCTCAAATGATGTCACATTGTAGGCTCTACAGCAGGGATACTCAAATAGATTTACCTGTGGGCCACATTACAAAAATGGCAAGGGGCCAGGGGCCAGTAGATAAAATTACGACATTAATGATACTTGATAACTTCTCTCTTTCAATTGCTTTATTTTCGCAAAATGTATCAAAGTACAATGTGCATGCACACAATATGTAAATAAATAAATGTGTTACATTTTCTTGCATAAACACAAAGAGCTGTTTCCATAACTGCACAAATTATTGCACATAACATGAGTAGCTGTTATAATAACATAATAACATAACATGAGTAGCTCTTTGCCTGCCTGCCTGCCTGCCTGTCTGTCTGTCCATGAGTAGTTATTTGTCTGTCTGTCAATGAGTAGCTGTCTTACTGTCTGCCTGTCTATGAGTAGCTGTCTGCCTGCCTGTCTATGAGTAGCTGTCTGTCTGCCTGCCTGCCTGTCCAATTGTCCATGAGTAGCTGTCTGTCTGCCTGTCTGAGTAGCTGTCTGCCTGCCTGCCTAATTGTCCATGAGTAGCTGTCTGTCTGCCTGTCTATGAGTAGCTGTCTGCCTGCCTGCCTAATTGTCCATGAGTAGCTGTCTGTCTGCCTGTCTATGAGTAGCTGTCTGCCTTCCTGCCTGTCCAATTGTCCATGAGTAGCTGTCTGTCTGTCTATGAGTAGCTGTCTGCCTGCCTGCCCAATTGTCTGAGTAGCTGTCTGCCTTCCTGCCTGTCCAATTGTCCATGAGTAGCTGTCTGTCTGTCTATGAGCTCTGTCTGCCTTCCTGCCTGTCCAATTGTCCATGAGTAGCTGTCTGCCTGCCCAATTCTCCATGAGTAGCTGTCTGTCTGCCTGTCTATGAGTAGCTGTCTGACTGCCTGCCTGTCCAATTCTCCATGAGTAGCTGTCTGTCTGTCTGCCTGTCTATGAGTAGCTGTCTGCCTGCCTGCCAGCCAGCAAGTTGGTTAACAGAAAATAAATTGTTATGGCTGAGTAAAATAAAATACAATAAACACAATTTGCCTGAAAATAGATTACCCAGCTATGACCTTTTTCATGAAAAAAAAATGAGTAGTGATATGGCTGACTGAGTAAAATAAAACAATCTACCTGAAAATAGATAGCTATAACTGAAGAGCAATTTCCACAATTACCATTTCCGCAATTTCCATTTCCGCAATTTCCGCAATTACCATTTCCGCAATTTCCATTTCCGCAATTTCCGCAATTTCCATTTCCACCATTTCCACCATTTCCGCAATTACAATTTCCGCAATTTCCATTTCCAACTATTAATGGCAGCTGGGTTTCATCATTCAAATAAAATAGAATTCTGTCCGTTTAGCTATAAAATGTCAGGGAATAGGGATACACAGTATATGTCTTTCATTTGCATTGCATCTCCCCTATTTTCGTTCGAGTAATAGTACAACTCTAATAGTATTACTTATAATAATGTAATTAAAGATAACTCATTCAGATTTATTTATTTTTATTTCATTTTCCAGATTTATTTTTCTTCTTTTTTTTAGATTTTCATTGGTGGGCCAGTCATAATGGTCCCGCGGGCCTGATGTGGCCCGCGGGCCTGAGTTGGGTATCACTGCTCTACAGAGCCGAACCGACTTTTATTTGGCTCTAAAATAGGAGTATGAATCGGCCCCAATGCCCCGTCGGAATTACCCAAAACGTCCCCGTCTACCAAAATACAGCGAGAGGGCAGTACATTTCTGCAGGTAAACACCACCACACTAATGTAATGGTGAAATGGGGAAAAAGAATATGTATATGTAAACACAGGGAAAAGTCACATACTATGACTTTAATATCTCATGTTGCAGACTCTGCAATTGGTTTCTACTGTATGTCTACAAATGACTAATCTCCCTTTTAACCAAATAGTTTGGCAGATAGACAAAATGACTAACACCTGGACAACGTGAATGCTATAAAGAAAGTTAAGAATTGATTTCCGATTGATAAAATTTAAATATTTTATTTACAAAACACATGCATTGTAGTCCCCCTCCAGAGTCAGAAATCCTTTTTTGGCACCTTTAATACAGCACATTAAACATTTATCAAAGATCCAAAACGCCTCCATTGTCCATGAAGCTTTAACAATATTGACCAGTCCGAGGATGCAATGGAGTGCTTGAGGATACGTTTAACATACAGTATGTATATATATATATATATCTTATCTGGAAAGACGATACAATATTGACCAGTCCGAGGATGCAAGGCAGTGCTTGTGGTTAAGTAAATGAAGGATAGAACTAGTAATAGGAATCTCTGATCTTGCCCTGGAGGAGGTCACATGTTTTCTTGGCATCTCCCAGGAGCATGGATGTGTTTGGCTTGTAGAAAATAGGGTTGTCCACTGCAGCGTAGCCAACACCTAGGGTACGTTTCATCACGATCACCTGGGATGGAGAGCAACAAAAGAAAACGGTTTAACTTTTTATTGCCAAATTGGCCATAGACCCCCATTTTCTGTCCCAGGACTCGGAAGAGATGCCTTGGTTTTACATTAAATTAATAGTGCCTGGTGATATTGAAAACACTGCTGTAGACATATTGTAAATGGAATTTAATGACATTGAAACTTTGAGCTCAAACCACCAATGGGTCACCATGCAACAAGTAGACTCATTTAGTTGCAAGCAACCACATCTCCTTTTGAATTGAATCACTTGCATCGACATGAAACACCGCTGTGACGAACGCTAAAACCATTTTGTTGCGTCTCTCTCACCCCACTGGTGTGGTTTGGGCGATAATGAACCCCATCCAGGACCCTACTTAAACTCAAAAATTCAGTTTAGTCGACTACTAACCTGCTTAGACTTCCAGACCTCTAAGACAGGCATGCCTGCAATAATGGAATTGGGATCCTCCTGTGCTGCAGAGTTCACTGTGTCATTGGCACCAATGACCAGTGTCAGGTCAGTGTCTGTGGATCAAACACACACCCAAACATTTATTCAGTCCGACTAGCGTTTAATGAAGTGTGCTGCTATCATCACTGCTGGCGTTATTGGGTTCCTCTGTACAGCACTTATCTTCCCCCGCCATAAACAGACCCATGTGTTTCAGAACTGCATGCCTGGTCGCTATGAAAACAGTCGGTTGCCCTGATACATGGCATGTCGAAACATCAATATGCAATCAACACTGGGTTGCTCCACACAAATGAAAGGGGATGCATTTACAGCATTACATGCACTGGTTTACCATCGCATCCAACTGTCTGAGTAAAGTGATGAAAACAGGAGCGTGATAATTAAGTAAACAA
Source organism: Protomyctophum bolini (assembly GCF_963924005.1). NCBI lineage: Eukaryota > Metazoa > Chordata > Actinopteri > Myctophiformes > Myctophidae > Protomyctophum > Protomyctophum bolini. The sequence goes on along the minus strand of NC_137862.1, from coordinate 11,080,869 downwards.
ACACTGGTGAGAAACGTAATCAATCCCCGTTTACCTGGGAAGTCCGCGTTGATCTCATCCATCTCTAGGACCACGTCGTAGGGAACACCAGCCTCAGCCAAGAGGACGTTCAACTGGCCGGGCATACGACCAGCCACCGGGTGGATGCCGAACCTGCCACACATCAAAATACTTTATTTAGACTGAATAGTGGAGACAGAGGAAAGGGGGAGGGACATGCAACACAGGTTACCAACAAGAATCAAATGTGGGACATCGTGTTTGAGAGGTCGGAACACAATCTGTTCAGCACCGGTCTTATTGAGCCATCTCTAACACCACTAGGTTTTGGTGTGTTATGGAAAGAAATTAAATTAAATCCGATCAAGACTGCTTTAACCTTCTCATGGGTGTTTTCACTTCCCAGCCATGGATCGGAGGACTAATTGCGCCATAAAATCAGGTTTCAATGTGATATTAATTAATTCATAATCAGTACTGCAATGACAGTGAGATATGCTTTTGAGTGTCTCTCATGGGCCAAGTGTTGCTTTAAAATTGTTCTGCCATGCCAGTTCATCTTCACCTGGCAGACTGATGACATAGATTTACTCACATGTTTCTCCACGATATCACCGTGGAGGAGCATGTGAGTGAATCAGTCTAGCAATGCCAGGCCAAGTTCATCTGGCATCATCCATCAAGAGGGGTATCCATATTCTTCAAGGCTGCCCCATGTACAGTAAGTAGAAGCAGGTGCTACCTCTAGGGGCCAAACTGTTGGCAATGTACAGTAAGTAGAAGCAGGTGCTACCTCCAGGGGCCAAACTGGTGGCAATGTTATGCAAGACCATGTCCAGAACCTGAGCGCAACCCTGCATGTAAAGTGCTTCAGCACTGTCCAATCAAATCACATTGGTGGCACTCCCTTGCCACCGATGTCAATCATTGGATTGGATCTACAATGAGCATATGGGAGGCATTGATCTTTCTGACCTGCTGGTACACTTGTACAAGACCCCAGCCAAGTCAAAGGAAAGGTACTTTAAATATTGAATCTGTGCATCTCAAATTCCTTGGCTGCTCTACCAGAGGGATTGTTGTCTCTACTGAACGAGAAACCAATGCCTCTCTCAAAAGGTTCTGCCTGGCAGTCACCCACAGTTTGAAGCAAGTCAACAAGCCAGCATCCAAAGTTGGCCGACCATCATCCTCCTCTCCACCACATGTGCCGTCTCAGAAGAAACGCTACACCCCAGGACCTTCACCACAACCAGATGTGTGTTATGACAACTGGATAGTCTGTGGACATTTGCCACTTCACTGTGACAAGCTGAGGTGGTGCAACCTCTGTCCAAAGGGCGTGTCCAGAAGTTAATGCCAAATATTTATTAACTGCTTGCATTTTATATTGTACATTTATTTTTGATACATTAGCTATTATAATATTTATTTTTAATCACATTTAAATGTTCATGTTTTATAGTAATGCTCAGATGAATGGAAATCAATTTTTTCAGTTATATATAAATCACTTAAAATGCACTTGAAGCGATCGTTCAACCGACAATAACTGGTCTGGTCAAAATAAATATAACGGACCGTTACTAAGGAAAAACAATGGAAAAATGGACATCAAAACATTAAACTTAACAGATAAGAGATGTTACGCATTATGTGCAGTATCTTTTGTGTGTAGATCTTCACCTCACAGACTTCCCTTGTTCCGTCAGCATCCTCACCAGGTCAGCAATTGGATACTGGGCTTTTGCTGCACACAGACCCCAACCTACACAAACAGCAGAAATTGGACAAAATGATGAAGCAAATAATTTAATGCCAATCTTATTCTTGATCGTTATTGTGAATGATAAATAGAGGTACTCACAATGCGTCAAGAATTGCCTGTGTGATATTTCAATGATTATCGTTTTTAATAAAATAAAATGGCTTCCTTGGGCTAAAGTCAGTTAATTCTACAGTATAACCAAGAGTGAAGATGCTCAACAAATTTATAATTCAGACATTTAGTATTCAGTGCGACTTAAAAAGTGCAAGATCAGAGTATGCAAGTTGGCGTCATCCAACAACATGGGAAGTGGTGATTTTGAGTGCCAAGAGATTAGAACATGTGTTACAAAGCAACTAGCATACTTGAAACCGGAAATCCATTCATCCATGTTACATAACTAGCAGCACCACCCAGCACTAAGCATCTAACTAGCACCTAAATAGTCAGACCTGGGTTAGGGTTGTACCCATAAGGTTGTACCTCAGATATGAACCGTTTGGGTTAGGGTTGTACCTCAGATATGAACCGTTTTGGCTAAAAGGAAACATTATAATATTATTCAATAATATTCCTGTAATCACAACAGGGCTGCAATAATTACAACTGATGTGCATAAGGCTCTGTTCATAATGCATTTCTGGGATTCCCGAATTATACTAATTTCCAGTTACTGTTCAGTTTCCCATACTGTAGCTGCACTTGATTGGCTTAGCTGCAGATTAAAACAGAAACAGGTGAAATGGAGCAAGAATAAGAGAAGGGGAGAAGGAATTAGGATGGAGAGGAGAGGATGTAATGTTCCCTAGAAGTTCTATAAAACCTCAAGTCAACAATTAAGAAAACAGGCATGAGGGCAAAGATGACGGATATGATTTTACATCCTGGTCTTGCACAATGTAATCGTTACAGTAATAATATCATGAACCCAAATTTCAAATAAAAAAGGGATGCTCTTTCTTAAGTGACCTTTGGGGCAACAAATATAATACATACTTATGTAAAGACTATATACAAACAAACAGTAGCCATAAGGTTTTGTAAAAATGTAGATTTAAATTGTCTGCACAGCTTAGCATGTTTGAGACTGCTGTAATGCCTTTCTAACCATTTTTCAGATGGGCAACCTACTACAGGTGTGCATAGTTGAACTGTGCGGCACAATCGCCAGATGTCCCTGGGCTTTCAAACACAATCAGTATAATCCTTCTGACCTTCTGTGACGCACACACACACACACACACACACACACACACACACACTTGCGGAGAGAGTGACATTCATACAGAGGAAGAGCCTCTTACAAGAGTTTCTCACTGAACTTAATAACCTTACTAAAAACTTCTCAAACCTTTTCTCTGGACCCATTTATTATGTTGATGTGGGTTATTAATTTAAGTCAAACCCAATTCTTGTGGTAATTGTTTTCCCCCTTCCCACTGAGATAGTGTTATAAGGTTTAACGTCTGTTAGTGATAAATGGACAACCTGCACACTGTGTGCAGTTGACTGCACCTTGTAGTGCAACAGATGGAAAGCATGTTCTTATTAGAGCAAATAAATTCTCTCCACTCTAACATTCTTTTTTCCCCCCCTTTACATCTCCCCAATGTCCTTTCTGCCTAGTGGTATTCCCTCTGACCACGGTCTCTCTGTATTAATAATAGGGGTTCCATGTCTGGGAGACATTATTGAAAGGAAATCCTCATTTTCTGGAGCTGTGTGCGGTGGGTACCCTGCGTGCAAAGAGCCCCTTTCCGTGCATCTGAGCAACCCCTGTTTAACCCTGGTCAGGTATCTTGTAAAGTTCAGTGTTGCCACTAATCAAGTCTCCTTGGAACAGTCCTACCCAGTCAGACCCAATAAGTGTCCTCTGTAGCCCCCCAATTCATCCCTTCCTTGCTTTGTTGGTAGTCTGTGGGGAAGTCAGTGCACAATGAACATGATTTGCACTGTAATCAAACCAGTGTGTCGGACCACATGAGTGCCCTTGCATTTGTTTTGTGAATAATAAAATAAAGTTCATCAATATGGGATAATTTCTGGACAAACAGCTCCCTCTCATGGCTTCTACAAATCTAATCTTTAATATTACAAACTGTCCATGGTCCTGGACTGTTCCATAGTAAAGGCCTATGTATTTTTCTTTGCTTTTCTGAGCTTGTACTCGAACACAGCATGCAATCAGACCTTTTGTTAACCCATCAAGACCTGAGACAATGTCTAAATCCTATAGAGGGCATAAAGTGAGTGGCAACGTGAGTCGAACGTTGTTTAATGCAATCATATACGGTAGGACTTTTCTGTTTGCATGTATGGGCTGTCAAGGCTAGAAATATTATTTTTGCCACTCAGTAGGCGTTCCTGCATAACTTCCTGGTATGATGATGTCACGCGCATAACCTCTATTATAGTCTTCTGAAAAACATAATGTTAGTATATCGTTGGTGCACATACTAACATTTTCATGTGAAGGACCACACCAGAAGCAAAGACTTTAGTTAAAAAAAACAAAAATCATGAGTGCGTGTACCTGGCGTGATGATAATGCTGTTGGCTTCCTTGATCAGGTCAATGGACTGATCCACGTTCACCTCTGTGTGAGTACCAACAATCTCCATGGGCTTACCACCTGCTGTAGAAGTGGTACCATACCCACCCAGGATCACGTTAGGCAGGGAACGGTTCATTGCCTTGGAGGAAGAGGGGTGAAGGTATATAACTTTAATAGTTAATTTAACTCTTAGTGATATTTTAACTCTTGAGTTGAAATATCACGATTTTACTGTGTACAGTAATGCTCTTGAGTTAAAATATCACGGTTTTACTGTGTACAGTAATGCACTGATAGAACAACAAAAGGGGCACTCAGCAGAGTGCATAAGTGTATGCGCAATTGCGCATATGCGTCAGTCCGGGTGGGCTACTCAGGGCTTTAAGTAATGGGTTGTATCCGTCAGGACTCAGGACCGAAGGAGATAGCATTCATACCACATGCAGTTCAACTTTTCACATTTGTGGTGCCCTCAATTAAAACCCCTCAGAATCCGCTTCCACATTGCCGTAGATTGGCTGTTGCACTATATTGTGCTTTTTGTAAGAAAAAAAAAGTTTGAAGCACATTGTCACAGGACTCCCAATATCGTAGATGTACCTAATTTGGGCTTTCTGCGTTGTGTAGAGGGCCCTCGATATGTGATGCAAAATGCAATAACTAGTCTATCAACCCCATATTTTAGTTATTTGTAAAATATCCCACACACAATTAAGAGGCTGGTTGTCTTTTGTGTCTACTCACCACACACATAATATAGGAAAGGATGGCACCAGAGGAGCCAATCAAGGCTCCGACAATGGTCATGAGGTTGTTGTCCAGTAGGAAGCCTTCAGCACATAGTGCCCATCCAGAATAGCTGTTCAACACTGTGATGACCACAGGCATATCTGCGCCCCCTATGGCCGCCGTTAGTGTCACACCCTACAAGGTCACAATAAGTATCTTCGTCACATTTGTACCGATACAAACTTTTCTTCCGAGAGTCAATTTATTAAATACAGTATAATAACACACGCACCAGGATGGAATTCCAATTAGTATTCAATACAGACTATAATGCATCATAATACAATATGAACGGCTGCTCTCTTACCATGATGGTGGAGAGTCCAGAGACGCCCACCAGACATCCCATGCCAGTGGTGTAGCTGTTGGTCAGCATAAAGGGAACAATACCTCCCATGGATGCTGCCATCAGGCCCGCGTTCAGCATGTGCCGTCCAGGCAACATCAGAGGGGAAGAGTCCAGAACGCCTAGAAAGGAGCAATTAAAAAAAAGAAAAACTTAGTTTTGTATGCTTTTTTGGTATTGACTGAATCCTTTTGTGCCGTTTTACATTTAATCATGCTGTCTAAATACCTTTATTATAATAGCAATAATAGACAACTGGGAGAAAAAAATGTATATATGGCTGTCCTTATCAGTGGTGGGTCGGTAAAAAGGACCACTATGTTAATTAGTCATGGGAGAGTCTGCGAACGGCTGCTGTGGGACAAACTGCAACCAGACTGCCACTGTCACGCATATACAATGCTTGTGTCCCTATCTGGAATTACCAGTGGATCCACATAGCTTTAACTAGATGAAAGGATGGAATCTGCCAGGGCTCAGTATGTTTATAAAGATGTCAAGAGTGTCGAAAATCAAAGATCTGTATGAGGCTATCTATACCACCGTCTTACTGTTCAAACCACTATTTATTATACGTATTACATGAATTTGAAGTTTGCACACACAAGATTAATGATAAATGTTCAATCCGTGAAATTCTTGCTACACTACACTTCCTCACCCAGGAGTCAGCCCAGCTCCTTATCCAGACATCAGTCATGTCAAAACTCCCTCCTTACTGGTTTACGGGCATGCACACTTAAGCCTCTCCAATTGATCCAAAATGCCGCAGCTGGCTTGGTCTTCAAACCAGCCCAAATTCTTACATGTCTCACCCCTTCTCTGCTCCCTCCATTGGCTCCCGGTCAGTGACCGCACACATACCAAACTCTGATGCTGGCATTCAAAGCAACCAAAAATATCTTGCTAGTCTGATCGAACCCTACAAGCCCTCCCACGCGCTCAGATCAGCCAACGCAGGGAAGCTGGAAGTACCTTCACTACAACACCGGGACAACGCTCTACACGTCCCAAACTCTCAAAGCTATGGCTCACTCCCAACCCACCTCTTCAGACTCCATCTTAGCCCGTAGCACTTGCCATAGCCCTGACGACCTTTCAGGTGTACGCAAAGGCCCAACTTATGTAACTTGGATAGCATTTTATGTAGACATAGCACCATATAGTATATACAGTATGCATAGTTTATTATATAGACTAGAGCGGTGCCTGGTGGAGCCTCTACAGTGATGCCCGTTGGGCACTGGCCTACTTGGAATTATAGGCTGGACTGGATGCTGGGGTGGTATTGTTGAGATTGTTGTTAAAGTGGTTATTACCGCCAGCTCCATATATGGACCCTGGGCAGCGGCCCTGTCCAGATGTCAAAACAGGCCATCTTTGGAGTTATGTGTCAGGCACATCCAAATATGGACTGCTGTGATGACAGAAGAGGCCAGCTCCAAATATGGACATGGGCAGGGGCCCTGTCCAGAGCCCGGGCAGAGGTCTTTTTGTGGTGGTTCTGGACAACCGTAGGTCTGACCGACTCGACGCTGGGCACGTGCACCCCTGTAGTGGTGTGGAACAAGTGTGTCGGATTTGAAGTGGGCGGGGCGAACGGTTTCCGAGTTACGTGGATTACACACAGACAGAGACATTTATAGACCAGATTCCACTGTTAGGTTCTTAGCATACGCATGATTCATGATGACAATGTTTATGTATTTGATGTATTACCATGTCTTTTGTTCCTGCTTACTGTAAATCGCTCTGGATTAAGAGCGTCTGCTAAATGCCTAAATTATACTATGCTTAGGGCTGTCCCTAGACTTGCATGGGACTACTGCCATCTACACTCCCTTACAGTATCTCCCTCTCAGAGCCTGGTTCTACTCAAGGTTTCTTGTTAAGGGGAGTTTTTCCCCTTGGCACTATTGCTTGCTCAGGGGGAAAATGTACATAAAAGTGCCTTGAGACAACTTGTCAATATAATATTATAAAATTGAATTTAAGTGCTGCCTGGTGTGTTTTAAGAGAAGCATCCTGAACCTTGAAGTTTGCCGTAGGCCACCAGTGACCCGCTGAAGGTGACTCCTCCGATGTAGGTGCCCAGATATGCCACCGTTTTGATGACGCCGGCCGATGGGTGAGTGTCCAGATGGGGGAACTCAATCATGTACTCGGCAACACAGGTGAGCAAGGCCGCCAAACCCACCAGGCTGTGGAAGGCTGCCACCAGTTGTGGGAGGTCTGAGATCTCAATACGCTTGGCAATGGTCAGACCTAATGGAACACACACACAATTATAAAAGGAATGAAGACAGATACATGAAAGGGTTTCTTATTACATTAAAATGTCAATGATTATGTCAGCCTCAATCATCAGCCACAAATATTCTCATGCTACTTCACTAAAATGAACACACTTGTAGAGCTAGAATGTATCTGGTCAAAAGGGTACCTACCACCTGTTTCCAATTACTTTCCTTTACATATTGGGAATTAGTTAAACACACGCTGTGTGTGTGTGTGCGCAGTCACCATTTATCATACCTCTATCTGAAATTATTATTAATAGTTAAGCATCCTCATCTCTTAATCTAAACAAAGATGATTGATGTTCTGTCACGTTGCAGAACAGTCCCATTCAAATGAAAAGCCAAGTAAATAACATGAAGTCATTCATCATCGTGTCATTGCTTGCCAAGCTTCCAGTACACGCCAGTGTTAATCACTTTTGTCCAATTGTTCTCCAGACTGAAAGAGGCAGTGTCATGATTTTAAGTAGTCAGCAATTAAGACCTCTAGAACACCCAATGTGGTTATAATGTGCGAGGATCTCTTGCCGGTGTATTTTTGATTTCCTAATGCAAGCTACACCTTTCTCTGGTACTGTGGTAAATGCTGCACAATTCATTAAACAAAAACAAAAAGATGGAGATCACCTACAGTATGCAATCTCATTCTGTGAAGCATTGTGAAATTGTGCAGCACTAGTTGGCTCTACAGCCAATTCATTTTAGTTACTCTCATGTTTTTAGCTTATGTTTTTTTTTAATAAATATTTTCAGGGAAACAGTGAGAATCGTGATCTCAATTCTTGCGAAGAAAACATAAATTGAGATTCACATTTGAGCAAGAATCGTGCAAGCACCATTCTCTGGCAAGAGGGACAACTAGTATTTTCTATTTCCTAATGCAAGTTACAACTTCTCTGGCAAGGGGGACAACTAGAACAGATCGGATTCCTGATGCATCATGGGCTTAATATCACATATACAGTATGCAACTATGCATGTGTACAATATGCACTGGATCTCTGCATTGTTTGTGTGACATCCTCAGCATATCTCGAGAACAGTTTGATCAATCGTCTTGACATTTGATGTATGCATCACCAAGTACCCGAGGGAGTGAAGAGCCGATTGGGAAGTCATTGCATCGCTCACAATAATAATCATGTTGTGCTCAATGTGAATGCACCTCAACGACCAGAAAATGTGAGATTAACTGAGAATGTGGACCTTCTTGACCATTTATATAATCCAAGCTTCATGTAATCCATGAATGTAAAAATAAAACTATTTTTGCAAGAAACCAAGGATATATATATATATATATATATATATATATATATTATACAGTATATAACAGTGATGATGATCATCAGCAATGAACATTATTAGAAGGAAATCAGACTGTGTAGCTCAGCTTTTGGGTAGAATTTACTGCATCACTTAATTGTCTTCATGGTATTAATATTCTTGAAGTGCATGCTCCTAGTGCAAGTGTATATAACGAAGCTGTCAAATTGCTGTGAATTTGACAGCTTCTGTTGTGACCGACAACAGTCATGTTGAAAATCAAATATCCATATATGTGCGTTTGGTTTATGTTGATATTGCATTATTATACACCCACAAGTTAGCCATCATTTATCTCATCCTCTGACAATCCTGATAAAGAAGGGGCTCTTTCAGTGTTCCTGCTAAAACCTGTTCAGTAGAAATAAATATTGTAGGCCCATTTTAAACACAAACACTTGTACACTTTGTCTCTACCATGTGCGAGAGTTGTACCTCCTTTCAAAAAGGGTACATACCTAGAGTTCCTCCAGTGGCCATGGCCAGAGTCATTTGGGACAGTAGCTCAGGGGAGGGTTTAAGGCCACCCAGGGTAGCGGCGATGCCCCCAGCAACCCCCATCATACCCAGAGTGTTTCCCAGGCGACTGGTGCGCTGAGCAGAGAGCCCTGCCAGGGCCCCGACACAGCACAAGCCTGATCCCAGATACATCATCTACAGCAAGGAGGAGAAAACTATCACGGTTAAAAGTCAAGTGCAAGTGCCGTCCCCCCCAAAAATTGCAGATTATCCACCTGCTCAATGTGGTATCCAGCAGCCAAAGATACTCCGTATCCCCCAACAAAGGCCCCAGCAGGAATGGCATACAGGTAGTTGTGCTCAGGAGGGTCTGTGGGACGCTTAAACATGTCCAGCATCCTCTGGGTGATCAGGAACCCACCTTGAACACACAAAAACATGAGCTCCGGACATTAACAACTTCACTTGACTGGGGTGGTGAATACTGCTCTCGGTTATACATTAGTTGAAAAATAAATAAATCACTCCCGTGTGTAGTGAGGGGCGCTTTGTGTTTGTGTTTACAGACCCTCAAAAATGAGAGTTAAATAATCATTGGTTATTTTGAATAAGATCAGACCAGCAATGTTGATGGAGGAAACAAAGGCAGCAGTCAATGCCAGAGTCTCAGGCAGGGAGGATGGGGTGAGACCGCCTCCCATCAGAACCAGACCACCAACTGCTGTCACTCCTAAAAGAGAGAGAAGGCAATGATAAATTAAGACACGCAAAACAGGGCCCTTAATGTCTAATTGAAATGTCTAATACCAGGTCTTATGACTTAACTTAAGACCTGGAGGCATGGTCCATGCCATTTGGCTGTTTTGAGTGGCCAAACAGCATTGGCCACGCCTCCAGGTATTAAGTTAAGTCTTAAGACCTGGTACTTAAAATTGGGACTCAAGTCCGCATTTCAAAACTGGAACGCCACGCAAATGCCATTTGAGCGCTTACCTGAGATGGCGTTGGTGACAGACATCAGGGGCGAGTGCAGCGCTGGGGTCACGCCCCACACGGTGTGGTATCCCACAATCCCTGCCAGGCCGAAGGTGGTCACCATTTGAGTAAACGCTGTGTTGGGGGCGATGATGCCCAGAGCCAGACACGTGGACACACCTAAAGACATGCAGGAGAGAGAGATCATTGAGCATCTGTGGACTTGCGTGTGTGTTTGACATTTACAGCTACAGTACAAAATGCATATGTCTGCATCTGACCTGCTGTATAGCTGCCAGCATTGGTCATGGTCTGTTTGAAAGGAGAGATCACAGCAGCCTTCTCCTTCTGCAGTTCAGCCACTGTCTTTTGTTTGACGGGGGGCGGCGGGATCGTTTTAGGCTGGGGTGCAGGGAACATATTCTTGCCGTCCTGCAACATCAAAAAGACAAGGTTCAAACTAGAAGGCACAGGATGTGAAATCTAGTGTCCAAGATGTGCGTGTGAAAGGAACATCAAGAGGCTGCCATTCCACATCGTGGGATGGGAATATTCAAAACACAAAGTTGTGGATTGCTTAGGAGATTACACTGAACAAACAGCAATCATGAACCAGTTGCCAGTGGTTTGGAAAGAATACATTCTCTTTTAAAGACACTTGAATGATGCCTAGTTTCACAAGGGGGTAAACTGATACATCTCGCTGAGGTTGGCTACTCTGACCCTCCCTGCCATAAACAATGTGTCAAAGCCAAAATTCCTGTGAGCCATTCCTGGCTGGGATGGGGTTTTAAATGCCCTGTCAGGCACAAGCAGTCTTCAAACCATCTCTCTCCCCCACAGAAAGCAACGCCATGACACACGCAGGGTTGTCAGTAGACAACTCAGTTAATGGAATGAAGACGACGTACCTTCATAACCAGGGTTCCACGGACGACGTGGGCCAAAGTTCCATGGTCAAACTCCTCTTTGAGGTCATAGTAGAAGTTGTCCGCGTCTGGGCTGATGGCCTTGAGCAGCTTCAGCACATTGTTGGAGTACAGAGTACTGGCCTGGCTGGACATGCGGCTCGGCAGGTCAGTGTAACCGATGTGAGTTACACCCTGGAATAAAGAGTTTTCATTCAAACACAATGATGGTCAAGACAGCGTTCCAACTGAGATGCACGCACATATTCAAGACTACCTTCAAAATGCAGTGTTTCCTGCAGGAAAAAGCTTTGCCCCGGTGCTGGCCGGGGGGTACAATCTCCGGCACGCGCCCAAAGAGCGTGCTTAATTTGATTAAAGTTAGAGAAGTGAAGTTTCTTAACACACATTTTTCGATTTTTGATTAATCCGTTCTCAAATCTTCTATGAACGTCTAGGTGTGCTGTTGTCATGCCTATTTCAGCACAGCTTGAGATCTTCAACCAATTGCCTGTAGTATAATATTAAATATTTGACTCGACTCTTTTTCCTTGGCTTGTCTTGGCACGGTGCCAGAGATAGGCACGGTGTGGCACCAGGGCAATAAAGGTCTGAAAACCCTGAATATGTCGGATTAAAATACTGGATATCAGAACTGGATAAAGAAACATGTTAAAGGTTTAAATATGTCAGTTATTATGATTTAGTAGGAAGTCCCAACAGAAATGGCAGATAAGTCTGTCGCCAAATGCGGAAGTGCAACAGAGCGCTCAATGTTAAAGCCCAGCTGCACAGGGTTTCCTCGTCATGAATCCACGGGTCCGCCTGCAGTCCTTCCTCTTACCACTAGGGCCCTGTGCTTCAACGTTGGAAAGCCTCACTGGCCCCTTGACTCATGTACTCACCTTGTGAACATACAGCTCTCCAGGCTTAATGGTCTCAATGTTGACTCATGTACTCACCTTGTGAACATACAGCTCTCCAGGCTTAATGGTCTCAATGTTGCCCCCTGCCTCTGCAGCCAGATCCACCACCACGGAGCCATCCTTCATAGACTCGACAAACTCCTTTTTGATCAGGATAGGAGCCCGCTTGCCTGCATACGTACAGAAAGGCAATGGAGAAGAAGGGGTGAAATACGTGTATGAGGTTTATTGAATTATATACACGATGTGAATAATTATATAAAGACAGTTTTTTTTTATGAAAACAAAAATAATTACCTCCCATGTTGACCTGAGATCAGATTTTAAAAAAAATCTTCTACATCCTGACAGTTTTCTGAAAAAGCTATGTTTCTATGTCAGTCGAAAAATATTTTTTCAAAAATAGCAGACCTACAAGCTCATAGCGCGCCACTCGGTGGCACGCTATGAGCTTGTAGATCTGCTATTTTTGAATAGCTAAAGCATGACATGATGCCAACACCAGAAGTGGCAGTGAAGGGAGGAAAATAAACTCACCCGGAATAAGAGCAGTGGTGATGACGATGTCCACCTCTTTACACTGCTTGGCGAAGAGGGCCATCTCAGCCTCGATGAACTCAGGGGACATCTCCTTAGCATAACCTCCAACCCCGTCACCAGATTCTTTCACGTGCACCTCCAGAGGCTCTGCCCCAAATGACTTGAACTGCTCCAGAGCAGCTGGTCTGGAAAGTATAGAGCCTTTTCTTTACCATCAACTTTATATATATATATATATATATATATATATATATATATATATATATATATATATATATATCAGCATCCAAATACAAAAAACTGAATTCCACAATAGAGGTGATATGAGGGGTTGCACACACACACACACACACACACACACACACACACACACACACACACACACAAAATACCTGGTGTCAAATCCTCTAACTATGGCTCCCATAGACTTGGCTGTTCCTGCTGCTGCCAATCCAGCTACTCCACCACCGATAACCAGAACCTGCACACAACATGCACTTTAGTTTTCTCAAGGGATCGAATGACTCCACCCGCAAAATTAGTGATGGGAAACATGGCTACACCAAGACTTAGGTTTATGCGTTTAGGTTTAAATATTCCGATTTTTAAGAATATAATGAATCCTTAAATGCAAATATTTAAGATTATCTGGGTTAACTGGTGACATAATTGAAAGCAATTAAAAACAATGTAAGACACAAGAGGAACTTTTTGGATCACGCCAGACCTGTGTTAATGCAGGTGTTAGATTTGTCCTGGTTATAATATAGCCAGTTTCTATCAACTGTGTGTGTGTGTGTGTGTGTGTGTGTGTGTGTGTGTACTAACAATGAGTGCCAATAAAGCAGTTGCTGAACAGATTGAAAGTAACACAGGTCACCAGGACCTCAGCGGGAGATCTGCGATAGGTCTGGCACGCCAACCATTAGCAGGATGACGCCACTATTGTTGCCAGCCATCATGTCCCTTTCTCTGCAATATATCCAATTTCCGTATGATGCTCAGAAAACAGTGATTACGAGACAATTTCATGAGATTTCTGGGTTTCCTAATGCGATTGGTGCGATTGATTGTACCCATGTGTGCCACCATCCATAAATGATTACGCATTTATCAATCGTAAAAACAATAACTCTACTATGACGTGGTAGCCCACTGGCCCGGAGGGACACATGACTCCTTTATTGTTCAAAAGAGCAACAGCATAGGGACACGTCTACAATGATTAAGAGGCAACTTTATAAGATTGCTGGATTTCCTAATGCGATTGGTGCAATCGATTGTACCCATGTGCATCTGAAGTGCCACCATCCATAAATGATTACGCATTTATCAATCGTAAAAACTATCACTACATCACGTGGTAGCCTGTTGGCCCCTGGGGGGGGGGCATGACTCCTTCAGTTTTCGGAGTGGTGCCCACACACAAACACACACAATTTTTAAAAGAACAGCAACATATCATTATCTCCGTAAATACTGAAATAACCATTTCAGTGTGATTCATAGACTAGGAGAGTAGCCACGCACAGAATACCTGGTAAATTTGTAAACCCTGAAACAGAGAAGGAGCACAGGTTCGGCTGTGTGCAAAACACACACAAGAGCCACAGTGGAGCACTGCATCAGGCTGCTTAAGGGCAGATAGCTGCATCTTTGATCAGCAAGGGAGACTTATCCTGTACACACCAGAGAAAGTGTATGACACTATTGTGGCCTGTGTGGTTACTGTACAATATTGCACAGTAGAACAGTCAGTGTGCCATAAGGCATTATGATGGTGCAATGCCTCGAGAACCATGGCCAGCAAAGCCACAACTGGGTGCTATACTCGGGAGACAGGTTCACATTCATCGCTTATAAATTGTTATGTGTTAGTACTGGCAAGTAGTTATCTTTGAAAAACAAATAAGGGTCCCGCACACCGTCAGAAACTTGCCAAAAATGTTGCTCTATATTCAACGTTTCGGTCTATACGACCTTCATCAGGACAGACAATTGTCTGAATAAAGACCAACATTTTTCTGACAGTGTGCGGGACCCTTCTTTGTTTTTCAAAGATAACCTTTTTAAGTATGCTTTATTGCTTTATTGCCCTACGCACCTGTCACTAGCCTTCTGAGGTGTGCATCGGCCTTTTGCTGAAAAGTACTGGCAAGTAGGCCATTTAATATGGGAAACAGACAGTGACGTTGTGCATTGTCCGTTAGGCAAACTTTATTTTTGCGGGTAAGGTTTCAGGTTTCCTTTAAACGCTTATCGTTGTTTATGGCTAGAAGTGAATGATTTACGTCTGCTGCTGTTGACTGCATCAACAATTTCTTTTCAGACAGCATTCTTCTGATATTTGAATGTTGTTATTGGAGAGATACGTCCATTTCACACTTATGAGATAATTTGGTTTCTATGTTAGATTGATAAATGAGTGCACTCATACAGAGTGCGGAAAGGGCATCTGGGTGCACTCACAAAAACTACAAGAGCGCACTCAAACAAAAAAAATGTCTTATTACACCTATAAGCCTGTGATAACTGATAAGACAACAATTATTCAGATTCTAGTCAGCCTAAATGCAGAAGACACTACAAGGTTTTCACATTGTTTTGTCTGGCCAAACGAGCCAGTCAAAGAGGATAAAATTATAATGTTAGAATTGGCCAATCAAAATGTAAATGTACCAGGCTGGAAGGAAGAAGGAAGAGGGTTGTCTGGTTGGTTACTATGCTACAGTACGTCACCACCCATAGCAAAAAGACAAATCTTAACTACATGGCATCACATGAACATTTCAAAATGAGGTTGGCTGGTCAAATGTATTTACTTAGACAGTTACCTTGGCTGGGGGCACTTTTCCTGCAGCTGTGATCTGACCAGTGAAGAATCTGCCAAAGTTGTTGGCAGCCAGAACTACAGCTTTGTACCTGCATAAGAAAGGAATGGACAATTTGCAATCAGCTATTCATTTCTGTGTGCATGTGTCTATATACACACATTAAGGCTGTACCCTAGCCCTGTTTTTAGGACTCGAACCTTCGGCAGGAACCATTCGTTTCTAATTAATTTGAAAAATAACCTTCGAGCTCCGAACCTCGGCGGGTGGGTGGGGGGGCGGCGGAGTGTCACAGTAGCTTGTTTACAACTGAAACGGATTTCCTGTGCATAACTTCCTCTTCAAAATAAGAGCAACATGTAATGATTAGTCAACACTAGTTTTATTTCTACGTCTACTTAAAGGACATTAACATCACATTTGAGTTCCTTTTGAATGCCTGTCAGATTTCTCTACAGAACTGTCTCAGCTGTCGGTGCGCAAATGCGCCTTGCATGCCTTTGATCTACGTGCAGAAAACATTTTGACGACGTATGCGCACTGGCGCATCGGTTGTGTGCCCCCCTGATTATAAATAACATCTAAACATGTAACATGTAAACACAACATGAACATATTACTCTTATTATGCATATCGCATTCTCGCAGAGAAATATTTGAGTTAAAAATAAAAAATAAAATACTTTTTTTTTTTTTTTTAATGGTTCATTAAATTAAGATTAGAGTGCCAACCCTAATGAGCAAACGTTCGAACCCCGAATGTTCGGGGACAGCCTTAATACACATAGGTCTACATAGAGGATTTGAATGTCATCAATGCATTGAAAGGGACAAAAATCACGTTTAATCAGAGGACTGAATGTTAGGTACTACTTTTGTAGATCTTATTTTGGTGGATGACGGTTCTTGTGATCTATGACTCCGTGTCCCCTATGGTCTTGCAGAATTATGGATTATGTATTGCCCTGTGACTGACATTTGATGTCACGCTGTCCCACTGACTGTAAAATAGTATGATTCAGAGTTTAGATAGTAACACTGCTCCCCTAGCTAGCGTTGGTAGATAAGAATTGTTTTGTTTCCGTTTGCCATAACACCCAGCCTCTGTGTTTTTGCCCTTGAAGTTAGTATTCGCTCTAACAGACTGGTAAACTGCACTCAATGACGTTATGCCCTGTCCCCCGGTTCCACTAACTGATATTGCATGTCCGGACTATCTCTGCCCCGTGAGATAGTTCCTGTATGCAATATTCGTGACGTCAACACATTTTCCGGTGTATTGATTACGTTATGCTATATTAACCCTGTTCAATTTGAACATGGGCAGAGATCTTTGTGGAAACGCTGTCCGGATGTGCATGCCTTATTCTCTCCCGGTACAATGGTAAATATATCTGATTGAACCTCCTTCTAGCTCTGCTTGTATGAAGTGGTCTTCCTTGTGTCTGTCAAATTCATTCTAATGTATTTTGGTTAACTCTGTAATACTCTTACTTTTACTCATTATAGTTCAAAAGGTTTTTATAACCATTTCTGTAAAGTTACAAGCACTCTATTCTGGTGAAGAGTATTTTATTGTAATTAGATTACTTTCTAAAAGTATTTATACAGTTCCAGTGTTCCGGAGCTCCAAGCTCTCTGCTATCGAAGCTTTTCCTTATTTATCATAGTCTTTATTTTAATACAGTCCTTTCAAGTATAATGGTAGAATTATTCCCATCACTGAATGCTGCTAAATCTAACCCCAACTCCAACCTCAGTCTTAACCGGCCACGTACAGCAAGTCCCTCATATCAGTCTTAACCGGCCACTCGTCGCTGGTAAGCGTCATCAAGATCAACATGAATGCAGCCTACCGAGATCTCGGTAGGTCAGTAGACAGCTACTGAGAGCATTGATTAAGTCATTTTGGGCGGGAACCCCTTTGTGTTTTAAGCATTGTGTTATACTTTAGCTATTTAAAAATAGCAGATCTACAAGCTCATAGCGCGCCACCGAGCTTGTAGGTCTGCTATTTTTGGGAAATCATGAAAATGTGTCGCAAATTTGGAATATATATTCTTTCAGAGGGTCGGCGGCCAATTACATATATTTTTTGGAGTCCTTGACATGAAATAGTTTGAGAACCACTGACATTATAGAAACATGGGTTTTTCAGAAAACTGTCAGGATTTAGAAGATATTTTGTAGAATCGTTACCAGGTCTAAATGGGTTAACATAATTTTGTCCCTTTCAATTCATTGATGGGTTTCAAAACGGGTGGTCTTCTTCTCCTACCCGGCAATGTTGGCCATGGAGCTGAGTGCATCGTAGCCCTGTGCAATGGTGACCCTGGGTACCTGGTCCATAGCCAACACATTGCTCTGTCTCTCCGACAGCTTGGCCATCAGATCTGGGTTCTGGGCTGGGTAGATGAAGCTCACCAAGGTAGACTTGGGCTTCAGAAGGTCTACCTCATTTATAGCTGGGGCACGAACCTAGAACAGAAAATAGGCATCCTAAGTTAGAACAAAATGTTGAACAAATCTACATCAACACGTTGTGATCTTGTAGATCAGCCATTTGAAAATGTTTTAAAATTGTATAAAAGAAAAATGGCAGATTAGGGATGGCACAAGATATAGCTGCCTATGAACTAACCTTGAGGACCATGTCTGATCCAAAGGCTCCCTTGGCATCAGTAATGGTGGCTCCAGCATCTTTGTACAGCTGGTCAGAGAATTTGGATGCATCTCCAGCTCCGGTCTCCACTTGCACTCTGAAGCCCTGTTTGACCAGTGCCTGCACTCCAGCAGGTGACAGCGCCACACGCCGTTCATTCTGCAACGTCTCCTTAGGAACACCCACTACCAGGTCCTTGTAAGGCACTCCTGAACACACACATTAAGAGACATTAGCTCTTTTTTGCAGCTCCATCGCGTGGCCTTGTGTGTGTGTGCCCCCGTAACGTCATGCGACAGCCAAGTCCATGGACTTTTTAACGGAACAATTTCCTCCGTACAAACTTTCAGGCCAAGTCAAAATACACTTGCTATGATGCAAGTGGGTGCCACAGTGGGTGCCCCCCCGTGACGTCATGTGGCAACCAAGTCCATGGACTTTTTAACTGAACAATTTATGCCGTACAAACTTTCAGGCCAACATCCTCAATTACATGATTATTTATTAGAGCATTGGATGCTGCAGTAGATGCTCTACAGCATTCTGCGTTGATCACGGCTACCGTTTTGACAGAGACGGCGCACGTTGTCCGACATTAATAACCCTAACACTATATCTAACCCCAACCTCAGTCTTAACCGGCCACGTAAGTCCCCTAACCTCATATCAGTTTTAACCAGCCACGTAAGTCCCCTAACCTCATATAAGTTTTAACCAGCCACGTAAGTCCCCTAACCTAATATCAGTTTTAACCAGCCACATAAGTCCCCTAACCTCACATCAGTTTTAACCAGCCATGTAAGTCCCCTAACCTCATATCAGTCTTAACCAGCCACGTGAGTCCCCTAACCTCATATCAGTCTTAACCGGCCACTCGCCGCTGGTAGCCGTGATCAACCGCACAGAATACAGCCTACTGAGATCTTGGCAGGTCAGTAGATGTAGATGGCTACTGAGAGCATTCAATGCTTTGATCAACACCCACCACCAGGTCCTTTTAAGGTCCTTGAACACACTTTTTTTTCCCTCCATCGTGTGGCTTTGTGTGTGCCCCCATAACGACCGTAACGTCATGTGACAGCCAAGTCCATGGACTTTTTACGAAACAATTGCCTCCGTACAAACTTTCAGGTGAGGTCGAGGGCAAAATACATTTGTTATGACGTAAGTGGGTGCCACAGTGGGTGCTCCCCGTGACATCGTGTGGCAGCCAAGTCTATGGGCGTTTTACGGTAAAAACTTTCAGGCCAATATCATCATACATGATCAGCATGACTCACTTCACAAGTATGATTTCTTTTCATAAGTATCTGTTGTAGAGTTCTGAAATGCTGCCTTGATTGTGCTGTAAAGTTTACTTTTGAAAGCTACTACTACTGGTTTTTAACCACTACCCTCAGTGGAAGTGACATTGTCCTCGTTTGTTGCATTTGCAGCAAAATAGTGATCTTAACTTCAGAAAATAATCATCAGGCTGATGTAATGGCCATTATAGACATCATAGGTCAACTCTTGCCTTGAATTTGAATTTCAGAACAAAGCGAAAAATGGCAAACCAGTATGGGTGATGTGAACACAGACTATATAATAAACAATTAAATGAACATATACGAAAACATTCACTTGAAAATTCCAAAGATCTTTCTTTCCACTACAATATTGAGCTAGAACAGACTTTACCGTAGGACATTTGACACACAAAAAAAAACACCCTGTGAGCATGCGTGTACAGTACGACTGGGTACAGTATCATGTGTCACATATTTGTCCATACACGGTACAGTGACACCGCCGCCATGGAGACATTATTTGCAGCAGCTGATTGGCTGTGGGCCAGCCTACACCGTGAGGCCTGCACTGCCTCTCAGACATGTGCTAAATCGAGTAAAGCCACAAGTAACTTACAAAACTTCACCAAAAAGACACCGAGCAGCGAGCACTCAAGTCAACCGAGCACAGCAGACTACAGTCATGAGTGAAACAGGTGGCATAGATTCAGTTTCCCTCAGACGAGCCAGAACTATGTTTCACCTTTAACTGACCTCTTACACACACATGGTCACAGAGTAGCTTGAGCATAGCTACGTTTATTTCCTACAGTATGTTTCCCCATTTTGAAAAAGCCCTCCACACAAATTGCTGCAAAAAGGCACTGATCTGTGGATTTGTGGATTTTCCACTCATAAGTCTGTGTATGAAACATTGTTTTTTTCCTTCCCATGCTGTGTGAGAGAGAGAGAGATTTGCATTCCACAAACAAACTGAGGTTAACATAGACATTAGACAACACCCTGCATATGTCCCTACCTTTAGAGACTGCTTGGTCGTGTAATGCAGGGAAGGTCCTGAAACATCTCCGACCAGCTACCCTCTGGCGAACACCTTGCCGGAACAAGGTGACCGAGGAACTGGAGATGCATCGCAGGATGGTCGACATGGCTAGTGTCGGTCCCAAGACTCCACTGGCTGGCTGCTGCAGAAAGACAAAGATGGAGGTGAGAAGTCTGCCGTCAGAGCATTAAATACATGATATTCCCCCAATGTGAAGTCTTAAGTCCCACACGTACACACTGCTGCAAGGCCTAGAGTCACACAGTGACATTTCAGGACACACACACCAGGCCCAGGGTTGATTACACTCCAGACTAGACCGCGAGATCTGGGAATGTGACGGCATAGGAGGGGTACTGTGCCAAAACTGGGCTTTGGGCAGGAGCAGAGGGTAGGATGAAGGAGCAGAGCAATAACAATCTCAACATAGTACGTTTGTGAATAAACTTACAGAACTCCAAAAGACAAACAGAAGAGACACACACCCAACTCTGTCTGTCTGTGTTACTTAACTTCACACAAGTCAAATTCTAAATAGTGTGCTCTTTACTCTCAATAATGCCATTTTCAGACCTCAAGCAAAATGTGTCAAAACTTTGCCATACATACATGTTGGCAGCCTAGCTGGCAGGTCAACACTGGACCCACTCACTCATTCAATTAGTGTTCGGTCAGCCATTCTGTGTTCTAGAACAATTTTTCTGTGTCCTTTCATTCATACTCCATTAAACTTGCCTTTCAGTTGTCCAGTGAGATTAAAGTTGAGTGCAAAGCTTCAGTGTTACGTCTCAGACGCAGTGCTCTGTCGTGATTTGCTAGCTGTAGATCACCTGTGCAGGCAGCAGTCGCACCCTGCTCCAGTCCTGCTGGAGTGTTTGCTACTTTGCTTACAAAGGAACGACCTTCACGTCCAGCAGTTTGATATCAGAGCTCTATTTAACTATAAATAGAGAGGGCCACGTGACTTGTGACCACAATAGAAGTGAGGAACTATATTGCAACTTAAAACATGTTTACTCTACTTTACCTGACATAAACACAACCAGCATAATAATATTAGGGTAAAAAGCATAGACTGTAAAAAGTGAGAATGAAGAATAAAGTTACATTTCCTTACATGTACACGAGGTGACGCCAGGGGACGCCTCTATTTGAATACATTTTGAGCTTTGAGGCGGCAGTTATTAGTCATAATTATAGTCTAATAGTCATATTGTATTGTTTTGTTTTTTACATCATATTAAAATAGTAGGCCTATAGTAGAAGAAGTCGGATTTAAAATAACGGCAGAGCATTTGCTTTTGTCCCAAGTCTCTATACAACTTTTGCGTGGATCTTTTCTGAGCCTTGATGTTGATAGCACCAGAGGAAACTGCTTCTTTGGCAACCGTCGCGAGATGGCGCTGCAGCATTGAGCCTCGGCACTGGCGTTATGGCTGGACAACTGTAAACAAACCACAGGAGTAACATTCTTTTTTTAATAATGTAGGCCTAGGCCTACTACTGATTTAATCACAGCCGGATAATGTTGCAAACAAAAGAGGATTTTAACTGGTGACAAAAGTAAAATAGAGCTAAATATTCACATTATTCTATAGTTGGTCTAAAATAAACAGGTCGTTTTGGTTGGCCATCTTTTTTCGCTACACCACATGGCTTTTGTTGTGTACAAGCTTGAGCTGGTAGTTTTCCTGTCGGCGTCGTTAATGTAACAGTTTTGGTCATTATAGATTGATTGAATGCTTTATTCCAAATGTCTACTTGTTCACCCTGTCCGGTAAGCTAACGTTACATTTCGTACTAGCCTTGGATGAAGACTAGCCTTGGATCAAGAGTCAAGACTATAGCCCCTTTCGGGACCCTTGTTTACCTTTTCTGTATTTGGGGGCTATCCGCAAGACTATCATAATATGTATTTTTATCGAGTCAGACAGTCTGACTTTAGATACCAATAAGTAAAAGCCAGACTCGATCAAATACACCAAGTCTTGATCCAAGGCTAGATCAAGACATAGATGTTCTTATCGGCACAAACAAGGGACTAAATTCAGTTCGCTACTATGCCACCAACATGTGGAACGCCCTACCAACAGCCACTAAGACATGCGAATCTCTTTACTCCTTCAAAACCGCTCTCAAAGGGCACCTACGGCTGCAATTCGAAACTGGCCCCCGTAAAATCTGAATGCCCAAGTTCCCCCTTACTGTTTTTCTTTTCCATTTTTAGTTTTACCTCCTTACATGATTTCCTGTTTTTATATTGTATATTTATAAGTGCATATTTGTTCGTCTCTAAATGTTCTGATGAATTGAAAATGGTGGACCCAGCTGTTGTAAACAAGTGTAATACTTTATCAGTGTGTCGTCCACAGTAACAGTCTTTGTATCGAGTTCTTTCATGTGAAATGTACCCATTCTGCAAACTGTTAATAAATATTTCAATCAATCAATCAAGTCTGACTTAGATATACAAATGTCAGAATCGATTAAACATGTCTTGATCCAAATTCCAAGGCTACATTCTTTACAGAACTCAGATGTTTTCAGCTTTATTGGCATAAGAAAACATACGTTTACATTGCCAAAGCGATCTAAACAGAAATATGTCACATTGCATCGTTCTATACATGTTATACAGGGTATGACACTTTAAACAAATAGCTCAAGCAGTACTTTGGGACAAATAGCATCTTTTCTCAGGACTTTAAAAAGATGGGCCGTGGCTCAGAGGTCCAGGCACCTTGGCTGGTAATCCAGTCTGGCAATCCAGTCTGGCAGTGTGCCGTGGGTTCGGCTCTCGATCTCGACGGTCTTTGCTGCATGTCGCCCCCCCATTTCCCATCAGCCTACTATCTATCCCTCCAAAAAATATATAAAATAAAGGCAAAAGCCATAAAAAAACATTTAATTCAACACAAAATTGACATCTAATTTTGACAGCAGATGAATCGTCAAAGACTATAAAAGTAACTTGTTATTCTCACTTGTTTACTCACGTGTGTGTGTGTGTGTGTGTGTGTGTGTGTGTAAACGTCTGTCTGTCTTATTGTATATTCTAAGGTTTAAGCAGGGTTGCAAAGCCTGAGATCATCCACCTTGTGTAGAGTGAGAGTCTTGGTTATATATGAGGATGTCTCTCAGAGTATTGACAGTGGATGTAGCAGACAGAGGAACTCAGAGATGCAGAATGGGCCCAGGCTTGATGTCAGCTCTAGGACTGAACCTGGGCTCCCCTCTGCTGGTGTCCGTACCTGGGGGTTCCTGTCTATGCACCGCCTGGCCCAGACCCGACATGGCTGAGGGCTTCCTTCAGATAAAATGGACATGCGTCAATCCCAACCTCGTCCCTCACCCTCCAACACTGCACAGCCTGAACCCCTGCCAGCTGACACCTGTAACCTGCCCCAAGGTGAAAAGCGTGGGCGTAACCGTGGTGTTGCAGAGTGCTGAGTTCAGGAAGAAAGCACCTAGACAATTTGTTCATGAACTTGTGAAAGATCTGCTGAAAGGTCTGTATGTTCACAGGAATTATGTGATAGATTTTGGGGATTTCGATACAGAGATCAAATATGTTATTGTCGAAAGGATCAACCCTGATACTGAAGATGCTGGATTCATCACCCTCAAGACCGGTGTGGAAATTGTTGGCACTCACACTCTGAGGCACTACAAAGGTCAACTACAGAGCCAACCCAGTGTTCCATTGGGCGGCCTGGAGGAGGTCAGTACCTGAAGGGAAAAAATCATAGTTAAAATTAGAGCCATTGGTTATTCGGTTTGGCCAATATATAAAATGTTCTTTCAAACATTTAAAAAGAATAACAGAAGCAGATCTAGAAACACTTGTAGATCAGTATATTCAATATGGCTTACGGGGTTAAATAAAATAGATTGTAATTAATTGTTCTATATATAAACTGAAATCAGATATATGTTTTTCAAATTGATTATAAGATTTAGCACTTTGACAAAACATTGTTCAATAATATCCGTAAATCGATCCTATCAAAATCGATATAGGCATTGTATCAAAAATCTGTCTAAATGAGACTAAACTAGATAAAGTGCCCCTTGGGGCACAGGTCTCCACCAGGGCAGGTCAGGTTGTGGCCTCCTGGTGGTGCTATAATAGGCCAATGTGAAAAGGGTGGGATATATTCCTTAGCCTAGTAGGAAAGTAGGAAAGGACGGAGTGCAAAACATACTCTCTCCCCATGCCTTCGGCCTGGTGGAGATAATTCCCCAACATGTGTTTTGTAATTTTCTTTTTTGATGATCGTTTTAGGTGAGGTCATCCCTGAGAGAAATGCTCCAGATACCACTCCTCTATCCTGCTACTCTAATATCTCTGGGGTTGTCCTGCCCCAGAGGTGTGCTGCTGGTCGGGCCTCCAGGTGTGGGGAAGACCCTATTAGTTCACAGCGTGGTGGGGGAAGTTGGAGCCAGCCTGGTTGTAGTCAAAGGACCTGAGGTAGCAAGAATGTCAATGAAACTTTGTTTGTTTGTTTTGCCAAGGGAAATCAGTGTAGTAAAATGTAGCATTACGAGCTTTACTGTATGGATCCTTATTGGTGATGACCTTTATGAGAAGAATATCTTATCTACCTAGAAACATGGAAAGGACTTCTTTGCAACCTTATTTTTAAACCAGAGTACTGAGAGTAGTAGACATGTGATGAAATTGTTTTTTAGGTGGTGGGGTCACGGCCAGGCGAGAGTGAGGAGAGATTGCGTGCCGTGTTTGCGAGTGCACGCGCTGCAGCAGAAGAGGGACCTTGTGTTCTGTTCCTAGATGAGTTGGACTCACTGTGTCCAAGAAGAACGGGATCGTCGGCACCAGAGAACCGCCTGGTTGCACAGCTCCTCACCCTAATGGATGGGATGAACCCATCTGATGGCTTCCTTATTGTCGGAGCGACCAACCGGCCGGACAGCTTGGACCCAGCATTACGCAGGCCTGGAAGATTTGACAGAGAGGTATGTATGGATCATTAGCTTCAGTAGTTTCCTGGTTTATGTATTTGACTGATAATAAAGTAAGTCTTGTATTTCTTTTTAGGTCATCATTGGTGCTCCAACCCTGCAGCAGAGGAAGGCTATCCTCTCTGTTCTGTGTAAGAGGATGCCCCTGTGTCCATTTGTAGATATGGCAGACCTGGCAAAGAGGACCACGGGCTATGTGGGAGCAGACCTCAGTGCCTTGTGCAGGGAAGCTGCCATGCATGCTGTTCGGCACAGCTCACAGGTAACTACAGTATAACATATGGTAAAACAAGAGAAATGTGTGCACACTGCACAGTTGAGCTGTGTTTTGATCACCCTCTGGTGGACACATTCTCCTTGGGGCTCAACTGATGACACATGAAACATAACAGTCAGTGGGCAAGCAAGTGGAGAACTACAGAGTGAGATTCGGATGCAACAAGAAAAATCTGCAATTATTTTTGACTGATCTTTTGTAAGATAGATGTACTGTGTAATGTATCAACTATGATATCGTAGTATGACCTAAATGTACTTGTTGTTAGCCAGCTAACAAGATGATACATTGACAATGTGTGTGCCTTTGTTCATCAAACAAGCCACAACCATCACATTTCAGCCATTTTTTAAATCATATTGTTGTTGAACTTATTTCAGATTGCAAGTCCGCAGACAGTAAATATGAAGCACTTTGAGGATGCTTTGAAGACCGTACGTCCCTCGTGCCTTAGGAGCAGTCTTGGAAGAACCGAGCCTGTGCCAATCTCTTGGGAGCAGATAGGAGGTCTAGACGAGGTCAAACTCAAACTCAGACAGGTACATAAGTGCTGTCATAAACCGTAGCATGCTACTTGAATTACACAAAACATAAAAACAAGCTTGCAATATTCATACCTCTGTAATAATGATCACATGTAAACACAATTACATCTTCTCTGTACATCAAGAGCATTGAGTGGCCGATGAAGTATCCTGAGGCATTTGTTCGTCTGGGCCTGAGGCAGCCCAGGGGAGTGCTTCTGTATGGACCCCCAGGTTGTGCCAAGACTACCCTTGTCAGGGCTGCAGCAGCCTCTTCCCACTGTACCTTCCTGTCTGTCAGCGGGGCTGACCTCTACTCTCCTTATGTAGGAGACTCCGAGAAGGCTCTAGCTCAGGTAAAGAAACATCATGTCACTGTCATTGAGAATACCTCATGAAGTAGCCTGGCTAATAAGCCAGACCGAATCAAAAAATGGCCTGGCGGCGGACGACAGTGTGATTTGAGTCTGTCTTATTAGCCAGGCTACTCATGAAGGCCTTCCATTTATTTGGCTGTACGTTCCCAACATAAAGGCCTCTGTCTGTCTGTCTGTCTGTCTGTCTGTCTGTGTGTAGCTGTTCCGCCAGGCAAGGGCCTGCACGCCGTGCATCCTGTTCCTGGATGAGATTGACTCTCTGATTGGCTCAGACAGTCAGACGTCTCACAGTGTGCAGACACGGCTCCTCTCTGTGCTTCTAAATGAGTTGGATGGGGTTGGTCTTAAAACCCTGGAGAGGAGAGGGACAGGAAAGGTTCTTCAGGTAGAGGGGGCAGAGGAGTGCCATGCGGAAAAACAGGTGAGATTTTTAAATCACGTAATATCTTCTCAACCATAATAGAATCTCATCCAGTGATGGGTTTGACACAAAGTACATATATAATAAGGCTTGAGGTTTTTTTTAACATGCATGCATCATTCTGCTGCCAGTTGGAGTACCTTGACGTATGCAACAATGACGTGATGATAGTAGCTGCGACTAACCGACCAGACTCCTTAGACAGTGCCCTCCTTAGGCCTGGGAGACTAGACCACATAATCTATGTCCCTCCACCTGATCAACAGGTAAGTCATGCATCCAGTGTTTTTGAATTATGATGCTATTCATTTCTCATTGTATCTCAAGGTGGCACACAGACTGGCATACACACACACACACACACACACACACAAGATTTCGTGTATCTGTGTCCTCCATAACTCGGGTGCCGTCCGACCAAACGGCCTCAAACTTGATGTACTGTATGTGTCTCATATGACCCGGGGTTGTGTCGGAAACAACAATTTCAGTGAAACGGAAAAAACATATCTATCCCAGGGTCTGCTGAGGATGCTCAGCAGACCCTGGGATAGATATATAAGTATGAACACATTGTTGTGGTTATTTTAAACCACAAAACCACTGGGTCAAACCTCTTGGCCCTTCTAGACTTCCTTTGTCTCCTTCAAATGTAATAACATAAAAGAAAATATTGTTTCATGCTTACTCAGGCTCGTCTGGCCATCTTGAAGGTGTGCACAGAGAAGATGCCTCTGTCTGCCGATGTGTGTCTGGAACAGCTAGCAGATCAGACTGAGCTTTACTCTGGAGCTGATCTGGAGAATCTGTGTAAAGAGGTAATGTGTAGCAAAACATACGCCATTAACACCCGTCTTCATGTAATCAAGCGTATAGCAATATCCCGTGTTGGCACAGAATGAAAGGCTTAACACAGTTCTTTCTTTTTCCAGGCTGCTCTATTGACCCTGCAAGAAGAGGGCATGGAGGCCTCGGCTATTACACACCAATACTTTCTCAAATCTGTCAACAGGATGAGGCCCTCTCTCACTGCACAACAGATCCAAATGTACCAAAAACCATTGAGATAACTATTGGCAATAATCACATTTATTATCATTTAATTTAACTTTCTAAGTTTGATTTGAGTCAAATGTGGAAATAAAATAAAACAAAACACCACAACACACTTTCTTTCTTAGTGTGTAACGTTCTCCCTTGTGTGTCAGCAAATGAGTGGGCGGCTGTGTTATGTAAGCTACAGTATATGAGAGTTATGGTCATGTCAGTGGCGAGTTACAATGATATCTGCTCATCTCATTTACCTTAATAAATTAGAATGAGAGCTGAAAGGGGAATTTTCTATAATTTTTATCCCACGAGTTTGTAACCCATTTTTCACCCCTGTGTAAATTATCTAATGGGCTCTACACACCCTCCGCCAACCTGGGGAGAGCAACGGACTTGAACTCATTTCTTCCTTCATGCATGAGTGTCTAAGTTGCTCCTTTACATCGGACAGGGGGGAGTTTCCCTGGTTGGACACAACGTGTGGAGGGAACACGTTATTCCAACCAGTTCCTTTCCCCTCCATCAGGCGTCCCGGCTGGCCAGGGGGAGGCAGTTTAGAGACCAGGATTACTGCATGTTTTTTGTGAGGGTACCTACCCTAAAAGGGAATTTCTATGTTTCTATGCAGTGCCTTGTAACTAAATTGTTCTGGTACACACAAAGCTCTCTGGAAACAAAACCTGGTCTGTGTTTGAAATACGAATAAAACAATGCTCCCTTTATGTTGTCCATAGGCTTAATGAACATATAGTTACCTCCTGACATACATTATGTCCTATCCTTCAACTATAAATGTCCATGTCATTACAGTTCTGAAATAGCATCCATACTCACTCATAAACTTGTTGAAATGTCTCACACTCTTCTCCTCCAGGCTAGCATGTTTGTTGACTCAGCTGGTTATGGTAGAAATATTGAGTGAAAACCCAGCTCCTTGATTTTAACAGGGTTACCCACTGGTACAGTACATCATCACGCTTGGCTCTTAATTTGGTGACATAACTGACAATAACCAGAATATTGAATTTAAGTTGTTATAAGTTATAACAAACACACCTCTATGGAATTGTGTGCATGAGCTTGGTATAAGTGTAAGGCGTAATAACACGTATTCACTTGTATGACTGAATAGACATTCACTGACTTCAATAGAGAAAAACTAACTTTATTGAACAAATGGCAACTTTACAGAAATGGAAAATATAAACAGCTCTGAAACTTGAAGTGTGTGTGTGTGTGTGTGTGTGTGTGTGTGTGTGTGTGTGTGTGTGTGTGTGTGTGTGTGTGTGTGTGTGTGTGTGTGTGCGCGCGCGCGCGCGCATGCGTGCGTGTTCATTCTGGGCTCAACAAGGGCCCCCTTGAAATCCAGATGTCATCATATGGCTCTTTCTGCTCAGCATTCAGTGTATGATTTGTCACTTTCTCTACACACACACACACACACACACACACACACACACACACACACACAATATTATACATTTGAAGTTAACTGTAAGTGTTTCTACATTGCACAATTGATACTTTTACTTAAGTAAAAAATAATGTACTTTCCCCCCCACTGAACCTACCTAACAATATCATGAAGGCGGAAGCCATTGCTTTCCGACTAGGAGTCCCTTCACCCAGCATGGATTTCAATGTCACACTGGTTTCAACACGCTCTTCGAAGCTCCTACAAACACACACACACACACCCTCAATGTAATTGCACTGGACACTCATGGCTATATCTTCATCTTTGAGGTACAGTATAATATTACTTGATGCCGATTCTACAAATTCTATTTTTCAGACACTTTCTAGATTTTTTTTTCCAAAAATAGCAGATGTACGTGTTAAGCATTACAATCGAAGGAAGAAAAGCAAAAATGTAGGATTTGTGACGTACTGGTAGCAATCTTGTTTGCCCGGGACCCACAACGGTGCTCTTCAAGCTCACGCCGTGTTGTGAGCTTGTAGCTCTAGATCAGGGGTGGGCAACTGGCGGCCCGAGGGCCACATGCGGCCCCCACCTTCACTTAATGCGGCCCGCATGTTAATGTCAGAATACTGATATCGTATTGATTTCAGCTGTTTACAATTCCAAACCCGCTTTAATTACTTCATGACTAATATTAAATGACTAGTACTTGATGACTAGTATTAACATGTTATTGTCTTTTTGTGTCCAATGTAGTTATGTTAACAGTTCACTATAACTATTTGAAATTAAATAAAAACTATAGGTTACTTTTCAGGATTCCAAATCAAAAATAGCAAAATAAATTTCAGGTTTCCAATTCAAATATAGCAAAAATAGCTGATCTACAAGCTCAAAACGCGTCGCATTGCGATGCGTTTTGAGCTTGTAGATCAGCTATTTTTGCTACGACAGTAACATGCACTGTGGCCCCTCTGGAGTGAGTGTGGAAATATATTGGCCCTCGCCATCGTCAAAGTTGCCCACCCCTGCTCTAGATCTATAGCTATTTTCACTACTTCTTAATTTTTTTATTGTTTATTCATGGAAATTATTATATTTTATTTATAAAATGTGTTTGAAAAAAGTTTTTTTTTTAATTAATTAAAAGTTATGACTTATTTTTGTTGAAACTTTTTAATTTTTTTAGGAAACGGAAAAAAGGAGATACCGGTATTTACGGGTGCAGTACTTAAGACAGTTTTTGGTTTAGACTAGTCATTGGTTAGACCAGTCATTAGTCCTACAACTACAACCTATCTCAAACCCTCACCCTAAACCTAACCTCTCACAGGGCAGCACACCTAAACCTAACCTTAACCCATGTCTAACCAATGACTAGTCTAAACTAAGTATGCACCCCATTTTTACTGTCGCGGCCCATACAAACTGGACCGCGACCCACCAACCCACACTTTCTTTTGGAAACAATGCATTAGGGTTTGGGCCTGAGTGTCATTTTGGATCCATGAAGAGCTCTACCAAATAGATTCTATAACAAGAGACGAAACTCCCATTAATTGCCTATAGTAACAACCAGCGCCCAGTGCCATTTTGGAGTGACGATGCAACATCTGGTTGCTTTTAAAACAAGTCATGCTGTACATTAAACAAAAATGTGTTTTTATTCTATTCTACTATCATATAGTCTTCTACAGAACTGATCTGTGTTTAACAGTGAAAAAGTATTATACCGTACATACTGTATGCATGCATTACTATAATTATTTACTAATTAATATATTAATATATGAATTAATTTATATCAAAGAAACATTCATTCAGAATTTCAGGGTGCATGTGTGCGGCAACCTTGCATGTTTATATGAGTGTTTGAGGTTTTACGTTAACATTCATTCAGAATATGAAGTATGTGCATCTTAGAGGGATCCGCCATCTAGTGGTGATTCCAAAACTATTAAGAGAATAGTAGTATTCTAGAAGAGTTTGGTCTCTTGTTATAGACTCTCTTTGGCTCGACTGTGCAAGCATTCACACTAGTGTCTCGCAATGATGTCGATGCGTTCACGTCAGCATTTAGTGACGTCACATGTCAACATGGTTACCGCATGAACTCCGCCCCTCTGTCTCGCTCCTCCTCTTCTCCTTCTGCCTCCATGTCCACAGCTTCAACTTCTGGAACCATCTCCTCGACCATCCCAGCAGCGCCTTTTGGCCCCACTGGAACACCCTCCTG
Organism: Protomyctophum bolini; assembly: GCF_963924005.1. Lineage (NCBI taxonomy): Eukaryota > Metazoa > Chordata > Actinopteri > Myctophiformes > Myctophidae > Protomyctophum > Protomyctophum bolini. Next base: position 11,048,863 of record NC_137862.1, on the reverse strand, counting down.
TGAACTGGGGAGGGGGGGCACACACACACACACACACACACACACACACACACACACACACACACACACACACACACACACACACACACACACACACACACACACACACACACACACACACACACACACACACACACACACACACACACACACACACACACACACACACACACACACACACACACACACACACACACACACACACACACACACACACACACACACAGTTATTTATGTTTTCCATAGAACCTGGAAAAGACTCAGCAATGCAATCTAACAGCAGCTGAGCATATGGCCCCCCCATTTAAAAGGTATAGTGTTCATTGATTTACTGAGACTGTTACTACGGTTAATGATTGAAATGGTAACAGGATATTGCATTTGAATGCATTGATGCTATTTACAGTGATTTGATGATTCAGGGTTAAAGGTCACATGATTAGTACAGTAGTGCTCGTGACATAATAATACTGCTGTAAGACGATGTATTCTCACACACACACACACACACACACACACACACACAAAATGAGCTGATAATAATATTAACAGAAACACATAAGGACGCTAGAACGGCCATAACAGGTCTATAACTCTGAGTGTTCAAATTGATGGCTCCATTTCTCTCAGAGTTAAGGGGGACCTTGCAAATAACATGTTTGAGAACCACTTGCACTAGTGGACTCCTAATGTGTCATAGAGTCCTATAGTAAATCAGTGTCACACATATTCTGAAGAATACCTGGAGACTTCAAATTCAGTTAATTGGGCATTATGATAAAAATAAGAACATTATAATGGTGTGTAAAACAGAACATTTGCCACGGACACATTGCTGTGGGGCGAGTGTGTAATTTACCTGACTGAGGACCAATGTCATCCGATGGCGACTATAGGCAAGACAACAATGGCATTTTAAACACACCGGTTGTAAAGCACTGAGCTAAGCGAACAGGTACACCTGCAAACACTTACTCACCTGAGTTCGATGATCAGCTGATGATCTGTTTAGTGTTTCCACAGCTTCTTGTAGAAACGTATTAAGTAACGTTTGAAAGTTGAAACGTTACTTTTATTTGTCTAGTTTTTCACCAGCCTGGTAAAAACACCGTCGACTCTCATTAACTCCATGTCAATGAAAGACTAAGTTACATTCCGAGGTGTTTAATATTAAAAGTAAAACAAACAAAACTTTCTTAGCAGCATGGCGCTTAATTGTTTGGGCGTGTGTCACAGTGTCAGTGACTCTGTCTGTGCGCATGTGTGGTGTGGGTGTGACCAAGAGGTGGCGCGCACGACCCGATGACTACATGCACGTGCGTCATTATGGATCCCAGTCTCTCTCACCACAGCTCAAGCTCAATCCCCCCCCCCACTCACTCAGAACCCTCACTGCAAAGACGCACGCACGCATCACGCACACGCGCACAATCTATTTAAATTATTCATATTTTCATTGATTGAAGTTATCTGGCTTGATTGAAGACTAGGCCTATATGATTCAACTTTGAACGTTTGATATTGTTTATAATTGTTTTAAAATGTTAGAGTGATATATAGGCATATTTATGTTTGCTGGTTTCAAATTGAACCAACATAATTATACTAAAGGTGCAAACTACCAATTTTGTGCGTTTGCAGCGTTTTCACAAACCAAAACAAAAAACAAAAAAAAGGAAACTCTGAAAATGTCTGTTTGCTGAATTAAAATTGAACAAACAATATTTTGTCAAAAACATCACTTTCTCCTAGAAACTCCATTCACACTTTTTATAATTCAGCTTACTGTGCGGACACACATGCTGGAACCTTTTGCTTTGAAATATGTTGTAGTTTCTGAGTTATTTAACTTAAGCCTTGAGAAAATATGCTGTTGGTCCCAAAGTGTAATACTGCAAAAAAACCTACTTGTTTAAAACATGTGATATACATGTTTACAAAATGCTGTAGTGTACAAAATGCTATATTTTGACACTTGCATTTGGCAATGTGAGTGTATGTTTTCTAACTAAGTAACTATACTACATATATTTACCTGATATTTAAGCACTTAAGTATAATGAACTTAAGTATAATTTTGAGGTACTTACACTTTACTGGAGTATTTCCAATGTTTTCCTTCTACTCCATTATATTACATAATAGAGACTAAGTAATATTTACTTTTACTCAGTCTCCACTCCAATTATCTGAAAACACTAAAACAGGCTATTTTGGCACGTTTGTGGGATTCTTTTTAAATGTAAATGTTTCCCTGGTATGACTTTAAAGGGGATTCTCTAAAATGGTGTAGCCTACATCTGTACACATGTCAAATTTGATGGTTAGTTTCTTAAAATTGATTCAGATCACCACGGCATGAGGCGAAAAAGAAACAATGCTGCCATCTTGTGGCCTTGGTTTCAACACTTAAGTTCTGAGTGAACACATGCGAGTTCACCTGCCAATCTGTGGAGTCAGGAAGGACACCGTCCGCTTTTTACCTACCTTCTGATGATGATTTTCCTGTTTTGGCTATATAGAAGTGTATATTTGTATGTCTCTAAATGTTATGATGAATTGAACATGGTGGACCCTCTTGTAAACAAGCATAGTGCTTTATTAAATTATTGGTCATCCAATCAGTTGAAAGTTTTTGTATTGAGTTGCGCTTGAAATGTACTGTAATTCTGCAAACTGTTAATACATAATTAAATGTTTTCTTTGAAGATGCCATGGGCTTGAGTGAGATGGTCCACTGGCAGTTACAGCTGGCCTCAGGCCATATGTTGTTCGCACTAGAGAAAAGGCCTAGGGATAACTAATAGATCAATAACGTTTGAAGTGGTGTACGGACCATAGAGGTGTACCTAAATGTGGTCAAATTTGAAGGTGGCTGATGAGGTGGCCACTGGGTGTGTACTGTGTAGGCAGGCCTATAAGGAAGTGAAGTGGTCACGTGACTGGGCTGCGCCATGACACTTTCATGAACACTTTCATGGGAGCCAAACTACCCGGAAGTTTGGCAGAATGCACTGGAGTCAATGAGAGCTCAGTGATCAGCTCATGAACAAACATTATTTATGAACAATTGAGACCTTTTGTTTAGTAATCTGTAACCCAGCCAACATGGCAACCCACGAATGGCAACCCATGTCAACTGTCAATCAAGGCAGTATAAAAGTGACATCAGGTCCTACACTCCCCACTCCCACTTCCACCTATTCAAGATGGCCGAATTGTTTGGCAGCAGCATGGCAGATTCACTGTGACAATCCTGGAATACTCATCGGTCAGGTTTTTTGTTTCCTTAAAAGGAAAACCCCACTTGGATGGTTCCGGTACCTGGCTTCTGGTACGGAACCTGGCGAGCCTACCCGGACCTCGACGCCCCCCTCCCTCCACAAATGTGGTAAAACCAATTCTCCCCCCCTGGAGAAAGAGACTGAATTTCCCTTAGAACCTGGACAGTCATCACCACATTTAAAGGGCCCCCATTCTTTTTGGTTTATTGTTTTCTATAATGTTCAACGTTGTTTAAATTGTTTTTGGTAATAATAATAATATCTCAGTTACACCTTACCTCCAGTTTCTGCCTCCCTTATTTCCTTGGTTTTCATACACTCATTGAGCTCCTTTTTCCGAACCTGGTTTACTTTACACGCAGTCAATCTCTACCCATTGTGCCACTTGCTACATGTGGCGAGCCAGCCAGGAGCTCAATACGTGTGAAAACCATTGAAGTTTTGAAGTTTTCTGAATATTTTGCCTGAATATTTTCATGATGGATTTCATTGAACAATCAGGGGTTAATGTGACAAAATCTGTACTTGTCAAAAGTCAAAACAACACAGCAGAGACAGACGACAAACTGGTTGAATGTTTAACGAAATATGGGGCCATTGAAAAGGTAATTCCAGTTGATGATCCTAACAACACTGATTACAAAAACCTGATCGTTGAGTTTAAAGAGGAGTCTGCTATAGCAGCGTTAGAGCCACTGTTACCACTAGTGCACACTGATGATGATGAAGGAGTTGTTTATCATATCAACTCACTTGCAGGAATACACACCAAGGACTATCTCAAACAAATCTCAGAAATAGCCACCTCTAGTGGCAGGAGTTTTGAGGGTTTGCTTAAAGACATGCTCAGGCATATGAGTAAAGAACTGAAAAAACCCAGTGAGGGTGAAGGGGAGTCACCTGAGTTGAAAGAGGAAGGTGGTGAGCCACCATCTTCAAATGGAAAGACTAGACATGTCAAAAGGACCGTGTCTCTATCAGCAGCTGATTTAAACCCCCCTGACATACAAAAAGTTGTGGTGGAACATATTTTGAAGAGAGAAGACTTCAGTTCTCATTCATTGTCTCCACTCAGACTGCGTACTTTCTCTGGGAACTGTCCCAAACCCAACAATGAAACTGACTATGAAGCATGGCGAGCACAAACTGAACTGTTGCTTGCTGATCCTAGCCTGTCTGCCTTGCACGTCACCAGGCGAATCCTTGACAGCTTGCTGTCTCCTGCAGCTGATGTGGTCAGAGGTCTGGGAGCTAATGCTCGACCAACGACTTACTTGCAAGTCCTTGATGCAGCCTTTGCCACCGTCCAGGATGGAGATGAGCTTTTTGCTCAGTTCTTAACTACTTACCAAGCTCAAGATGAGAAATACTCTGCTTATCTACAGCGACTACAGCTCACCTTGAACTCTGTGCTGAAGAGGGGTGGGGTCCAACCTAGTGAAGCAGAGAAACATCTCATCCGACAATTCTGTCGTGGCTGCCTGGAAGACCCAGTCATAACCAACTTACTTGATAAGAAGAAAGACAATCCTCCATCCTTCGCAGAGCTTTTGCTCTTACTGCGCACAGAAGAAGACAGACAGCTGGCAAAAGAGAATCGGATGAAAAAACACACCAATACATCCAAACGTGTTCACTTGAGTTCACACAGTGCCTGTGTATGTGGAGCAACATCAGAACAAGGACTCAGTGCACTTGATGACCTTAAGAAGCAAATGAATGAGCTACAGAGCCAGTTATCTGCCCTGCTTTCACAGCAGAAATCACAACCCACATCGACCAAGTCTAAGGTTGCTGCTACTGCTGTGCCATCTTCCTCCACTAAACCCAAGCCTTGGTACTGTTTTAGGTGTGGCGAGGATGGCCACATCTCTTCCTCTTGCAGTAATGCAGCAAATCCAACTCTTGTGATGGCAAAGAAGAAGCAACTACAACAGAAACAACAGAATTGGGACAAAAAGAATCCATCAAACTGAAGGCAGTCTCTGTGGAGGGACAACCAGAGGCTGCAGTGACACGATGTCCCATAAATTGCAAACAATCACAACCCACTTCCCATACATGCAAGCTACCAAAAGGACTCATTGGAACCAAAAGCACCGCACAAGTGTTCATTAAAGGAAAACGATTCAACTGTCTATTGGATACAGGCTCTCAGGTGACAACCATTCCCCATTCCTTTTACTCCAGTTTTCTTGCTGACCATGAGATCAAACCACTGGTCAATCTACTGGAAGTTGAGGGGGCTAATGGTCAGTGTGTGCCTTACATGGGCTACATTGAACTAGATGTTACTTTTCCACCTGAGTTCCTTGGAACATCCATAGACATACCCACACTTGCTTTGGTGGTGCCTGATGTCAAATCAATGCAATCTCTTATGCTTATTGGCACAAACGCACTTGATGTTCTTTATGAGAGATGTCTTGAAGATGGCTTGCAAATTAATCATTCACTTCCACATGGATATAGAACAGTCTTGAAGGTCCTTGAGCTGAGACACAACCAATTCAATAATGGTGTGATCAGAATGCATGGAAGTTGTCCACAAACCATTCCACCAGGAGGAACGGTGGTCTTGGAGGGAACTTCTATAAACTGTTTTTCCCAGAATGCTGTGCTTGTTGAGCATCCTACTTTCTCTTTGCCTGGCAGCTTGATTGTTCAATCATGTCTGGTTGACTGTTCCAAACTTCAGCCTGGTCAGTTGCCTGTCATTGTAAGCAATGAATCTGGTCACGATGTCGTCATTCCTGCCAGATCTGCGATTGCACAAATGAGTACAGTTAACACCATCATTGCAAAAGAGCAAAGTGTATCCGATCAAGATCAATCTTCATCACAGCCACTGAACTATGACTTCAGTGACTCGCCTCTCTCACCTGAATGGAAAGATCGCATTACAGCCAAGCTAAACAGCATTCCAGAAGTTTTTGCAAAACATGATCTTGACTTTGGCAGAACAGATAAAGTTACTCACCGGATCAAGCTTTCCAATGAAACGCCCTTCAAGCAAAGACCAAGACCCATCCATCCACAAGATGTCGATGCTGTCCGTACACACCTGCAGGAACTCTTTGAAAGCGGAGTAATCCGAGAATCTGAATCTCCTTTTGCATCACCCATCGTGGTGGTAAGGAAAAAGAATGGCAGTGTACGACTCTGTATCGACTATAGAAAATTGAACTTACAGACCATTAAGGATGCTTATGCTTTGCCAAAGCTTGAGGATGCTTTCACAGCTCTCTCTGGATCTGAGTGGTTCTCAGTTCTTGATCTGAAATCAGGTTATTACCAAATTGAAATGGAGGAAGCAGATAAAGACAAAACCGCCTTTGTGTGTCCCTTAGGATTCTGGGAATTCAATCGCATGCCCCAAGGAGTAACAAATGCACCGAGCACTTTTCAAAGACTCATGGAGAAATGCATGGGAACAATGAACTTGAAGGAAGTCCTTGTCTTCATTGATGATGTGATTATTTTTGCACCTACCTTGGAAGAACATGAAGCAAGGCTTATGAAAGTGCTCAATCGGCTGAAAGAATTTGGGCTGAAACTGTCTGTTGAAAAATGCAAGTTCTTTCAAAGATCTGTTCGGTACTTGGGACATGTGGTTTCACGCAATGGTGTTGAGACCGATCCTGACAAGATTAAAGCTCTCACTACTTGGCCAGTACCCAAAACCTTGAAAGATCTCCGATCCTTTTTAGGATTTGCTGGGTACTACCGAAGATACATAAAAGGCTACTCTACTATTGTCAAACCCCTCCATGACCTCACATCTGGTTATCCGCCATCTCAGAAGAAATTCAAACCAACAATAAAACCAGAACAATATCTAAACCCCAAAGAGCCATTTGGTGGACGCTGGACATCCGCTTGTCAGGAAGCCTTTGAAACAGTCATTCAAAAACTCACTACTACTCCAGTGCTAGCATTTGCTGACCCTCAGAAGCCATATATCCTGCATACTGATGCCAGCTCCATTGGTCTGGGAGCTGTGCTATACCAGGAACAAGAAGGACAGAACAGAGTCATTGCTTATGCCAGCAGAGGACTCTCTCGAAGTGAATCCCGTTACCCAGCACATAAACTGGAATTCCTTGCTCTCAAATGGGCAGTGACAGAAAAGCTCAGTGACTATCTTTACGGAAATGATTTCACTGTTATAACTGACAATAATCCTCTTACTTACCTCTTGACAACAGCCAAGATGGATGCAGCCAGCTACAGGTGGCTTGCTACACTATCCACCTATTCCTTTAAGATTCTGTATCGAGCTGGCAAGCAAGCTGCCGATGCAGATGGACTTTCTCGCAGACCACAAGGTGATCTGTTGGATGATTTAAAGTCTCAAAAGGAAAGGGAACGAATATTGAAATTCTGTGATCATCATCTTCCCGATTCAGAATTCATTCCTCTTGATCAACCCACAGTTCAAGCCATCTGTGACAGACAGCTCATCTACAGTTCCAATGCCAATCCTCATACTAATACCTTGACTCTTGTCCAATCACTTTCCATGTCCACTAAAGCCCTCCCTGACAGTTTTGTGAATGACCAGCAGTTTGGATCCTCAGTCATTTCTCAGCTTACAGACGCTGAGATCACTGCAAAACAAAGAGCAGACCAAGTCCTTCAGCATGTGATAACTCAACTGGAAAGTGGAGTCACACCACCACCTACCTTGAGGGACGAGCTTCCAGATCTGCCACTTCTCCTTAGAGAATTAAATCGGTTGGAGCTCCGGAACAACATTCTTGTAAGGAAGAGACAAATCGGCTCTCAGTGCTCTTTTCAACTGGTCTTACCACAAGAACTGCGAAACCAAGCTCTCACCAGTCTGCATGATCAAATGGGCCACATGGGAATGGAAAGGACACTTGACCTGGTCCGAACCAGATTTTATTGGCCAAGGATGTCCGCCGACGTTTACACAAAGATCAAAACCTGTGAAAGGTGTGTGAAAAGGAAATCTTTGCCGGAAAAAGCAGCACCTCTTGTCAATATAAAAACAACCAGACCACTGGAACTCGTTTGCATGGACTTCTTATCACTGGAACCAGATGGAAGGATCAAGGACATTCTCGTAATAACAGACCATTTTACAAAATATGCCGTTGCAATTCCCACACCCAATCAAAAAGCCAAAACTGTTGCCAAATGCCTATGGGATAACTTCCTAATCCATTATGGGATCCCGGAAAAACTCCACAGCGATCAAGGACCAGACTTTGAATCCCGGACAATAAAGGAACTCTGCAAAGTGACTGGAATTCACAAAACACGGACAACACCATATCACCCCAGAGGAAACCCAGTGGAACGTTTCAATCGTACACTGTTGAACATGCTTGGAACTCTGACGGAACAGGACAAAGCCCACTGGAAAGATTTTGTCAAACCCTTGGTACATGCATACAACTGCACCAAGAATGATGTCACAGGATTCACACCATATGAACTAATGTTCGGACGCCAACCGAGACTTCCCATTGATTTAGCCTTTGGCTTACCTGTTGAGGACAACCAACAAATATCCCATTCTCAATATGTCAAAGATTTGAAATCTCACCTGGAGGAAAGCTATAAAATAGCAACTGGAAATGCTGACAAAATCATGCAAAGAAACAAAACCAGATTTGACAAACATGTCACCGCTTCTGAATTATCAGTTGGAGATCGCGTTTTGGTCAGGAATGTACGCTTGAGAGGAAAGCACAAATTGGCAGACAAATGGGAATCTGATGTGTACATTGTTGTTAAAAGAGCTGGTACTCTTCCTGTTTACACAGTCAGACCTGAGAACAAGGAGAAACCTTCTCGAACACTACACCGAGATCTACTTCTTTCTTGCGGTTACTTACCTGCACCTGAAAGATCTCACACGAAACAGCCAATCAGACCAAAACCATTCCCAACTGCAGACAATCATACTGATACTACAGACAATCTAACAGATGAGGATGAAATTATTCCATCTCACTGGTACAATGGATTTTCCGACTCTGAACTTCCTAAATTCACAACAACAATCAACATTCCACAACCTTCCCTCATGGATCCAACACCCACAGAGACCACACAGAGCCCATCCTCTGATGCTGACGGTTCATACTTACCTGATGCCATGGACGGCCTGGAACCCCACTTACCTGGAAATGATACCCCTGACAGCCTTGAACCCCAATTACCTGGAGATGATACCCCTGACAGCCCTGAACCCCACTTACCTGGAAATGATACCCCTGACAGCCCTGAACCCCACTTACCTGAAAACGCAGAGCAAAGTCCTGAACCTGTCGACGCAACCCATTCCCTCAATTTACCACCCTCGGAGTCCTCAGACTCAGAGAATAGTGACGACCTACCTGTAAGGCGTTCAACTAGAACCCGGAGACCGCCTGACAGATTTGGTTACCCTAAACCTGGGAAACCCATCTTAAAAGCAGTGCAATCATTGTTTCATGGTTTAACTACTGCCTTTTCGTATGCCTTGTCAGGTCCAGGTGTTCCTAATTGTACTGTTTCACAGTAACTTATTGATCCAAGCCGGTTGACACCAAGCCAATTACATGTCACGGGACGTACATGAGATTAGGGGGGGAAAGTGTAACCCAGCCAACATGGCAACCCACGAATGGCAACCCATGTCAACTGTCAATCAAGGCAGTATAAAAGTGACATCAGGTCCTACACTCCCCACTCCCACTTCCACCTATTCAAGATGGCCGAATTGTTTGGCAGCAGCATGGCAGATTCACTGTGACAATCCTGGAATACTCATCGGTCAGGTTTTTTGTTTCCTTAAAAGGAAAACCCCACTTGGATGGTTCCGGTACCTGGCTTCTGGTACGGAACCTGGCGAGCCTACCCGGACCTCGACGCCCCCCTCCCTCCACAAATGTGGTAAAACCAATTCTCCCCCCCTGGAGAAAGAGACTGAATTTCCCTTAGAACCTGGACAGTCATCACCACATTTAAAGGGCCCCCATTCTTTTTGGTTTATTGTTTTCTATAATGTTCAACGTTGTTTAAATTGTTTTTGGTAATAATAATAATATCTCAGTTACACCTTACCTCCAGTTTCTGCCTCCCTTATTTCCTTGGTTTTCATACACTCATTGAGCTCCTTTTTCCGAACCTGGTTTACTTTACACGCAGTCAATCTCTACCCATTGTGCCACTTGCTACAAATCACTTCTGGAAAACCTTTCATGTAACACATTATTGTCTGCTGTGTTGTTATTCGATGTGTACACTGTGTCATTTTTATAGTGGTATGATATCTAACACGCCAAATCATAGTTAATGTGTGCGCGTTTGTTAGGCTGCGCAACAGTGACACTTGGTTGTGAAAACCAACCAAAAGCTATTTTCGTGCTCGGACACACCCAGACACACAGCCAGCCAGCCAGACACACACATGTAGCCGTCTATAGGAGTGGTTGCACCACTCAAAAATGATAACATATTCATTGTTTAAGTGAAGGCCACATTATAACATACAGTACAATGTTTTCCACATTAGTTGAATTTCCAGCATTCAAAATCATCTGTTGCCCTGTCTTTAATGTTAGGGACAAGGTTGGAATTATGGTCTGCATGTCAATCCTAGCAAAGGAGTTGGAACGTTGGAAGTTAGGCCGATCCTAACTTCTGTTAGGATCGGCCTGACGGAATAGCTGCCCGAGGCATCTCAAGAAAAAAAGTGTAAACTGCAGCCATCTTGCTAATGAAATGGCAGCATACAGTACCACTTTTAACGCCTTGCTAGGTTTTCAAGAAAGAATCGTAAGGACCATTCATGTACCGTACTATAATGGGCCAAAATAACCTGTAACTGAAGCAACTTGTTACCAATTCTCTTTTCAGGGTAATAATTAAGGCTGATGAAAAGAGAACATCCTTGTGTGTTGAAATTGGAATGTAGAAAATGTGGATCTTTCTCAAACATACCGTTAATAGTGGTTCTCAACTCACATTAATGTTTTACTGACCATGGACTCACCAGCCAAGAGAATAACAATCACCCATTGATTTAAGTTGCTCTTCCTCCTGTAAGAATGTCTCACAAAAATTGGATCTTGTTTTATAATCCGTTATAAAACCTGTTTCACAGAGACTGCATGCACTGTGACTAAAGAAAGGCGGTTTAAAAAGACAGGCACAAGATGTCAATATCAGCGTACTAGTGGTCATTCATTATTAAACATGCCTGTTTTCTTTCCCTTTTACAAAACCCATAAAATACATCTTAAAGATAGTTTCATGTGATTAAAAAATAGGCAGAAGTGTTTATAAAAAAAAAGATTATACAAACATCATATACAATTTAAGCCTTCAAAAAAGAGAAACCGTTGATTCAGCTTTACCCAAATTAACACGTCGCTGACCTCCCATTTGCTCGTTTATAGTCAAGTATCAAGGCAGCAGCATCTCAAGAAACCAACTTGTTGCACGTTGCTTTGTGTCGATTTCCCCTATTTTATAGTGGTCTCCCTTCACGTGCAGTGAAAGCTTCAGTAAATAAATAAGCCCTGTCCATTTGGTCCAGAACCATGGATCCACAGCCCTGGGGGGGTGGTTCAGACCAGGTCGGGGGGCCCAAAAGTGTGTTGGTCTCGGCCGAGCGGGAACTGCTGGGTCCAGTCGATGATAGCCGGCTTGAACAGGCCACAGCAACGCAGCTGGAAGAAGGCGACCAGATTTCGAACTACACCCAAACTACACAGGAAGAAAAGGAGGGCATGATGGTTAAATATAATGAACCCATTTTGACCCGAGTCAAAAGTAGAAGACCCATTTGTCTTCTACATCCTGACCGTTTTCTGAAAAAGCTATGTTTCTGTCAGTCGTTCTTCGACTTTTCAAAAATAGCAGACCTACAAGCTCGTAGCGTGCCATTCGGTGGCGCTCTATGAGCTTGTAGATCTGCTATTTTTCAATAGCTAAAGCATAACATAATGCTAACACCAGAATGGGTTAAAGGCCCCAGTGGGGTTCAAGCCCAGTAACATATTGCTGTGAGAGAACAGCAGTCACAAATAACATGATATCTGAAATGTATTTATGAGGTATTTCTACTCCATTGAACAGGACATCTGGGAAGAATGAATGGAACCAGGGGCAGATTTTCTGTAGGCAAAGGCAGGCAGATGCCTTACTTTGCCTTTACGTTTCTGCCTCCCCTGCGACAATATAGGCGATATAATTTAAACTTATACCGCCTAGCCGCTACTCAAGGCCGACAGAGTGTATCAGACAGAAGAATACACATCTATTCTCTGTTTCCTGCGTCGCAGCGAGTCTTTTCACACTCTGGTGTCTGGTGTGAAATGCCTACATTGATTCTGCGACATACAGAAAGAAACGTGACAAGGATGCAGTTGTAAATTGTTTAGGTGCCATTTGTTTCGTTTGGCAAGACCATGGCAAACCATGCAAAACACACAAATTGTGACACTATCATGTGAACGTGGTGTGAAAGCAGAGTACAGAAAGGTGTCAGAGGAGAAATGAATTGCAAGCTTTCCATAGAAGGCAAACAGAACTTTAAAGCATTATTTCACCCTGTGAACCCTCAATGTGCTTGACAAAGAGAATGAAAAATATCTATGTTCTGTATATGTGAACAGATATAGAATAGGCTTGATGAAAATATGACACAGTTGTCGCAGATCTCAAATCATCGGGGTGTTTCTTTCAGACTGCAGACTAAAACTAAGACATGTGTGATCCGTTATAAACAATGGTTACTCACTTGTAGGGGTTTTGTCTCAGAGAGATGGGTTGTGGTTGTTTTCTCTGGTGGTGCATCAGGTTTATTCTCTCTGCGGTCGTAAGACCCAGGAAAGCAATCTGTTCAAAAAGAGAAACACACTTTACTGTTATTGCCATGACAGTGATGCGATGCACCACAGCGAAAACATCAAACCATGATTGACGTCCTCATCACAAGGGATCAGTTGTTTAGTTTCTCTCCATGTCCTTGCATTCATTTAGTGAGGTTCTGGTAGGGGTTTGGTGTGTGACGTCGCACCTATACACAGAAGAGGTGGCTCCTTACATTCTATAACACAGAGGGCCATGCTGGAATTGACTAATGGTGCGGACAACATCATCGAAAGGCCAAACCGCACCAATGCAACCAGTCGCAACTTCTTGCAACACAACTGTAGCCATGATCAGAAAATAATAATAATAATAATAACAACTTGTACACACACATACACACCTGGTAAAGCTGCATCAGCACGAATACGGAGGACCAGGCGGTGTGATAGAAGGCCAAGCAGAAGATGCTGAGCACCCAGGGAGAGCAGTTCACCACAGCTGATAAAACGCCCCATACCCCTTGCTCCTCATAATGCAGAGGGCAGTGTTTCCACCAGTCTGAAAGAACACCACAGCATTTTACACTGGAAACACTAGAATAATAATCCTTTACACATGGAAAAACTCATTTAATAATGTGATTTGTGGTTAATAACAAGTAAGTAAAAGTATCACAACTTACTGAGAGTAAATAAAGAGTGCATGAAAATAGCAAGATATAATGGACCAAATTGGAAAATGTACAGGTCTGCATTGAGGATATTGATTTTAGCTAACTCACACATGATACAGCCATAGAACATCCATGCTCCCATCATCATGAGGGACAACAGAAAAAGAACGAAGAAGTGATGATTCCTTGCACCTGACAGAAGATACAGGACAATTGGTTAGAGACAAGTGCTCCCTCGGACCCAGTATATATACTTCAGAGAGTCTACATGAGACTGCAATTGTTTGACCAGCGTAACACTTGTAGTGTTGTAGAGTTGTCTCCTGTTCAAGACGTGGCAAGAATGTATGGCACTATAATTGCGGAATCTGACATTGTCATGGTGACCATCGTCATTCGTGAAAGACAAAAATATTTTGATCCCGGCACAAAGCACACATTCAGGCCATCTCACCGATGCAGCCGTTGATCCATATGGAGTGATGGTCCTGTTTTGCCACACAGGTGTCACACGTGAAACAGTGACTGGTTCTCATGGGTTTCTTCAACTGTGACGGGACGACACAAAGACATTCTTGACAAAAGAACATATAGTGGATAAAAGTAGGAAAACATTATATAATTAAACAAAGGACAGTGGAAAGTTTCACGTTTCTAGTTTACTACTTTTCAACCAAAATAAAGATTCCATCTTTTTTTCTTTTCCTTTTTTTTGAGTGTCCGTAGCTCATGTCCTGTCCGAACCGAAAAAGGGTTAGGGAGAAGCCATAGGCTTGTCGGGCCCTACCCCTGGAGGGCCCTACCCCTGGAGGGCCCTACCCCTGGAGTCCATTTGTCCATAATTACACTTCCCTTGTGGAAAATATAAGTAAGGGGTGAATTTCAATTTATGTTGCCTTGGTGAATTTCTAAGGCACCTTTACGACCTATTCTTTCATGTTTTCATTTCATTTTTGTAAAATATGTCATGACAAGGACACGGTTTTCATGGGGTTTACCTACCTTTCATGACTGTTAACATATAACTCCTACTGTATAATTATTATTATATGCATTCTTGCACATACAGTAATTAAGAGTGAATGGTGTGTCACTTCTCACTGTGCCTTACCATGCAAGATGTGCAGAAGATCCTGGGGTCTAGACAACCAGCTTCAGCCAGCATCAACACATTCTGAGAGAAAAATCACAAGAATCCAATAATCAGTATTGCAAATAGACAGTATTGTACAACAGACCATTATTTAAAGGAACAGCAGGAGTTCAGCCAAAAGCACATCGACATTCAACCTTGTGATGAAGTAAGATACAGATTGGTTCTTCAACCAGTTCATGTTTTAGGTTGTTATTAGAGGAAGTAAAAGATGAGTGTTCATTTTTCATGTGCTGCTTGCTTTCATTTTAGGGATGTTAGCTGTTTTTCACAGGGGGACGGGGGCATTCGAGCATTGGGGCTAAATATGTATTTTTTCATAAAATGTTATAGCGATTTCATTTTTATTATTTACCAAAGTCCTACTAGACTGCAAGAAATTACATCTGGGCACAAAAGATCACGGGATCTACTGAATGTGACAAACTGACATATTGAGCCTATGACACACAGTATGGCATACCCCCAGTAGGCCTCCTTCACATTCAGTAGATCCTGTGATCTTTTGTAATTTCTTGGAGTCTAGTAGGACTATAGTAAATAATAATTAAAAAAAATCGCTATAAAATGTTGTTAAAAAAACAAACATATTTAGCCCCATGTTCGAATGCCCCCGCCCCCCGTGAAAAACATCTAAAACAAAAGAAAGCATCAAAAGAAAAAAATGTAACACTCATATTTTACTTTCTCTAATAACCTAAAACATGAACCTTGGTTGAAAAAAACTTAAGTCCTTTAAGAAAAGAGCAAAAACAGTGCAATATAAAAAGACAGCAACAGGCAATATAATAAACACATCAATAATCAATCAGACATTGCCCCAATGGGGGAAAAAGAAAAAGACAGGGGTTGGCACTAAAGAAAAAATAAGTTTCCACACAACAGTGGAAGTTTATATCCAGACTCTGTAAATGTCCAAGATATTCCAGTGGAATGCATATTGTAAATATTCAGAATTGTATTGTATCTGAGTCTTACCATTTTTTTCTCTTCTTCGGTTGCCTTGACAACTCCTGGGTCTGTCCCGCAGGCCCGGAGATAATAGTAGAGGAGCGCAGTGGAATTGAGCGTGAACAGGACCTGCACTGTTGCGCTCGGACCATGTGGATGAACGGTTAAGGAGTTTGGTAGCTTTTCCAATAAAGGCAAAGGTAAAAATGGAGTATCAAGGTTCGATATAACTTTGAGCTGACCGTCTAACCATCTAATCTTTTAAAGTGCAACTAAACCAAAGCAGGGTGTGCTGAAGGATATCAGGTAGGAACCAGAGGCACCAGGTGACCAGCATCCAGAAGACGGTGGCCATGAGAGTAGTAGCCGGAATAAGAGATCGGAAGGCTGGGCTCGGCAAATTCCTGTTCAAATGCACAAAAGGTTGACATTAATGAAAACTGTAATTTATACCGTTAGCACACCAGGCAGGAAGGAGGAAATAGTGGATTCTCAGATGTATGACAATCACAAGCAAAGCTAACGTGTCGTTCATCTGTGTTATGAATCACAAAATATAGTTTGGACCCTGTATAATATATTTATTTCTCCTGTATATTGAAGCAAATAAATTGTTTATTTAGCAGTTCCTCATCACTCAAGAAGAACACAAGCAGCAGTAATTACATCCTTACCTTGAAGCCAGATTGACCACTCCGCACACACAAGCTAGCAGGACCCCTTTAAGCAGCCAGGACTCTGAGCTCATGTCAACTATAGCACCCACAGTCCCTAACATAGCAACGCAGAACGAAAACTGCAAAAACACCTGCAGACAGACACATCATAAGATGATGTTAGATATGGGCATACCGTATGTCTTTGTTTTTTACACCACAATTACATTGATGTCTGCCCACGTCTGAGAGTGTCGTGTGGGTGTGCTTGTGCTTTCCACACCTTGTACTTGTTGACGATCCGCAGGCAGCGAGAGTTGGAGCGGATCCTCTCCTGCTTAATGTGGTTGAGCATGTGGACGAGTAGGGGGCTGTTTACCTGGTGGGCCAGGTCGATGGGAGTATGACCCTGTGGATAAGCCATACGGCCATCAAACACTACAGCATTCTATTTATCACATTAGCATTTTCTACACATCTACAAGTATTTTGTCACTGTCGGGTGGGAACCTTGGACTTACTGTATGTCCAACACTAATTACATAGTTCAAAAAAAGAACATGTGTTCCAATGTATCCACTGTAGTTATTATTTAGTCACATCTACTACACTTTACTTAGTGGTTTGGTTAAATATTTAACTCGCATACAGACATAACCACTTTCTAGTTTTTTACCTGGCATCCCTATTTTCTTTAGGCCTTTTCATTTCTAAAATAGTGACAATAGCCAATCTAAATGCTTGAAATGCTTTGTGAGCTTGTAGATGGGCTTATTTTTTAACACTTTCAGCGCCTCCTGCTGGCCATTTGAAATGACCACAGGGAGCCAGCATTAAGTACAAAATAGGGCATTCATTTAAATTTTAAAACATAAGAGGTTTCTGAGAGACGGTGACGATTTCCAAGGAGCAGTTGAGACGAATAAGAGTCTTAAGTCCATAATAATTATCCATAATGTATAAATTATGGATAAGGGGTCAGGACAGATAGGCCTTTTCGGTGAGGGGTCAGAATAAATTAAAAACGGAGAAGGCTCACGTTGATGTTTTCTGCGTCCATGCTGGCTCCTGCCTCCAGCAACAGGTGAACTGCGTCTACGTTTCCTGCCAGCACGCCGCAGTGCATCGGAGTGTTTCTGTTCACCTTGTCCACAGCGTTCACTGAAGCATTGTTCTTAATCAGGAAGTTCGTGGGCTCTGGCCTGTGGCACACAGTGTACAGTAACATCAGTTCTATTTCTGTAATTGTCTGAATGGAAGAAATACACTTTAAAACGAGACAGACTAGAGACACAAGAGGGGAGAATAGTAGAATGACTTCACCGTTGTGGTGGTTATATGGTTAGTTCACACCAGGCAATTCTTTCACTAGGCAATTATTTGGCCGCCAGCCCAACACTGTGTGTGTGTGTGTGTGTGTGTGTGTGTGTTAGGCTGTGCAACAGTGACACAAAGGTACTTCCGTGCTTAGACATACATACACACACGGACATACGGACACACACTGCTGCATGTAGGAGTGGTTTACACCACTCAAAAAGAGTTCCAATATTGAGGTTTATTATACACCAGTATACCAGAGCATAAGCTCAAGAGTCTGGCATAGGCTCAAATATTTGTGAATTTATGTCTGCTGATTCAAGCTAAATAATAAATATCCATGTAAATGTATTGCTTAAGTATTGCTCAAATGTGGAAACTTAAAAGTAAACTAGAATTCAATGTTGCATAGCTGGCATTAATGTTAAAATGCATTCAAGCTGTATGTTTCAGGTTTGCATGACTCAAGTTAATCTCATTAACTGTCTTGATATGCGCCTGTTATTGTATACCCATGGGGGGTTTTGCTTAACGTTCCCGGTTTTTGCTTATCATGCTGCTTAGACAAAATTCTGAGAACATCTCCCATAAGCGGAGCCTTTAATGCCAAATCTAACTGTATTCCATTTGTTGCAATAAATGGTTAATCTATTCTGTCGTGTTTCCTGTCTGAAGTTAAAAAAAACCTGCAGATCTGGATTTAATGTAAAGAGAAAACAACATTGATGTGACCACTGCTCCAGGCTAAACGTAGCATTTTCCAAATATACTTTTTCCTTTCTCTTTAAAAAGAACAGAGCTTTACCCTATAATCTTCTGAGCTGCCAACATTAACGGCGTCTGTCCATTATAATCAGGGGCATCAACTTCCTGGAAACAGAAAAACAAGAGAGAGAAATCAGCAAATAACGACAAAATAAATAAATAAAAAGTGTGTATAAGTGTGACTTACAAATGCAATAATGAATGTGTGTTACAGTAAGCATCATATAGGGCAAGTGATTTCTTATTGTATCACATATGCGTTGTATTTTTATGTATCATATTATGATACGCATGCAAATACAACATGGCGACGAGCACATACAAACATTTGCATACTAGGATTCAAATTTAAATGCAATGTTCATTCACGAAAGTGCAATAACGATCACTGTAAAAGCACAGTAAGGAGAGGACCAACCTGGCCTTTTGCCATGAGATACGCTGCTATGGCCATGTGCTGGAACAAGATGGCCAGGTGGAGACCTCTGTAGCCTTCTCCATCTGCTATGCAAGGGTCTGCTCCGTACCGCAACAGCTGGATGACAATGGACAGATGACCTTGCCTGCACAGACAGACAACATACTGTAAGTCAACATCAACATCTCCTCTTCAATTGCCGACATTACCGAGGGAGTGGGGGGTATACACATCAACCACCCAAAGGGTTGTTTATCCAGGGGTTCTCAACCTGGGGGCCGCGACCCCTCAGGGG
Organism: Protomyctophum bolini; assembly: GCF_963924005.1. Lineage (NCBI taxonomy): Eukaryota > Metazoa > Chordata > Actinopteri > Myctophiformes > Myctophidae > Protomyctophum > Protomyctophum bolini. Next base: position 11,029,511 of record NC_137862.1, on the reverse strand, counting down.
GTCGACAAATTATTTTGGGGGTCCCCATATAAAAACTAAAACATATATAGTACACATAGACATAGTACATGCATATACTTTCCTTGATGATTATATCTGGTTTCAGTATTTATTTATGATGTATTTTCTCTATTATTAAGGTTATTGTAGCAGTCAATTTGTATTGGGGTGGGGAGGGGGGCGGGGCAGGGGTCAACATGGCCAAAGCATTTCCGGGGGGTCCCCAGCCAAAAACGTTGAGAACCCCCTGTGGATCATAGCTAGTGGTATAAACACTAACATAAAAATGTTATAGCACATATACAATTTCAAATGCTACAAACAAAAGACCTGTTATCAAATTATTAATAGTTATTCTTCTGTATGTCCTAAATGAGTCATAGTTATCCGCACTTGGCTTACCGATAAACTGTCATTACACCTTGGTAAACGGAAACTATTCTTTGTTTGGGTCCAAATTGTTTTTAAGCCAATCCTGAATCGGTGATCAGTGTTGTGATCACAGTATCCAAAAAACTGCATGAACCAAAAAAGTCCACGTACTTCTATTCATTATTTCATAGTCACCGTATAGCCCAATGAAGAGGAGTAGATTTCAAGTCTCCACCCAGCTGGTCAATGACTGCTCCCATAGACATGTAATACCTGGAAGAGGAATGTCAGGGCAGGTTACAGTCAAAATAATGCTAGCATCAGCATCACTGTTAAAATAATAATAATCTACTATGCTTCCTATTGGGGTGCATACTTAGTTTAGACTAGTCATTGGTTAAGGTTAGGTTTAGGTGTGCTGCCTCGTGGGAGGTTAGGGTGAGGGTTTGAGATGTAGTTGTAGGACTAATGACTGGTCTAACCAAATGACTAGTCTAAAACAAGTACTGTCTAAACTAAGTACTGCACCCCTTGCTATCCAATAGCATCTAGGCCATTTGGTTGCAAATATCAAACCATATTTCATATTTGATGCTAAAAGGCTGCATTTTCTCCTTTCAATTTAGATTTCAATTCTCTTTGCATTTAAATTTCCAAATTGAATGGTCTTTGCAATGCATGCATTTCATGGAACCAAATGTGCATGACGGAGGGTTGCTTCATCTGAAGGATTCAGTATCTCTGTGTCCAACATCTAAAACTGTTTTCCTGCTTTACATAAGGAACAAGGTAATATTTCTACGGAATGGCTCCTAGTCCTAGGGAATGAGCTGTCTAGGAAAGCGTTTGCGTGTGTATTGGTCAATAACATGCAGCCATAGTTCCAATACTTACTTGACAAGCTCAGAACGGTTGTTGATGGCTGCCCAGTGCAGAAGTGATACATTCTCTTTGTCAGGCTGTCTTACATCATATCCAGCGTCCACCAACTCTTTACACCGGTCCAGGATGCCAAACCTACAAAGAATAAAAGGTATAAGATGTGAGCTAAAGATTTTGCCTGTTTATTCCCTAGGGGAAAATGTCATTCAGCAGCCAGGACTAATAGGACATAGCTACAATAGAGGTAGCCTGGCCCAGCCAGCGTGCTTTCCGGTATAGAGGGGCGGGTGCCACATGGATCACTGCGTTCAATAATATTGGTTCACCGATCTGAGCGCCCGCCCTCCATGGTAGAAAACAACAGAGAAAACTGATGTCACGAAATTTGGAGGGACATAAGGCACTGGGAGGTCTCTAGGACTATGGTTTGCCTCCTGCCTAGTGTCCTCCTACGTCTCACCAGACTGTTCGTCTGTGCGGTGTGCATGTGTCCGTCCTTGTCCACACTTGAAGGCCTTACTCTGGTGTATTTGAGTCAAGGGAGCCTTCTCTGTGTCTGTGTCACTGTCATAGTTGTCGTCGTTGAATCTGTCCTATCGAGTCTCTCTTCCTCCCCTCCTCTCGGGAGACTCTGGGGTATTGCTCATTTGTACTACTCAAGTCCACTGATAAGCATTGTTGTTCAAGTCTTAGTAATACAATATATATCATGGTTTTTACAGGCAAGTTGATGGATGGAAATAGATTTAATGCATGCTGATGCTACATTGACAAGGTGCACAATGATTCAAGCTCGAGGACTCTCATGATAGAAGAGAAAACATAAAATAACCTGAGCTCTCAAAATCCAGTTAAATTCTCAAAAAACCCAACCTAAAATCTATTTGACTACGGACACCGAAACCATCACCCATGACAAAAAAAAGAAACATATTGCAAATGAAAAGTTTTCAAGTAGAATTTCAGGTGGTTAAAAATTCCAGGAATGTAAAATACACTGTGTGCACCCACATGCTTAGCTATCCTGACAAAAGACATGATTAACTGCAGAGATAAGAAGTCAGATTCAGATCTAACAGTGACCTTTGCTCTACTCCAGGAGTCCGTAACCTTTTTCACATGAAGTGTGTCGTGCCATATATAATAATAACGCCACAAGACCACATCAAAATTAAATATTCCCAACTGATTTTGGTTGTCCATAGGACACACAAATATTTTCTTTCGTTTCAGGATGTAACTAGAAAAAGTGCCCCTTGGGGCACAGGTCTCCACCAGGATAATAGCGTTTGTGATGTTTGGACAACATGTTTAGAAGTAATATACGAAAAATCAAACAGATCTGTGTTGAACACATGACTATAGGTATAGAGGTAGTGTATACCGAATTGTGTGGTGTATGGATAAAATCTTTAAGGTCGATTCTCGCCCTCTGGGCGTCTCACTGGTAGGTAAGAACATGAATTGGCCCGTTATAGCGCCAACCATGAGGCTGATTTGAATTATTTAAAGTAGCAATTCTTTCTCAGCCTAGTGGGGAAAAAAAGGAAAAAAAAAGGTCCCCCCCAAACGATTAATTGATTAATATTTAATTATACAAATCGATTTTCATTTTGGGCACATTTACACATCCCTACAAAACACACTGGATAGACATCCCCAGATAGACACCCTTAGATCTCCATATATGGAGCGATCTGCACCCCCCCCCCCCCCCAGCCCCCACACACACACACGGCCCCCATGCCAAAGCGCCAGCGCTTGCCCAGCAGTCTGCGGTCACCCAGGCGGATGCGTGCACACAACCTCGCCGCAAACTACACAGGTTCGTCCAGATGTTCTGGGCATCTTTGTAAAGTTGGTGTTAGTAAAAAGCAGGTAAAAGAGTAACGTGAGCTGACGAACATCAGTCACTCTACCATTCACTGTAGTAGAAGAGATGACTGTTTCACACCGTAGCCATGTTGGCTCCGCCTACAGGAAATCCCTGGGCTGCGACCAGGGCACCCGTCTGTGGTTTTGTGTATACTTGAGGTAGGCTACACAACTCACTCTGGGTTCCTCTTTCATGGTAAATGGTCTCCATTTTTATGCACTTTCAAAAGTCCTTTACAATGATATGATAAAAAAATATAAAACTCAATAATTGTATTTCAGGGAATTCAGTCAATCTTCGCCAGTCGTCAGTATCCTCCGTCATACATTGGAATCAATTTGATTTGCCAGGTTGCATATCTGGTCTAATCTGCGGATATGGAAACTGTCTGTCTCTGTGTGTGTGTGTGTGTGTGTGTGTGTGTGTGTGTGTGTGTGTGTGTGTGTGTGTGTGCGCAAATTACCGGATACAAATTTGTAGTAGGCAAGCTCTAGGCTACCTGGCACTGAACAGAAACAGAAACCATGCTTTCGATGATGCAACATTACCATGTGGCTGAAGGTTCAGCTTACCCCATATATCAAAACACAACACAAGTTAAATCAGATGTGTGGAAAATGGAAATACAATGAATTCAATACTATGGTACAACACTGTGTCTGTCCTGTACCAACATCATCATTATCATTTTTCGACCGCGGTCGAGATCATGGATTTCACAACACCACGCCAGACTTCCCGGTCCTTCATTGCCATCCCCAGTTCCTTCTTACTGATGCATGTGTCCCTAGCGATGACATCAGGGAACGAAAGTTTTCTACCTCTGGTCTGCTTTGAGGTAGGATTCCAGAGAAGAAAAGAAGATATAACTTCATGTTCTTTGATTTTGAACTAGTGAAGAAACACGGGGAAGGTTGCCGTATATATTATTATAGAAGTCGATGGGTGGCTCTTCCAAGAGAGATTTTGCGCTCTCATTAGAAGGTGGGTGTAAGTGCCATCCAGACATTTCTCAAATTTCTTTGAAAGTGTCCATGTCTCGGTCGGAGCCATAGAGTAGAATCGGCTTGATGGTTGTCCTAAATATTATTTACTTTGAACCTCTTACTAAGCTGGGTTGACCAGATCGTATGCATGTCATTGCAGGCTGACCAGGCCATACCCTTCCTAGTTTGAATGGCCTTTTGGGACATATTATATCAACATTACATTACATATTACTGTACGGTAAGTTAGGTCTAATTAACGTTAATGTAGCAGTGACTGATGTTGATGACTTTTATCTAAATATTTGTTATGTTATTGATATGTTATTGATACTGTGTGTTAAATGTAGATGTGATTAAGCAAATCAGATATTCAGCTTCATAGATGCACGTAGGCTAGCAGTAGGCAGTCAACAATAAACTGCCTTTTTAAATATACAGTATCTGGCTCTGCTCCTTCCTGCTACGGTTTGCCTGGGGCCCACATTCTCATTTGCACAACCAATGCAAGCTTGACCATTCAATAGGCGGTATTTATCAGTCATAATTCTACAGCATTTCCATTAATGCAAGGCAAGTTCGTCACGCTATGTTGTAACAAACATTGTCATGGCAAATATTCAAATAGGACTGTAATGCAAATGTTGTCCAATTCTGTCAGTCAACATAACCATTTTCATTGTCTTGCTACACTAATGGAAAGGGGGCCTGACGGTTTATACATTCGCCTTCTCCTACCAAACCACACTGTTTGCACAAATCTCTCCATGTACCACACACACACACACACACACACACACACACACACACAAAGTTGTTTCCATTACATTTTGTAACATAAAAAATGACCCACAATGACTAAATTGACTTACTGCGTTGCCTTGATGATGTCCCAGCTGCTGCTGTCATCCATGTGTGACCGTTTCTTCGATGGCTGACTGTCCATTGCCTGATCTGTGTTTCTGCCAAACTGTCCAGGGCCAGGCATGAACCCATGCACCATTCCACCATATCCTGGCACTCTGGGTCCATGAGTGTGTGAATTACCCACACCGTGTCCGTGTTGGCAATCATCATTGTGGCTGTGACTCTGGGACACAAACAAACAGAAAACGGGCTAGAATACTCCATTTGGAAAGATGAACAAGGAAATCTGGATAACCATGAAAGACTAAGCAGTAAGCACCAATACATACTTTCAAATTATGGGGGACTTGCTGTCCTTTATATCAGGGGACAGCCTCAGGGTACACTACACATACAGAGTTGGCTTTTACAATTAGCATGAAGTATCTGAATATATCGTATAATATTGTGCTCATGACATGTCACCTACATTCGCATGTACTATGAAAAATATGCATTTCCGTGTGTCAAGTCACACCTCCATAAATGGTCATGCCTCGTGCTATCATGCCTCCATATATGGTCACACCTCATGACATCACGCTTCCAATATGGAGCTGACCTGTTCTGACATTCCATATGTTGATCCTTCCTTCCCCACCCTGTACACTCGAGACACACTCCATATATGGAGAACAGAATTCATTCCCATGTTGATCTGACCCCCCATGGGCTCGCCCAGCAGTCTGCCGTCACCCAGGCAGGTGGATGAAAGCACATGGGCGAGGTCGCTTCTCGCCCTCAGGGCGTCTTACTGGTACCGACAATAACGTGCGTCAGTATGACTCATGAGCGTCATTTGTCACATACTATGACAATAACGCTCTGAAGGAGCTTAAAGCTTAAGCTGGCTCTGCTGAGAGTCACCATCCAATGTCTACAGCCTGGCCTGGTACACAGATTGAGTGACATATTCCATCTCCCAAGTTATTTGGCCACTCTCACTGAATCACAACACCGAATGTGTTCAAAAGATAATTTAATGTATGCTATTTGAGAACGCACACGAAGGCAGAATGCACATGGGCTGTTTATAATCTAATGAATGATGAATCCACCCTTGGTAAACACATGCATGCACGTCAGATCAGCCCCCCGTTTCCGCATGCTGTACAGCCAACTGAACTAAACCGTCGATAATAGCACTGCCACTGACTGAATAGTAGCAACACTGCAACAGTCAGAGATGGAATAACGAAAGCGAAACGGATGAATTCGAACGAGCATCATCTTAGCTAGTATAGTAGAGGAGATAGATGGAGTTTCCGCTACGCGCCATGCATGCTTGCACCTGACCTGGCACAACCTTATCACCACAGATGCTAGCCCTACAAGTCAGAACCCAATGATACTGAAGTTGCATGATGATAAATTAAAGATTTGGACTCTCGCGTAGACGTATTCATCGATTCTGACATTTTTAATCTACAATCTCGTAGTCAGAATCGATGAATACGTCTACGAGAGCTAATGCTGCCTGCACTGCACATCCTCGATCAGCCATCTAGCTAACATGACTGCTAACAACCTGTCAGCAAGTGTCAACACACGATAGCATTCCGAAAAGAAGACTATACTTGACAGCGGGGGCTTAAACGCTCACAGTAAGCTTACAATGAGATCAAACGGGGAATAATACGGTCAGCCGACGGTCGATCAACATAAAGCAACTTACATCACTGCCTTGATTCCAATCCATTTTTGTTGTGAAGGGAGGAGAGGAAAAGTTCCTTCCTCTTCACTTTTTACTTCCTGGATATTTGACGCGCGACTTGATTGGTTGGTTAGGGGCATCGTCAGTCCCGCCCACAAGCCAAAGCCCATACTAGTGCTGAGATACTGTAAGTAAGCCTGGGAGGCTGGGACCGAGGTTAAATACTGTAAAGGAGTTAGCCTGGCGCCAGACTCATAGCGAGGATGATATCTTCGCTATGAGTCTGGCCGCGCCAGGCTATAAAGGAGTGCAGGCCTGGAGGGG